>NW_027397110.1:7028742-7256971 GCF_003265705.2 Callorhinus ursinus | reverse complement strand
GGGAACACAAGCAGGGGGAGTGGGAGAGGGAGAAGCAGGCTTCCCGCTGAGCAGGGAGCCCGATGTGGGGCTCGATTCCAGGACCCTGAGACCATGACCCGAGCCGAAGACAGAGGCTTAATGACTGAGCCACCCAGGCTACCCTAAATTCCTATTTTAAAGGCTCAAATATTTTTAGTAACTTACTCAGAGGTATACAAATGAAATTGTAGAGCGAGGATTTGACCCCAGGTCTGTGTGGAATTTAAACTCACATTTTTACTTCACTGATATTTTTAAGTAAATTATCTGGTGGCGGGGGGGGGGGGGGGGGGGGGGGAGGGGCGGCGCCTAGGTGGCTCAGTCAGTTAAGCATCTGACTCGTGATTTGGGCTCAGATCATGATGCTCAGGGTCGTGAGATGGACTGTGTCAGGCTTCGCGCTGAGCGTGGAGTCATACTTAAGATTCTCTCCCCCCCCCAAGAAAAAAAAGATTCTCCGCCTCCCTCTGTCCCCTCCCCAACCTCATTCTCCCCGTCTCTCCCTCCCTCTTGAAAAATAAAAATAAATTCTCTGGGCCTTTCTGAGCAGTGCTTAAATTACAAATTATAGACCAGATTAGTGGCCTTTCACCTTTGGGGATATCCCCTTGGAGCACCTGATGAAAGCCACGGACCTGCTCCAGAACATTCATGTATGTGTACAAAATATTGCCTCCTGACTCAGTTCACAGACCTCTCTGAGGCCCACTCTCTGCAATAAGTCTGTAGGAGCACCGGAGGGAGGAGCTGGCTCAGTTGAAGCCGTGAGGGAAAAGTTCCTGGAGGAAGCCAAGACTTAAAAGATAGAAAAGATAGAACAAGCGTCCCTCCCTGCCCTGTAGCTCCTCTGACCCTGTCCTCCCTTGTCGAACAAAAGCTAAGCACTGACTGAGTGCCGGCATAATACAGTAACTCTCATCCTTGCCACCCCCCTCTGAGTTAAGATTGTTATTGTTATCCACTTGATTTACAAATGAAGAAACTGGAGAGGTTAAGTAACTGGATGAATCCCAGGGTTTGAACCTAGGCGGTCCAACTCGAGAGTCCTGTCCTCAGCCATTGGGTAACACACATGTTCTCCTCCCTCCAGGGAAAGCCGCCGACCAAGAAAGCCAAAGTCCTCCACAAGGCAGCCTGGTCTGCCAAAATCGGAGCCTTCCTCCACTCGCAAGGGACAGGACAGCTAGCAGATGGGACACCAACAGGGCAAGACGGTAAGACAGCAGGGCACTGGTGCTCAGGAAGCTGCTGAGGGTCGGTGGGAGTGGGGTGCCTGTCCTGGGGTGGCCCTGCCTAGGAGCCAGGAATGGGAACGGTGGGGCAACTAGAGAGTGCCCTGGTCCAAGCTCACTGTGGATTGCATCTTCCCCATCAGTAGGTGGTGTGGAAATTACCCCAGAGAATCCCTTTAGTCATTCCTAAAGTGCCAGGACCCTTACTCCTGATAAATTCCCAAGAATTAGCTTCTTTTCTCTTGTATTGCTTTTGGCCCTTTGGCTTCTGTTTCCCTTGGACAGTGAAGACCCCTCTCTGGTTTGGAGAGGGATGGTGGAGTAAGGAAAGGAACCTTTCTCTCTGAGTGTGTATAGCAGTTTCTAAACATACAAGCATTAAGCAACTCTGCTTTAGGTGGTCTGAGTTTTTGACTGCAGTTGAACTCCACAGGCATGAGGGTTGGAGGAGCCTAGGTGTGCACCCCTCCCACCCATTCTGATAAGCTGTGGCCAATGAGAGGTTGGGGGAGGTCTAAGGAATTTAAGCCCAAAGGTCTTTGGATTTCCTTCTCTTTTCCGGGGAAGAAAGATCAGACACTCCCCTTGAATGTTTCCTCCACTCCTGAGTGTCTGTCACCCTTTGGATAAGGTCCAGCCCTGTTCTGATGGCCACTGACGGGGCAGGTATGGGGCTGCCCGGGTGGGGAAGGACCTGTTTCTACAGGCTCCTGGGGCCCAGGTTCCTAGCAGGGCTGCTGACTTCCAGCTCTTCCTCTTTCTGCTCTGCAGCGCTGGTCCTGGGTTTCGACTGGGGGAAGTTCCTGAAGGACCACAGTTACAAAGCTGCTCCCGTCAGCTGTTTTAAGCACGTGAGTGCCCTGGAGATGAGGGGAGGGAGAGCTGGGAACCTGGGCACATGCCACCCCTCTCACCCGCCCGCCTCCCAAGTGTTCCAGGCTGGCATTGGCACCCCGGAGAGAACAGTGGTGAGATCTGGGTGGGCGCAGTCCGGCTTTGCCACTCGCTGTGGTTTACCTTTCTGTCCACCTTTCTTCAGCATCCTCCCACGAAGCCTCATCCAGCCCGTCTAGCACCATGCGTCCCTCTGAGGTCATTTTCACTATGCTTACTTAGGTAATGGGACTTTGTGCTAGAAATCCTTTTCTTTTTTTCTTTTTTATAGAAATCCTCTCCTTCTGTCTTCCCCATTGTTCCATGTTTTCCCACTGAAAGCTTGTTCTGAACTGCCCTGGGCCCTTTGGGCCTTGGGAGGCAGATGGGGATCCTCCTGGAGCCCACTTCTGCACAGAAAAGCACAGAAGAGTGAGGTCCTGGGGGGCTGGGCCTGGAGCGGAAGGACAGGCAGAGATGCTTCCCGTCTTCTGGGGGCCAGGGAGCTGCCCAGAGTGGTGCTCCTGTTTGGTCTTTCAAGCCAGGAAGTGGAGGAGAGGAGGCCTCTTTACTCTTGGAGCCCTCTGGCCAGAGTCCCATCCTCGTAGCTGCTGAACTCTGGGGAGCACCGCGGACAGAGGAAAGTTGGGAAGTTTGACTCTCTTTCTCCGCATTGCTCTTGAAGGCGCACACCTTCCCTAGTGGGAAGCTCTTTTGCCCTGAGTTTTCACTGCAGGGGAGTTACATCGAACTTGCATTCAGCATACCTGATTCCATAGGCTCTGCCACGCCGCCCTTGTGTGCGTGGGTGGCATAACCATTTCTCGGTTTTTCTCTGGCCAGAGAGATGGAATGGGATACCCCGATGAGCTTAAGCCAGGATGAGAATGAAAAAAATGGTGAGTTTCTCCAAAGGGGAATCCAGGTGCTGCTGGTGCAAAGTGAGGATTAGATATAGGGGAGGCAAGCAGGAAGGGTCCGCTGCTGCTGGAGAGCATCTGAAGAGGAGAAGGCCGGTTGGAGAAGTGGAGAAAGAATATACTAGAAGTAGTATGTGAGAGCCAGCATGGTGATGGCTGAGAGACTACTGCCCAGGCTTGAGTGACGATTGAAGGAGGTGGTATTTGTGCCGAGGACAGTCCCTGGCACGTGGCGAGCACCAGGCGGTGTGAGGTGTAGTCACTGGATGATAGAGTGAGGAGCTGGGGTCCTGTGAGATCAGCACTCAGGGCTGACTCTGGATGTCTGGCTGTTGCACCCGCCCTCCCGTCCCACCCCCCCCCACCCCTCCTGTCCTGCCTCAGCTCTGCAGGGGCGGCGGACTCGTCTTGCTCCTCTCTTCATCCCTAGTCCCATGCCTGGCTGGCCGCATGCAGCGAGTCATGTGCACTGAGGTGCCGAGAAGGACGCCAGGGCTCATGAGGCCAGCCGCTCTCCCCTGTCCACTCGGGCTGCTCACCGTCCCCCCCGAATGCTCTCGTGCCCACACAGGTCCCACTCTATGACCAGTGGGAGGATGTGATGAAGGGGATGAAGGTGGAGGTGCTCAACAGCGACGCCGTGCTCCCCAGCCGGGTGTACTGGATCGCCTCTGTCATCCAGGCCGCAGGTGGGTGCTCGCTCCTCTGGCCCAGGCAGGGCCTGGGTCCGGAGGACCTCTCCACGCAGGGGGGCAGTATCGCACACACAAATTGGCTTCATGAAGCAAACAAAAAGTCCACCCCCTGGAGTTCTGCCAATCCTTTCTTGGGATTCTCCTACGTTCCCTGGCTTCGAAGAGGCCACAAAGCATGGCAAGTGTGTAAAGTCCCCTTTTTAAGGTTTTCTTCCAGGAACATCCAGGCTGCAGAAAGTTCATTCCCCCTGCTGTGTCGTACAGCTTTCCGAGTGCATGACGTGGGTTTGTCGTGCCCACTTGCCTGGAAGGGGTTCTTGGAAGAGGAGTCGGGTTTAGGCTCAAGAAGAAGGAAGGCCTGAGAATATACCTTTCCCCATCCCGCCCGCCCTCACCGGTGCCCCCCTCCTTTCAGGGTACCGGGTGCTCCTTCGGTACGAAGGTTTTGAAAATGACGCCAGCCACGACTTCTGGTGCAACCTGGGGACGGTGGACGTCCACCCCATTGGCTGGTGCGCCGTCAACAGCAAGATTCTGGTGCCCCCGCGGAGTGAGTTGATGAGAACGTTCCCTGTTGTGGTTCGTGCAGAGCCCTTGGTAGAAGGGGCACCCTTTGTCTTAGGTTAGCCCAGAACAGAACCCACTTGCCAGCCTGCTTCCTGTCCCCTCCGGTCTCAGAAGCCCCATGGCAGATCCAAGTTGTACAGCGGGCTTTATTAGATGTCATGGCTGCCCTGAAGAGGCAGAAATAAGTTGCTCTGGTGCCCCCTGTTGGTGGGAGCGTTGTCAGTCTGTGTAACCAGGATTCTGCTGTGTCTCCACAGCCATCCATGCCAAGTTCACCGACTGGAAGGGGTACCTCATGAAACGGTTGGTGGGCTCCAGGACACTTCCCGTGGATTTCCATATCAAGGTCTGGCTCTGAGCCCTTTGGGTCTCCTAACTGATCTCCTTCCTGCCCCTCTTCCATTTTCTCTGTCCATGCTACTCACTGGGAGTATTTTCTCAAAGACGCCCTTGCTTGCCAGTCTTTAGCAGCTCCACGTTTCTCCAGGAAGGATGTCGGTTGCCGTCCGCCTTCCCAGCCTAGTAGCAGCCTCCCCCGCTCAACCCAGACTCTGACCCTGCCATGCTGATCACGTTGCTCTGTCTCCTGTTTGCTCCCCCAGAGCCTTACTTTTGCTCATAGCATTTTTCAGGAGCATTCGTCCCACAGATTTTATTAAGTACTGTGTACAAGGAACTGTGGGAATACAGACCCTGTATTCAGGACCCTCCAGTCTGGCAGAGGAAACAAAGTCAAGCACAGGAATATAAAATAGACTGGGTTCTGAACCAGGGGTGTGTCTCTGAGTCATCTCTGTGGCTTTTAATTTTAATTTTGTAAAATTTAGCTCCTTAACTTAAAAAATCACACACGTGGTTAAGAATTCAAAGAGAATACAAGGATACATAGTGAAGACTTCGTTTCTCCCACCTCTGTGCACCAGACCCTCTGTTGTGGGGCTCGCTCACATAGGGGCCTGGACTGCGTCTGAGGTCTCCGGACCTGGATGCGCACAGGTGCGGTTCTCATGTTGCCTCCGCAAGCGGCACAGCAGCAGGCAGGGGACACAGAGCGGGTGCTGCTGTGGCACGTGGTTGAACTGGCCCTGTGGCCTGAAGAGGAGCAGCTTTCAAGGAAGTCTTCATGGAGAAAATGGCATTTGAATTCTACCTTGATGGGTAGGGTTTGGGTGGTCTGGAAGCCAAGAGTTTCGGAAAGTAAGGATGGAATAGAAGCTGGGGCCATCTCATCCAAGGCATCGGAAGAGGTTGCCACCGTGAGTCTTAGCTGGTGGAGAGTGGGCCTATGGCAAGGAATGGTTCCAGCACTTCAAGGAAGCTTTCCTTGGCTTTTTCCCCTAAAGTAGAAATGATTTTTGCTTTAGTTGAACTTGCTGGGTACTGTCCGTTTACTCTTTATTTCTCTGTATTTTGCTAATTTATCTTTTCGTACTCTCTTTTTTTTTGTTAAGATTTCATTTATTTATTAGAGAGAGAGTGATAGAACATGAGCAGTGGGGAGAGGGAGGGCAGACGCACTGTTGAGCAGGGAGCCTGATGCGGGCCCGATCCCAGGACCCTGGGATCATGACCTGAGCCGAAGGCAGACGCCCAACGACTGAGCCACCCAGGCAGCCCCATACTCTCTTTCCAACAAAGCTATAAGCTCTTTCTCCTGTTCTCATAATGCCTTGCACAGGGGACAGATTGAGCAGTTGAAAACAAGCGTTCACTCCTTCTCTCCTGGCACTTGTCTGAAGATGAGGTAGCTGATAGTGGCTGGTGCAGCCACTGGCGTTATCAAGCTGGCCTCTCCTCTGCTTGAATTAAAATGAGGGTCACCTTGGGGGGGCTCTGTTGGTTAAGCATCCAACTCTTGATCTCAGGGTCATGAGTTCAAGCCCCACGTTGGCCTCCACGCTAGGCATGGAGCCTACTTAAAAAAAAAAAAAAAAAAAAAGAGCTTGATTCTGGTTCCATGTGAACCAGTCAGCAAGCACACAGTGACTCACTGTCATGTACCCAGTCCTGCAGCGGATACAAAAGCAGCTGCCTCTGAGGATTGGGGGTAGGGAAGGTAAAAGGGGGTGGGTTTGTGAAGGAAGCTCTAATCCAAATCCAGTCTGGTTCCTTTGATGCCTATAGTGTGGTAAGTGCTGAGTAAAATGTTTTGAATGAATGACCCACTGGCCAAGGTCAGGTGTGTACTATGTGTTTGTCAAGGAGAAAAACTGTTGACTGAGCACTAACTCTGTGCCTAGTTCTGTGCTTGGAACTGAGATGGTCGAGATGAATCCTCCCAAACCTGGCTTCTACCCCTACGGAGCTCAGGTTCTGGGCGTGACTGAACAAAGAGGCCATGAAAGTGGTGTTGGGCTGTGGGCTGCCCTGGGTGGGCGTCAAAGAAAGGAATGTGTCAGCAAAGGCTAGGAGAGGAAGGTGGCCCAGAGGGACCCCAACCCAGGCCTCACCCTGTGTCTCTCTCCTAAATGGGCCAATCAGGCAGTCGGTTTGGACTTGTATTCCAGGCCTTGGGCAGATGTCTGACCGGTCTGTGGTTTGGGAGTCTTATCAGCTTTGCCTGGTGGCTGCTTTGTGACCTTGGAGATGCTCCCCCTCCTGGTGGGCTTTGAAATAGCACAGCTTAGGGACGCCTGGATGGCTCAGTCTTAAGTGTCTGCCTTTGGCTCAGATCATGTGTGCTCTCTCTGACAAATCTTTTTTTTTTTTTAAGATTTTATTTATTTATATGACAGAGAGAGACACAGCAAGAGAGGGAAAACAAGCAGAGGGAGTGGGAGAGGGAGAAGCAGGCCTCCCACCGAGCACGGAGCCCGACACAGGGCTCGATACCAGGACCCTGGGATCACGACCTGAGCCGAAGGCGGATGCCTAACGACTGAGCCATCCAGGCGCCCCTGACAAATAAAATCTTTTTTTTAAAAAATTTTATTTATTTATTTGAGAGAGAGAGAATGAGAGATAGCACGAGAGGGAAGAGGGTCAGAGGGAGAAGCAGACTCCCCGCTGAGCAGGGAGCCCGATGTGGGACTCGATCCCGGGACTCCAGGATCATGACCTGAGCCGAAGGCAGTCGCTTAACCAACTGAGCCACCCAGGCGCCCCTGACAAATAAAATCTTAAAAGAAAAAAATAGCACAGCTTAGTCCCCACCTTGCCTAGGCTGGGGCTGGTTTTCCCTGGCTGTGAAAGCCCTACAGAGCTCCCCGTTCCCATTTCCCTACCCCAGGCAGGTCAGCACTGAGGTCACAGTGACCTGAAAGACTCTCCTACCCCCTCATCCGTAGCCTGTCATCAGGGCTCTCTAGAACATCTTATGGGCATCTTGGTCACTGTCCCTTGCTGGGTCAGTGGATAGCCGTTCAGAGTTGCAGCCCAGTGGGTTCACAGCTATAACGACATAGGGAGGCACCGGGGGCCTCAGCTCTCTGGACATTAGAGCCGTATGTGCCCTCAGCCGGGAGGTGGAGGCCGTGGGAAAGCGCACAAGGCTGGACACTGGGACCAGTTTCAAGGTCCAGCTCTGGCACCAGTGAATCTGGGTGAGCATAGGCAAGTCACTTGAGCCCTCTGGGGCACCTGTTTCCTTCGTCTGCAAGGGGTATTTATACTTCCCATCATACTGACTGACTGGCATTTTGGTGCCCACCTTGTAAGCTGTGTGCTGTCCTTCCATATCATCCTGGGGAATTGGGGGCCAGGGTCGAACCTGGTGGGATGGGAGGGCTCATCTGCCCATTTCCTGACCCAGGGCTGGGTGCAGTAAGAGATGACACAAGGAGGGTGGGGGAGCCCCAGGACCACAGCAGGCCTGTGCTCTGATGTTGCAGATGGTGGAGAGCATGAAGTACCCCTTCCGACAAGGCATGCGGCTAGAGGTGGTGGACAAGGCCCAGGTGTCCCGGACCCGCATGGCCGTGGTGGACACAGTAATCGGAGGTCGCCTTCGGCTCCTCTATGAGGACGGTGACAGTGATGACGACTTCTGGTGCCACATGTGGAGCCCCCTGATCCACCCAGTGGGCTGGTCACGGCGAGTCGGCCACGGCATCAAGCTGTCAGGTCTGCTGTCGGGGCTGGGGCGGGAGCGGCTCTGCACCCCACAACACCACCGTGTGGTGGGGGTGACCACCTCCAGCATGTGCATGGTGGTACCAAGGTCCAGAGCGGTTGCATGATTTGACCACAGTCACTCAGTTTGTAAGGGTTTTAAACCGATTGGAACCTGGAGGTTACATGATGTGGGAAGCGTCTGGATCTTACGGGTTCAGTAGTTCCCACAGAGAGCTCCGGACGTGTTCTGTCTTATGGTCTAGGTGGGGGGCACGGGGTGCCAAGATACAGATTAGAGCACATGCAGGGCAGCCCCCACATTTCTGGGGAGGGGAGGGAGCTGGCCCTGTGAGCAGCCTGCAACTCCCTTCTCTCCCTTGCTCCCTCTGCCATCTCCCCAAAAGAGAGGCGCAGTGACATGGCCCACCATCCGACCTTCCGGAAAATCTACTGTGACGCTGTTCCTTACCTGTTCAAGAAGGTGAGGCACAGCCCTCGGGCACTTCTCATCTTGGCCACAGGCCCATTCCAGGCCTCACGACCCCGGGGTGTTCCTTTCCCTCCCTGTTTCCTTCCCAGGCCTGTGGCAGATGAGGCCAGCTCCCCCCACCCTCCTCCTGGGCCACCCAGTTTCCCCACTGCCCCATTCCTTTAAGGTTCGAGCTGTCTACACGGAAGGTGGTTGGTTTGAGGAGGGGATGAAACTGGAAGCCATTGATCCCCTGAATCTGGGCAACATCTGTGTGGCAACCATCTGCAAGGTGAGCCTGGGCCTGGCCCTGTAGCTTCTAGGGTGGCTTTCGGGAGCTGGTGAGGTAGCACAGAGCCCTTCACATCCGTCCCCTCTTCCCCACTCTGGCTGCTCTGGGAGTGCCGCACCTCTGAGAGTAGGGGTCTTACCTGCTTCTTGCCCAGAATCGACTTTCGTGTCAGGTCCCAGGCGTGTTGGAGAGGTGCTTATTGAACACCTGGCCTGAGCCTGGTCCTGTGTCGGGTGTAGGCCCCGCCCTGTCAACCTCCCTGGGGGCCTTCCCACCGCCACATGTCCTCTCCTTCGAGTGGCGGCCTGGCCAGGAGCCATGGCTGTGCTGACTTCTCTGCACGCCACCTCCATTATTGCTGTGGCCTGAGCACTCCACCTTGGCCCCCCTGGGGACATGCTGATTTGTGCATCCAGCCAATCTTCTCCAGGCTGGGCCTGTGTGCTCACCACCAAAAACACTGGAAAAGACAGACGTAGTCCCTGCGGGAACAGCATTTGCTGTCTAGTGAGGAAAGTAAAGAGCCTCATGAGTATGAGGCTCATGAAGTATGAGACACCCAGCGGTGTTGAGTGCTCGGAAGCAGAAGCTCAGGGAAGGCTGAGATCTAACTCCGGTTGGATCCATCTGCCTCGTGTCCCCACCATAGCCACCTTACCCTGGGATGGGGGTGCAGTTCATGATACCATGGTGTCTGCCTGCCCCCGCCCCTCCCCCCCACCACTAGGTTCTCCTAGACGGCTACCTGATGATCTGTGTGGATGGGGGGCCCTCCACAGACGGCTCAGACTGGTTCTGTTACCATGCCTCCTCCCACGCCATCTTCCCAGCCACCTTCTGCCAAAAGAATGACATTGAGCTCACACCCCCAAAAGGTAAGACAGTCCTCATAGTCAGAAATGGCAGTGTGTGCCCACAGGCCCAGATTCCTGCCCAAGCCAGACCCTGGGCCTTGGAGTCTTAGAGTGGATTGGAGAGCTATCAGAGCCACCCAAGCCAACACCACCAGCCCTTAGACTGGGCTGACTCACCTTCATGGCTAATGGGTATCTGGGTGAGCAGAGCTCCCACTTGTTCCTTTAGGCAGTGAACAACCTGTACGACAGGACCAGGGTCCTAGAGCAGGTACCAGCCTGGGGAGGAGGGAAGAAGGCTGCTGGGGAGACTCGGGCTGGGGCCTGACCCAACTGTGGGTGCCCATTTGGCCCGTGCTCCTCTCCTAGACTCCCTCCTGCCTTCCTTCCTTTCCCTCCAAATCTATGTTTTCTGCTCCACCAGGCTACGAGGCACACACTTTCAGCTGGGACACCTACTTGGAGAAGACCAAGTCAAAAGTAGCTCCGTCGAGACTCTTCAACATGGTGAGGAGAGGGAGCCTGGGTGGCTCAGTTGGTTAAGCGACCGCCTTCGGCTCAGGTCATGATCCTGGAGTCCCTGGATCGAGTCCCGCATCAGGCTCCCTGCTCAGCAGGGAGTCTGCTTCTCCCTCTGACCCTCCCCCCTCCGTCATGTGCTTTCTCTCTCTCAAATAAATAAATAAGATCTTAAAAAAAAAAAAAAAAAAACATCGTGAGGAGAGCGAGGAAGCACGGGGCCTGGGGTGGCCCTGCCCGCTGTCAGCGGTGTTAATTCCAACCCCCTTCTCCTTCCTTGAGTCTGGACGGTGGAGACCAGCTGCTTTAGGGGATAAGTCCCAAACCCTGCCATAGGCATTCTGCCAAACAGTCCAGCCTGCTCCCTTTCCCAGAGGGGCTGGTGCTGGGAACAGAGAGCAGTGGGACCACTGCCAGGGGACACTTCCCCACAGACACTCCCAACCCACTCCCTCTCCCCAGTTCAGCCCCACCGGGGCAGGGAGCTGGCTGCCTTGGTCACTGCGTCTCCCCACTCCCCAGGACTGCCCCAACCATGGCTTCAAGGTGGGCATGAAGCTGGAGGCCGTGGACCTGATGGAACCCCGGCTCATCTGTGTGGCCACGGTGAAGCGGGTGGTGCACAGGCTCCTCAGTATCCACTTCGATGGCTGGGACAGCGAGTATGACCAGTGGGTGGACTGTGAGTCCCCCGACATCTACCCCGTCGGCTGGTGTGAGCTCACCGGCTACCAGCTCCAGCCACCGGTGGCCGCAGGTCTGGGCTCCCGCGGCCCCAGGGGACTCTTGACTTTCCTTTTCTTTTTCCTTCCTGCCAACCACTCCCCTGCCCCATACCTGCCTCATTCTTTGGCATGAGACCCAGAAGTCTCCTGGACCACTTCTAATGAGAGAGCGGCCCTCGTGCCCCCACCTCCCACTCCTGACCTGTCTCCCTCTCCCTCCGGCCTGCAGAGCGCCTTCCTTGACCTTGCCCACCCTGTCGTATGCTCGTGCCCTTGTGCACCAGGTAAACCGCCCAGGCCCCTCAGAGCAGCCCAGGTGACAAGGGTGGGAAGAAGGGACAGCCGCTCCCCGTCCCTCCCCCATTCTCATTGCCCAGCTTTGGCTTTCCTTCTTGGGGTGTCCTGTGTGTAAGGGAAGCTGGTGAGGTGTGGAGGGGCTCTCGGGGTGCGCCTGAACCGTGTCCTCTTCAAACTCTCCTGTTACCTTTTGCCCTTGTCTTTCGACAACAGAGCCGACCACACCTCTGAAGGCCAAAGAGGCCACAAAGAAGAAAAAGAAACAGTTTGGGAAGAAAAGTAAGTGATGCTCTCAAGCAGCCAGGCTGACGTGGGACTTGGAGCAGCTGGGCCTGTGTCTCTGGGAGCAGAGGGGGGGTCACTGCGCAGGTAGCACTCTTCACGGTCCCCCCATCTGCTCTCCTTTGCCCTTCGGCCCCAGCGGGCCTGTCAGCCTTTGTCTCAAGGGACCCGAGCACAAAGAGGGAGCCTTCCGTCTCTGGCAGTGGTCAGGATCCCAAGGAAAACAGGCAAGAGATGCCATTTATAAGAGAGAAAAGGGGGAGGGGTCCCCATCCCTGCTGTCCTGTGGTCAGAAGTCAGCACGGCCCCATCGGCCCCCCGGCAGTGCACAACTGCTGTTTGACAGTAAGATGTATGGGGGCTGGCAGTTTCTCCTCAAGCCTGTCGTTCTTCTCTTGGGACCCTCAGGGGTGGGAGCTTCGGTGTCATTTCCTTAGGCGGGGCCCCAGTCTTCAACGGGTCCTGAGCCCGCACAGGGGGGACGGCAGGTGGAGCGGGGCGGGGAGAGGGGGAGGTAAAGCCGTCCTTCAGAGCTGCCGGCCCGTGGCAGCAAGATGGGCTCCATGAGGTGGCACCACACAGAGAAGAGCTTGTCCAGAAACAGGACAAGGAGGAAGCAGATGCGGTCCCTGGGCAGGATCAGGTTTGAGTTGATCATGTGGGCAGGCCCTGTGCCGTCCACAGTGCTGGTGAGGAAAGGAAGGAAGCTCAGCAAGCACACCCAGGGGAGCCAAGCTCTCTGCGCCCGAGGGGCAGCGTCAGAGTTCACACTCTGTTCCCCCACATTGGCACCTGCCCCTCCAGTGCACTGCCTCTGCTCACCGCTGGATGGCCCCCTGCCGTCGAGCCTCCCATGGATACAGCCCTGTGCTGGGTTTCTTTTTTCTTTTTTTTTTTTTTTTTAAAAGATTTTATTTATTTATTTGACAGAGAGAGACACAGCGAGAGAGGGAACACAAGCAGGGGGAGTGGGAGAGGGAGAAGCAGGCTTCCCGCTGAGCAGGGAGCCCGATGCAGGGCTCGATCCCAGGACCCTGGGACCATGACCTGAGCCGAAGGCAGACGCTTAACGACTGAGCCACCCAGGCGCCCCTTCTGTGCTGGGTTTCATTCTGTTTTTATTCAAAGGGAAAAGAATACCACCGACCAAGACCCGGCCCCTCAGACAGGGGTCCAAGAAGCCCCTGCTGGAGGATGACCTGCAGGCCGCAGAGAAGATCTCACCGGATCCTGTTCCTGAAGAGAGTAAGAGCCTCCCGGGCAGGGTCAAGCCAGGGCCGGCCTGCTCCAGTGCTCAGAGGCAGCCCTTCTCCCCCACCTGGGCACAGAAGAGGAGAGTCCGGTGTGAAGGGACTTTTCTGGGCACCAAGCAGTCCTTCTCGGACCATTGGGCCTGGAGAGCTTCCAAAACACCCACCCCCACCTCTGAACGGAGCCACACATCTCCAGCCGGGCCCTCTCCATCTTGCCGCCTGCCCCACGGGGGGGAAGGTGCCATCCCCACCTCCCTGCCACATCCCGAGGGCCCCCGTTTGTAGGGCGCCAGAGGCCCCGCCCTTCCCAGAGTTTCACGCACACTCACTCTGTTCTCCAACCGCCCCCCCTTCCTCTTTAGTCATTGCCGTGCGCGTGAAGGAAGAACATCTAGACATGGCCACGCCGGACAAAGCCCCGAGTCCAGAGCTGCCTGTTCCCCTCGAGAACATCAAAGAGGAGACAGACGACTAAGCCTTCCCCACGGCCAGCCCGGGGCTCCTCTGTTGCTACCACCCTTACCCCTGCTTTAGTTTGGAGACCGAGCCTTTTTGCCTAAGTTCTGCCAGGTGCTGTGAGGGCGGGCACCGAAGGACCTCTGCCCTCCTCTGGCCAGGCCTGCGTGACCGGGGCTGCCCGAAGCCTCCAGATTTGTCTGTGAGCGACTCCTTCTGCAGCTACAGTTCCCAAAGCTCTTCCTCACAGTAACTTCCCTCCACACCCACAAACCCCTCAACTGCCATGGGGTGGGGGGCTGCCCCAGTCATACTGGAAGACAAGTCCGTGAGGCGTGTATGGCTTTGGCCGAGCAAGTCCTGTAACAGAGGCCTGGAGCGGCTCTGGAGGGGGAGCCAGCCGCAGGTTGGTGGTGAGTGGTGTGGTGGGTGCCTGAAAGCAGCCACGTGGAGCAGCCTCTCACCTCTGGGCTTGGCGCTCCGCTCCTCCCAGCACCCTAGGGAGGCCAGGGAACCCCATGCGTGCGCCCACCTCTGGCAGGCAGCTACGCAGCAGTGACCAGGAGGCAGGTTCTGGTGACTTGTGAGGTGGCCTTAACCTGGTTCCTCTGTTGGCAAGAGGACTGACCCCTATTTCCTAAAAGGAACAGTGGAACAGAGGTGGGGCCTGCCCCTGGCTAGGGGGCTTGCACCAGGTGGGGAGGCTTGGTGGCCAAGGGGATGCCGAGGTGGCAGGACTGGAAGGCAAGGCCGGGGCGATGAGGAGGCCCCCGCTGGACGGGGGACCACTGCCAGCTTTGCGCTTAACCTGCTCTGAGCCCAGCTTGGCTGGGGCGTGTCCTTTCACCCCCTTCCCCCCGTTAACCAGGGCCAGGTGCAGCCCTGCCTGGGGGTCACGGGGCAGGGGAGCGGTCAGCCCTGAGGAAGGGAGAAGAGGGTAGCGGGACATGCTTCCTGGCTCTCTGTCCTTTACTGTCCATCCTCCTCTCTGAAATTACATTCTAGAAGCTCCCCTAGTGTCTGCCCAAATTTCAGTAGCTTTTATTTTTCCCAGTTAGTCTCCTTGGAAACCGTCTCCTCTTTGCGTCTCTTCAGTAACTTCTCCCGGAACGTGAGGTGGAGGCAGGCTGCCCTTATTTCTTGTCTCTGGGTGGAGACGCACCGCCAGGTGGGCCCCGTGTCGTCCCCCACGTGGCACGGCTGTGCTGCCGCGGGCGTCCAGCTACACTCTCTGAGCTGGTGTGTCAGGCTGCCACTGCCTGTGCTTGCTGGGCGGGGTGCCGGCCACGCGTTTGCTCGCGACCCGGGCTGATGGGGTGACCAGCCCAAGGGGAGCTGATTTCCAGTCACTTTTTTCCCAGAGAGAACTTGATCCTCACTCCTTTACTAAAGGCACTAGAAAGCCCCACATGGTGTAGAAACCAGGCCCAGAAAGCGGTCAGTTGGTGCAGCTCCCCCAAAAAGTGACTAGATTTGGAACATAGTGAAGATCAAGGACAGGCCATGCCTTCCCCTGCTGTCACACACGCACCCCAGCCTTGGACAGTGACAGGTCAATAACCTCAGCCCCCAGGGGAGAAAGATGGCCTAGGGTACGCATTTGGGCTCACAGTGTACCCGTGGAGCTCTTGCAGGCTCCTGCTCCCAGCTGAAGCTAGTGCCTCGTCCCCAGACCCCTTGCAGTTCGGGGATCCCGTTCTGACTGGAGCTTCTGGGAAAACTGGGCTTGGATGGCATTGTAACCTTCAGTTCCTTCCTCCTGAACGAACTGCAGCCTGCCTGTGCCCTGATGAGGATGGCAGGGTCGGAGGACAGGCCAGCTGCCATTTCCGCCCTCGACTGGCCGCCCCGGACTTCCTGAAGTCCTTCGTCAGATTTCTGTTTCTTAGAGCTGAGTGTATTCTCATCTGTCACCTCCTGTGAAGGCTGGGTTCACACATGAGCACAATGAATAAATGGCCTCATTTGAGTGCCCCATCTCCATAGCAACCACACTGTGGGTTACCCGTATTTGCGTCTCTGCCGTTCCTCTCCTGCAAGACCCTGAGCTCCCCAGAGGCCGAGCCCGGGCCTGGTCTGCCGCAGCAGCCTGGTACTAAGCCCCATGAGTGTGTGACCTGAAAATATGTGACTTGTGTTGCTGGGGCCGAAAGGTCTACTTGATTCATCACAGATGGAAGTGTGGGCTTCTGGGAGGTTTTCACTCCAGGCGCAGGACCAACTTTGTACCTCACTTGCCCTTGGAGCGAACCAGAGAGCTTGGAGTCCAGCCGGGGGTGGGGGTTGCTGCTGGTTATGAAACCTCCTGAAGAACCGTTTCCATTCCCTGTGCCCGCCGCTCCATGACCGGCAGTGGCTCCCTGGTGCAGATGAGACCAAGTGCAAATGCACACACCTTTCCTTTACTGTTCCCCAGTCTAGACACAGTTCAGCTTCACAGGAACCCTGAGGTACAGGTTGACTTCATCTTATCAGAGTTTAGTAACTTGTTTGCTTAAATTCACAACTGTTAAATGACAGCAGCAGGATCAAACCCAGGGTGGTCTGCCATATTACCACCAGGAGGTACTCTTCATTGATTCAGTGTCCTTTCTGAATCTTCTACGTGCCAGACAGCACGCTAGAGGTTGGGCCTCAAAATTGCAATGCATGCGTGCTCCTGCCGTGGCCGTGAGCAAGGTGAGCACGCCCAGAACGGGACTCGGGGCCCTATGTGATCCTCGAGGTCAGGGTCCTTTTTTTTTTTTTTTTTTAAGTAGGCTCCATGCCCAACGTGGAGTTGAGATCAAGTGTCATGCTCAAAAAAAAAAAAAGTCACATACTCTACCAACTGAGCCAGCCAGGCACCTAGGGCCCCTATCAATTCCTTCGTATTCCTGGGAGGAAACTGCCACTTTCAGCAAAAATGAAAAGCCTATAACCCCAGGGCTAGCATTCGGTGGACGATCTCCATGTCCAAAAGGGTGGCTGGATGGAATGGTCTGAGATGTACCAATTCCTGCTGCAGCCAGCATACCACGGGAGTCAGGGTGCGGGGTCTTCCCTTTCATCCAAAGCCCTGACCTGCAGCCGGCCCCGTCAGCGCTGCGCTCAGCATCCACGTGAGCTTCCAGGGCTGCCGCCGGGAGAGAACACGACGCTCTTCATCAGCGCCACCTGGCAGGACGTGTCCGCGGCCATTAATGCCGTTGTCATTACTGCTAGTTCCAGATCTGACCTCTAAGACACAATTGCTCACTTTCAGCTTGGGGTCTTTCTAGGGGTTCCTTCCTCCCAGCCTACCGGACAAGGAACACTTAGGAAGTGAATTGGGCACACCCCCCCCGCCCCCCGCCGGCAAAGAAGACATACCTCAAGAATGAGACCTTACTCGGAAAAAGGGTCTTCACAGAGGTAATCAAGTTAGAACACGGTCATCAGGGTGGGCCCTAATGCAGTATGACCCCTGTCCTTCTAGAGAGAGGGAATTTGGAAGCAGGAAGATGGGACGGGGGGACATGCCATGTGAAGTCAAGCAGAGACTGGAGTTGTGCGGCCACAAGCCAAGGCACATCTGGGGCCACCAGAAGCTGGAAGGGGCTCAGAAGGCTCGCTCTCCCCTGCAGCCTTCAGAGGGGGCACAGCCCTGTGGACACCTTGCTCTCCAGCTTCTGAGGACAGTGAGACAAAAATGTGTGTCGTCCTAAGCCACCCGGTTTGTGGTCCTTTTTCACGGCAGCCCCTGGGCGCTTCTACACCATCTCATGGTCCCCGGGCACCCAAGTCCTGCGAATGCCGGTCCAGGGGCAGGCTGAGCCCCGTCCTTGTCTTACCAGGACCCACTTTTCTGTTCTCATTTTCCCTCTCAGGACTGGCCTCACCTCCCTGTGCCCTCAGCACACAGCAGGGGTTCCCGCATGCAAGACCCCCCGTATCCTGCTCGCCCTTCAGTGCGTGCTGCACAGTTTCACTACAGCCGAGGGCTCAAGGACGTGAACGTAAATGCCAGGCGGGTGATGAGACACCGCAGAGCAGGGGCCAGCGTGCGGCTGACGAGCCCCGGGAGGCGGCCGCAACAGCGCCTGGGCCTCTGCTCTTTCTGTCCCAGGGGTGAGCCAGGCCCTCGAGGCCAGGAGGGGGTGAGTCAACAATGACCCAGCAAATACGGTAACAGCGGCATTGCTTTTAGGAACACGTTGGGTCCAGGTATCCTGTGGCTCCTCGGAAAGACCACTGTCCCACAGGATGTGGTCATTTCCCCATACACCCACCTGGGCCCAGCCAAGGGTGGAGGAGGCGAGGAGCAGGGACAGGTATTAGGGCAGGGAAGCAACGAGTCATTGCCCAGATCTGGAACCACATGAATTAGAACCGAGAGACGCCAGATTCCTGCTCCCCTGGGCTCTCTGGAACCTGACCCACCCACCGAGGCCTCCCCCCAACCTGCCTCAGGCCAACCTTGTCTGCTGTCCACCGTCATCCCTTCATGCGGGCTCTCCTGGCACTGGACCTGGGGGCGGGCATCCGCTTGGCCTTCCTGGCAGCCCAGCCGGGGCAGGTTTCAAAGAGAGCAGTTGCAGCCTTCACCCTCTGGCCATGGGCGCCGGGAGGGGCGGCACAGACGGCTCCCACACGCAGGTTCAGCCCCATGAGCCACCTGAGGAGAGGAGAGAGTTCAGGGACCCCGCTGTGCTGAGCCTTCCTGAGGGACACGAGGAGGTCCTCGGGAACTGGGGGGCCGTGGAGCCTGGTGGGCGAGGGCGGGCTCTGGAGGGGAATCCTGGCTCAGCCCCTCACCAATCAGGAGACTCAGAATGAGTCACTTCAATCCTCAGATCCCTTCTCTGTAAAAAGGGGACAGTAATAGTAATAAATAGAGACAGAGAGCTCAGGGTGCTCCAGACACTGTTCAAATCAATCTATATATGCGAGCTGACAGTGTCATCCTCACGAAGAACCCCCACGAGGTGGACATGATTCCTTCCGTCCCCTTTACAGATGAGGGAATGGCACAGAGAAGGCGTGGGGCCCCGAGTTAGTCGCACAGCAGGATTGGAGCCCAGCTCTGCTGGACTCCAGGGTTCCTGGTGCTTTCTTATGAAATTAATGAAGTGCCCACAAATATTTACTAGGTCCCGCCCCACTAGGTTGGGAGGATTGCATTCCCACGTGATGGGTGAGGGAATCCAGGCCCAGAGAAGTCCACCCCAAGCCCCAGGCCCTTCTGGCTCCCTCAGGAACGGCAGCTGGCTCTGGCAGGACCCTCCCCTCCGAAGATGCTCAGCAAGCGCAGCCACGGTGCCCTGGGGAGAGGGGGTGGGGCTTGACTGAGAGCAGCTGGTGGGTCCCCAGCTGGGGGGGGGGGGCAGTGAAGGCGCCCACCTGTGCAGCGGGAGCAGCTGACAATCACAGTGGAAGGGATTGCCGCTGAGGTCGATGAGCTCCAGCTGGCTGAGATGAGGCAGGGCAGGCATGGCCTGCAGCTGGTTCTTCTGCAGGTGCAGGCTCTGCAGCCAGGGCCCCAGGCCCGAAAAGGCCCTGGGAGAAATCTGCGAGGAGATTCCAAGCCTTGGTGTGAGCTCCTGCCAGGCCCGTCTCACCCCTAGGCCTGGGAGGTAGCCCCATGCTCCCCCAGCAGAAGGGAAGTGGAGATCACAAGGTGGCCCTGGCAGAAAGGGCAGTGCGGACGCTGGTTGGTCTGATCCCAAAGCGCCTGCCCTTTGCATGTCCCCTGGACGCCCAACTCATGGTTCTTTCTGCTATGCCCGAACACGCCCCGATAATGGCAGATCCCCTTGGTGGCTCCAGCCCTGCCCTCAAAGTGCACAAGAACCCCATGGACCCACCTCCTCCTTCCTCCATGCTCCGGCAGCACCCTCCCTGGCTGGCCTCTCTGTGTGGCACCGGAGTCCACCTGGTCTGTCCCCTGGGGGCAGGCATAGGGTCTGGCCTATCCCAGGGGCACCCGGCCCAGCCTCAGGCCTGGCTGTGGGGGCAGCAGTGTCTGCCGGAGTGAGTGCATGCTGCATGGGGCCTCATGCCGCCTCCCCCACCCCTACTCTCTGCCCCGCGCACCTGCTCCAGGCCACTGCTGTTCAGGAAGAGGTGCTGCAGTGAGCGGCCCACGGGCCGGAAGGCCCCGTCTGGCAGGGCTTGGAGCGGGTTCCCCGAGAGCTGCAGCTCCAGGAGGGCGGGCAGCCCCTCCAAGGCCCCGGTGGGCACCCCTTGCAGCTGGTTCCTGTCCAGGTGCAGCTTCTCCAGCTCCGGGGCTGGGCCTATTGCCCCAGGGGACACTTGGGTGATGCGGTTGCCGCTCAGGTAGAGCCAGCGCAAGGCTGGCAGGCCTGTCAGGTCCCCAGGTTGCAGGCGGTCCACGGCGTTGTTCTGCAGGTGCAGGGAAAAGAGGCTGGGCAGGGCGCGCAGGGCGGCCCCGGGCACTTGCCGGAAGCGGTTGCGCTCCAGGTACAGGTAGCCGAGGCGGGGGGCCCCCTCCAGGGCAGCGGCGCGGAGGCCGGCGAGCTGGTTGTCCGAGAGGTAGAGGTAGATCAGGCTGCCCAGCCCGGCCAGGGCGCCCGCCTCCAGCTCGGTGAGGCCGCAGTGCTGCAGGTGCAGCGACACCAGCTGGCCCAGGCCCGGGAAGGCGGCTCGCGGCACCGAGGGGAAGTGGTTCCGCCTCAGGTCCAGGAGCTGGGTGTCGCCGGGGAAGCCGCGGGGCACGGCCCGCAGGCCCCGGCCCTCGCAGCCGCTGTGCCGGGACTCGGAGGCGCACACGCAGGCCCGCGGGCAGGGCCGGGCGGCCCCGTCAGCCTCGTCGGGGGCGGCAGGCGGGGGGGCGCGGGGCCGCGCGGCCGCCCGCCACTCTTCCTCCTCCGCCGCCGCCCCCCCGTCTCCGGGGCAGCGCAGGTCGGCGGGCCTCAGGGCGCCCAGGGCCTCCCCTCCAAGGCGCCGCGGGCTCCCGCACGTGCCGTCCGAGCGCACCCGCGCGCGCGCCAGCCACTCGAGCAACGGCCGGGCCTCACAGCCGCACCACAGAGGGTTGCCCTGCAGCCGCAGCCGGCGCAGCCGCCCGGGGCCCTGCAGCGGGGGCAGGGCGGCCAGCTGGTTCCCACGGAGGTCCAGGGTGTGCAGGCGCGGGCAGCGCGCGAAGGCCCTGGCGTCCAGCGCCTGCAGGGCGCCGTGGTCCAGCAGCAGCTCCCGGAGGCCGGGCAGCGCCAGCCCGTCCTCCTCGCCCACGTAGGTGAAGGGGTTGTGGCCCAGCTCGAGGCGGGCCAGGACGCGGGCCTGGGACAGGGTCGGCCCCGGCAGGGCCTGCAGCTCGTTGTGGTGCAGGCTGAGCCGGCGCAGGGCAGGCAGGCCGGCCAGGGCCTCGGGCGCCAGCACGCTGAGCGCGTTGTGGGCCAGCTGCAGCCAGCGCGCGCGCGCCAGCCCCTGGAAGGCCATGGCGGGCAGGTAGACCAGGGCGTTGTGGGCCAGGTTCAGTGTGGCCAGCGCGCCCAGCGCCCCGAACGTGCCCGGCCGCAGCTCCTCCAGCATGTTCCCCTCCAGCTCCAGCCGCTGCAGCGAGCCCAGCCCATCCAGGGCCTCCTGGGGCAGCGAGCTCAGGCGGTTGGAGGCCAGGTTGAGGAGGAGCAGGCGGCCCAGGCCGCGGAAGGCGCCCTCGGCCACCAGCTCCACCTGGCAGTGCCGCAGGTCCAGATGTGTCAGATAAGGCAGGTCCTGGAAGGCAGCTGGGGGGATCACCTTCAGCATGTTGCCTCGGAGGTCCAGCCGCTGAGTCAGCTGAGCGGGGAGAGGCAGGGGGAGGGCTGAGCAGCGTGAGGACTACAGCCTTTGCTCGCGCTGTTCCCTCAGCTGGACACTCTTCTCCCCCTCACCTTTTCCTCATTCTCTTCATCCTGTTCCCCGACACCTCCTCCAGGAAGCCTTCCTCCCTAGCCACCTGGGCCCTTTTCACATCCAACTGTCGCTGCCTGTTTACTTTCCCTCTTCCCTCCTAGCTCTTGACTCCACAGAGCAGAGACCATATCTTATTCAGGTGCGTCCCTTGCTCTCTCTAGTTCTCTCCCACAGGGTTTGTAATTAACTCCATATATTTTTAAGATTTTTTAATTTATTTATCAGAGAGAGAGCACAAGCAGGGGGAGGGGCAGAGGAAGAAGCAGGCTCTGTGCCGAGCAGGGAGCCCGATGTGGGGCTCGATCCCAGGACTCTGGGATCACGACCTGAGCCAAAGGCAGACGCTTCACCAACTGAGCCGTCCAGGCGTCCCAATTCAATATTTATCTTACAGGTCACCTACTTGTTCCAGTCACATAGAATTTTAAATAGATTGTCTCCCTAGTAGTGGTTGTTATTCCCATTTTACAGATGTGAAGACTGAGGCTGAGAGAGGAAAGGTGACGTGCCAAGGTCTCCCAGCCAGGCAGTGGCAGATCCCCTGGTGCCAACACAGGCTCCTCCTGCTGTCCTCCCTGCCCCCCTCACCCTGCTGACCTCAGAGATGGCGTCTGGCACCTCAGTGAGGTTCTGGTGCCGACAGGCCACATGCCGCCTGGGACTGTCGCAAACGCACGTCTGTGGGCAGCGTTGGGCAGCTGTATGCCAAGCTGGGCCCAGTGGCAGCAGCAGAAGCAGCAGCAGCACCAAGGAGACTCTCCGGGGCCTGGGAGAGGGAGAAAGGGTCCGTTGTTCACAGGGGCAAGGGTCCCATGCTGTCCCCTCACCGAGCCCAGCTCCTGTTTCCGGAGCCCCTGAGACGTCTTCCTCCTTTGGCCCCAGGGAAGGCGTCATTGCTCTGAGCCTCACGACACTCCATGCAGCAAAGCTTCTATTGTTAGCCTTGTTTAACGCTGGGGGAAACTGAGGCTCAGAAAGGCGACTTGGCAAGTCTCCTCCACTGCCTGCCCCTCGGCTCAGGGAGGCCTTGCTGGAGGCAAGGATGACCTGAGGGCTCAGGGGGTGTGCCCAGGCTGTGGTGAGGCTCCCGGGTCCAGGGGGAGGCCTGGACCTCCCAGCGTGAGGGTGGCAGAGACAGAAGCAGCCCGTCCCCAGACATGGTGGCAGGGAGCATAGTGGCACCCGCTGTAGGAAGACGGCCTGCAGCCAGAGGGGCACCCAGGCCGGGCCCAAGTGTGTAAGGCCAGGTTCAGGGGACCAGGTGTTACAGGGTCCCAGGGGCTCGAGGAGCCTTACTGGCTGGTCAGAGCCACACTGGCAGGTGAGCAGGAGGCTTAGGCCTGTCGTCCATCTGATGCCACCCCGCCAGCCCGGACTGGGCCGGGGGTGCTGAGGGGATGGGCCTGGGCTCTGCTTTGGGTAGCTCCATCCCCTTCCCCATCCGTCTTCCCCCAGTGTATCCGTATCAGCCTTCACCTCACAACCACAACCGCTGCCTGTGGCTCCCCCACACTCTGCTCACCACCACCAACCGAAGGCAAACTTCCAAGATATTCCAAGGTACAGACGGGCTTCTGACACTGCCACCTGAAAGCCCTCCAGCATCTTCCCACTGCCTGACTCCTGATCCCACCTGGAATGTGCTCCGACTCTCCAGGGTCACCCTTGGCTCCCAGAGCAGAAACACACACGACAGAGCTTCCTCCTCGCCGCCCGTGACTCCCAAGTCCCCCGGCTCTTGCTGCTGTTCCCAGCCCACATCTCGGCCTCCGGGCAGCCCGTGCCGTGCCGGGCCCTGGGCCCCGGGCCGGGCCCCCACCCTCAGCCTCCTCACTGCTCGTCGCCCTCTATTGTTCAGTCTCCTTGAGGTCCCATCCCCTTGAAGGCCGGGGCTGCTGGCATCCTTCCGAGGCTCAGGGTGGACCGGGGAAGGGGGGCCCGTGGGGACAAAACCCTCAGGGACAAGCGTCCAGGTCGAGGCCTACTGAGGTTGAGGACGCGCCCACAGCGGCTCGCTGGAGCATCCACCCTGCCATTCACCACCTTCCTCCGAAACCACTTCGGGGACAGCCTTGGAGAATCTGTCCCCCAACAGATCCCAGAGCCCCTGTCCCCCAACCCGTCAGAGGCCCAGAGAGGGCCAGGGGCTTGCCTGCAGCCCCTCGGCTTCTGTAGACGCCCCCTGGTACCCTCCCAGGGCCCAAAGACTCACCCCTCCATGCTGCCTCACCTCGTACTGCCAGTCCAGCCTGGATGCAGCGGGAGGCCCCCTGTCGGGCCCGCAGGCCTGGCAGCAGGGACAGGGCTGAATGGGAGGCATTGTGGGCAGCCCAGCCCGAGGCTGAGGTGAAGGAGGGGCGGGCAGGGGCGGGAGAGTGGCTGGAGTTACAGGGCCTCCTGCCCGGCGCCAGCTCAGGGCTCAGGATCGCAGGCCAGGTCTGAGAGCCCAGCCCGGACAGCTGGGTCCCGGGCGGCTGGTAGGGAGGGGCGTCTCGGGGCCAGCCTGTGGGTCCCAGACCCGGGCTCCCTCCCAGCTGTGGGCTGTCGGGCGGTATTAGTAACTAGCTCACAGGGTTGCTGTGGGGGCCCAGGAAGTCACCTGGAACATAGTAGGTGCTAGAGAATGGTTCACTCTGTCCTGTTTATTACACATTTACGTACATTGTTTAACACCGTACAGATGCTATTCTGCAATTTTTTTTCTTTTTCTTTTTTTTTTAAGGCTTTATTGGTCAGAGAGAGAGCAAGCACAAGCAGGGGGAGCTGCAGGCAGAGGGAGAGGGGGAAGCACGCTCCCTGCTAAGCAGGGAGCCCGATGCGATGCGGGACTCGATCCCAGGACCCTGGGATCACAACCCAAGCCGAAGGCAGACGCCTAACCCACTGAGCCACCCAGGCGTCCCGATTTTTATTTTTATTTTTTTAAAGATTTTATTTATTTATTTGACAGAGAGAGACACAATGAGAGAGGGAACACAGGCAGGGGGAGTGGGAGAGGGAGAGAAGCAAGCTTCCCGCTGAGCAGGGAGCCCAATGCAGAGCTCAATCCCAGAACCCTGGGACCATGACCCGAGCCGAAGGCAGACGCTTAACGACTGAGCCACCCAGGCACCCCTGCAATTTTTTTTTTTCCACTCAACATCAAATTATCGAGTGATCCTGGCTGATTCTTCTTAGTCATGTTCATTTTAACAGCTGTGTAATATTCCATTGTGTACAGGTGGCAACTCTACTTATCCATTAATCTTGGAGATTTTGGTTGCCTCTTTTTTTTTCTTCCATTTTATTACAAATAATATTGCAAAACAACATCCAAATACTTATATTCCTGGGCACATGTGCATTTAGTAAAAAATGCAACAGGGGCACCTGGGTGGGTCAGTCAGTTACACCTCTGACTCTTAGCTCAGGTCTTGATCTCAGGGTCGTGAGTTCAAACCCTGCCTTGGGCTCCACGCTGGGCATGGAGCCTACCTAAACAAAAAAAAATTTTTTAATGCAACAGTTCGTGTAAACTGTAGCAAACTTTTATACATCCTGTGATTGTTCAGATCCATGTTGCTGGTGGATTTGCATGTGTTGTTATTCAGTTTGCGTGGATCTTTTTTTTTTTAAACCAGAAATAGTGCCGGACCACAGGCTTGTGCTTTATTTCACCCAGCCAACTTCATGTCAGTGGCATCACAGAGTGTGCAGTCCTTGGTTTTTTTCCATTCAACATTATGTTTGTGAGCTTCATCTGTGATGCATATTTTTAAAATTTAATTTTTATATAGCATTTCAGCACTCCATTCCAAAAATACCCCACAGCAGTGGCATGGGGGGGTTGGAGACCGGAGGGCCATCTGCCCCAGATGCAGGCAACAAGGGGGTGTGCGGTCGGTAGGGAATTTAAATGCAAGGGGACTCAGTTGGTTTGCTTTTTATTGTCATCACGTGCTGGTGATTCTAAACACCGCTGATGCTAAAATATTCCTCCCTGCTTGGGTGGACCATTCTCACCTCCGCTTTCTTGGTACCACATGGTGTAATTAATCCATTCCACTCTTGATGGACATTTGGGTTGTTTCCAGGCCGGGGCTATTATGAAGAGGGCTGCTTACGACATTTGCACGATTTTTGTTTTCTTTTTGAAGATTTTATTTATTTGAGAGAGAGCGAGAGGGAGTGAGTGCGCACAAGCGGGGGTGGGGGTGGGGCAGAGGGAGAAGCAGGCTCTCCACTGAGCAGGGAACCTGATGTGGGGCTTGATTCCAGGACCCTGGGATCATGACCTGAGACGAAGGCAGATGCTTAACCAACTGAGCCACCCAGGCATCCCTGTTTGCACGTCTTTTGGAGAACATAGCACGACCCATCTCTGTCAGATAGACAGATGGGTGGAACTGCTGGCCATAGAATGTGCTTATTTTCAGCTTCAATGGATATTGCCAAACAGTTTGTCCGAGTGTTTGTACCAATTTACACTTTCCCCAGCAGTGTAGGAGCTCCATTGCTCCATTCTCACCAATGCTTGGTATCATCTGTTTTGCCATTCTTTTGTCATTATAATAACAATAAATAAAATCTTTTAAAAAAAAGTAAGCATCTTTTCATATGCTTTTTGTGAAGTCCCCATTCGAACATTTTTGTTCATTTTTCTAATGAGATGATTTTATTTTTAAGTAATCGCTACACCCAATGTGGGGCTCAAACTCATGACCCCAAGATCAAGAGTGGCATGCTCTACCAACTGAGCCAGCCAGGCGCCCCTATGATGCCCCTTTTTTTTTAAAGACTTATTTTAGAGAGTGAGTGAATGAGAGCGTGAGCAGGAGGGGTAGAGGGAGAGGGAGAGAGAATCTCAAGCTAACTCCATACCGAGTGCAGAGCCCAATGCGGGGCTTGATCTCAGGACCCCGAGATCATGACCTGAGCAGACACCAAGAGTCAGACGCTTAACCAACTGTGCCACGCAGACGCCCCCCATGAGACCTTTTGATAAACAAAATCCTGTTCTCACTGCTACACAGTATCCATTGTGTCAATACCCTATAATGGCAAACTAAGGAAGGTCTTTATGATATTCACCGACACACGATCTCCTAAAAGATCAGTAGTTTTGGCTTTTACATTTAGGATTTTTTAAATTGTGGTAAAATGTACATTACATAAGATTTACAATTTTAACCCTGTAAGTGTACAATTTTGTGGCATTAAGTGCATTCACAATGCTGTGCAAACCATTACCACAATCCATTTCCAGAACCTTGTTGTCATTCGAAACAGAAAAATTTTACACCCAAAGAGACAGTAACTCTCCTGTCTTCACCCAGCCCCTAGTAACCTCTCTTCGAGCTACCTCCCATCAGTGCAATCACGTATTACTTGTCCTTTCATGTCTGGCTTCTTTCACTGAGCACACTGCTTCAAGGTTCATCCATGCTGTAAGCATGTGTCCGAAGTTCATTCCTTTTTATGAATGAACAGTTCTCCACTGTGTGTGTGTGTATTTTTAAAGATTTATTTATATTTATTTTAGTGAGAGAGAGAGAAAGCAGGGGGTTGGGCAGAGGAAGAGGGAGAGAGAGAAACTCAAGCAGACTCCCTGCTGAGTGTGGAGCCCAACACGGGGCTCGATCTCATGACCCTGAGATCAGATCTGAGCTGAAACCAAGAGTCGGATGCTCAACTGACTGCGCCACCCCAAATATGTATACTGATCACATTTTATCTGTCAACTGTTAATGGACACTAGGCCGCTTGCACCTCTTGGCTCTTGTAAAGCTGCTGTGCACATGGACATACAGGTATTTGCTGGGCTCCCCCAATTCCCTTCTTTTGGGTGCACACACACCAGAAGTGGGAGTGCAGGCAGTTGGAAGCCCCCTTTTCTCCACCTCGTCTCATTCTCTTCCCTCTGTCTCCCCCCAGAGGCAACCACTTTCCCAAGGTAGTGTAACTTCATTATAATATATGGCATTAACCATTTTAAACTATCAACAGTACGTACTGCTTTGCAAACTTGTTTTTTTCACTCAACATTTTCAAGGTTTATTCACGTGAATGAAGACAGCTCCTGCATCTCCTGTATTCACTTTAATGGCTGCATTTAAAAAAAATTTTTTTTAGGGGCGCCTGGGTGGCTCAGTCAGTTAAGTGTCTGCCTTCGGCTCGGGTCATGATCCCGGGGTCCTGGGATCGAGCCCCACATCAGGCTCCCTGCTCAGCAGGGAGTCTGCTTCTCCCTCTCCCCTGCTCCTGTTCTCTCTCTCCCGCCTCTCAAATGAATGAATAAAACCTTTATAAGCTTTTATTTAAGTAATCGCCACACCCAACCTGGGGCTCGAACTCACAGCCCTGAGATCAAGAGTCACCTGCCCTTGGGACTGAGCCAGCCAGGCGCCCTGTAACTGCGGCATATTATCTCACTGCATTCTGCACATGCTGTAATTAACCGTTTTTTTCCCGATGGACATTGAGGTTATTAATTTTCTGGACTCTTTCATGAAACTGCCCTTGTAACTTGTTACCTTGTGCACGTGTACAACGGTTTCTCTAGGGTAGACCCTTAGAAATGGAATTTGGGGTCACAGGCTACACGTATCTTCACCTGAGTACCTGCCAGATTGCTCTCTGAGGTGGTTTTATTAGTCTGACATCCCTCCAACATGTGCAATGTAAGAGATTCAGCTCTTTCCTGGGGTCATGACCTCTCAATGACATCTGCCAGTCTGATCCAAAATGGCGTCTCGGTGGCTTTATTTTGCATTTTCTTGATTTCCAGTAAAGGGGAACATATTTTTGCTTCTCAGGTTGCATCCTCTGTGAACTGCCTGTTCATATTCTTTGCCCATTTTCAATTGGACGTACTATTCTCAACACTAATCCTCATGCAACATACGTTACAGTCTTCTTGTATTTTATCACCTTGCCAATTCTTAGGGTGTTTTGGTCATTGTTTTTCTTTTTGACAGCAGCAAATTTCCTTATGCCTGTGCTTGTGTGATGTCAAACAATGCTCTTGTATTTTAACCTTTTTTTTTAAATAAAAATATGGCTTTTTTTTTTTTAATATGGCTTAGATGGATGGATCTGGCTCACTTTGAATGTTTGGTGGATGGCTGTGGTCTGTCCTTCCACCCCATCCTGTCGCCCGCCTCCCCCAGACTAACTCCTATCTTGAACGCTGGCTTTACCACACATACGCGTACGCCTAAACACAGTTGCTTTTGGCCCCATGGTATGGTACTGAGATTTTCCTCACTCAGCATCCTTCCTGATTCATCCACACTATGCATGTAGCCGGAGTTGATGCGCTTTCATGGTTGTGTGATGTTACACTGTATAGCTTTGCATTTTACCCACTTTCCTGACACTGGCCTGAGTCGTTTCTAGGTTCCTGGGATCAGGAAGTGTTGCTTGGGAGTGCCTTTGGCCGTGCTTCCTGGGGGCTTCAGAATGGAATTATTGCTGGTTTAGCCCCAAGCCCATGGCTGGATTCCCTTTAGTGAGAACAGCCTGGTGCTGAGCAGGCCTTTCCTACCTGGGGGTAACGTGCCATCTAGGCCAAGGCATCTCTCATCTTGCAGACCCCAAGGCATGGCCCTCAGAGACCTGAAGCCTGTGTAATCCCAGGGTTGGCTGTAGTTCTTGGGAGTGTTTTGAGTCCGGGGAAGTTCCAAAAGCTACACAGCTCTCTCAGTAAGCAGCCGAGTTAGAGGCTGAGCCTCAGGCCCTTCCCTGCACCTGTAGCTGGTCAGGAGTTTTGAACTCTGAGCTGGTCTGAAGGACTGAGTAGGGGCCAGGGCCTATACCCCTGAGACCAATGGGACCCTCTGCAGTGTGTGGGTCCGAGGAGCCAGGCAGTGCTAGCCTGCTGCAAGGTTAAATGAGATCGTAGTGCACTTCTCAGTCTGAACTGAAGCTTGCGCCTTCATAACCTAGGAGGCCACAGGGGCCAGCACCAGGTAGCCCGGAAGGAAGAGCCAGGCCAGAGAACCTTGGGCAGGTCCCTAACACAGCCCTGAGCCTCAGTTTCTCCATCTGTTAAATTATCACCTGTGAGAAATTCTACTTCAATCTCCAGACTCAGCTCTTACATCCCTTTTATTTTAAAATCTATTTGAGAAGGAGCACATGCACAGGAGGTGGGGGAGGGCTAGAGGACGCAGGAGAGGGCATCTCAAGCACACTCCCTGCTGAGCGCAGAGCCCAACGCGGGGCTTGATCTCAGAATCCTGAGATCATGACCTGAGCCGAAATCAAGAGTCGGATGCTTAACTAAGCCACCCAGGCGTCCCTTGCGCCCCTAACTCTTGAAGACTTCCCTGACCTCACTGCCCACTGTCCCTTACACTAGGCCATGACTGTTAGTCTCCTGCACCAGACTGGGAGCCCCCCAAAAGCTGTGCCTGTGGTCCAGAGCTCAAAACAGGGCCTGGAGAAGGGGTGGGGGTTGGAGTTGGTCAGACCTCCACCTGCCTTCTGCCGTATCACCTCACATGCGGGGTAGGGGGGTAAGGCATGGGCATCTCTTCTGCCACCTGGCCAAGACAGACAGTGCCTGTTCCTGAGTGATCCATAGCCAGTAAGGAAACGCTGCCCCCTAAGAAAGCCTGGAGGGACCTCTTCAATTCTGTAGGAGACACGGGCTCCCCAAGTGTGCCTGCTGTCTAAGGTAGGCAGTAAGGAGGGTCTGCTTAGCTGTCCTCACACCACATGTGGCAAAGGGAAGGAAGGACCCCGGTGGAGGTGCCCTCCACTCCAGACCTTATGGCCAGATACCCTGTGGTGGCTTCCCAGCCAAGCTCAACCCTGTGAAGTGACCTTGCTAGCCAGACCCAGGGGTTTCCTGACTGCAGCCAGTGGGGCTTGTGGCAAAATCCAGACAGTGTCCGGGTTAGCCAGGTCCAATAATGGAGCGATGCAGAGGCTGGAGGAACTGCAGCCCAAAGGCTAGGTAAAGGGTAACACGAGGCTGGACAGATGAAACAGGCCCAACTCAGGCCCCTCGGTGCCCAGAAAAGGAGATCCTTCCACCACCACCCCACCCCCGACCCCCACGAGTCACGGCCCACTCCTGGGCACGAACCGCCCAGCTGTTCAAGGGGAGCTGGTGTGTCCACACACATCTGGGCCTGGGCAAGAGTGGCTGCCCCATGGGACGACACAAGGTTGGCACAGGGGCTCTTCTGTGGACGGACAAGCCCGTACAGATCGAGGTGGGACTCTAGGTACTAAGCCCCAAGAACTGCCCACCTCAGGTGAAAAATTTCTCAGTCCCCACGCTTGCCACACATGACTTTATTTGTGAAGCCCCGGGCACAGCCCAGACACACAAAGAGCACAAAGGGGAAAGCACAGAGCGTCGGGGGGGAGGGGGGCAGCTCCAGCGCAGTCCCCACCCTGTCCAGGTCCTTTAAGAGCGTCCTGAGCCGCAGTTCAGGCTCTGCGGGCCCTGCCCCTGCCCCCTTGGGCCGGAGAACAGTTTTGGGCCTGCCAAAGAGCGCTCCCTCCAGCCTGGCCCCCAGGCCAGTCACAGACCTCTCAGCAGCAAGGGGCAGGCCCCATGGGTCTGGAGCCAGCACCATCTACCCAGCAACTCCTGCTCCTAGAACCTCGGTGTCTGCCACTGGCTTTTCTTCCTGTCCACATGGCCTGGGAACCAGGGTCTTGCCTTCTGCTGACTGCCCCACGGCCCCACCCCCGTGGCAGGCCCTGCCCGTTAGGCCGTAGAGATCAGCCCAGCAGGGATGGATAGTGGGGGTGGCAGTGGCTAAAGGCCTAGGGCTTAGTGACAGGAGGCAAAGTCAGCCACTAGGTGAGCAGCCCCAGGCAGGGCGGGAAACGCAGCCCAGCCGCAACACAGAGGGAGGGGATGGTAGACAGACAGCAACTCCCCAGGCTTTGGGGCAGCCCAGAAGGGTAGGGAAGGCAAGGTGGGAGGGGACAGCCACCAGGGCCTCGAGCTGGAGGCATGGAGCAGCAGAGTGCCCTCAGATGGCAATGAGTTTAATGGCAGAGCAGCTTGCAGCCCTCTCAGGGGGGCCAGCTCCCCTCCAGTGGGACCAGGGCCAGTCCAGCAGGGAGACCTTAAAAACCCCAACCCTGACAGGAAGCGCACACCTGCACACGTACCACACCGACACGCACTCGGGGACCGACATGACACAAGTGACAAAGACCCTCCCTGCCTCTGGCCAGAGTCCTTCATCCGAGTCCCTTCCCAAGTCACTGGTCCAGGCCAAGGGCTGGGGGAAGGCTGGCTTCGCATCTAGACCTTGTGCAGCGTCTGTAGCAGGTTGTGGCGGGCAAAGGAGCAGGACTCCAGGGCTCCATTAGGCCTGTGAGGAAAGGACAGTCAGTGGAGGGGGGGGGGACACTACACAGCCCGGGGCCAGGGACTGCAGGCTGCAGCAGGGGGCACTTTCCCCACGACTTGGGGGTGGGGAGGGCGCGTGTTTCTGAGGCTGACGACTCTGGGAGGGAGACAGATGTTAGGAGCCCGCCTTCCGTACACTGCAGGGTGAGGCGTGTGTGAAGCTCACAGGGGCAGCAATGCACCCAAGGCCACACGGCCCGGAGCCGGCCGGAATGCAGGACCGGGCAGCCAGGAACCCAGGCCCCTGCTCTCCACCCAGCGGCCTGTGTGAGGGCCCTTCCACGGGGCACAGGGCCACGGTGTCCTCACAGGCACTGGAATCCCACCTGGGCCCTCAGAGATAATGGGTTGGCCATTGTCACCATCAAGATCATGAATCTCACTACAGACGAAGAAAGGAGGCTGGGCGAGTGTGGGGTGCAGCCAGGATCCACAGCCCACAGACACTGACCTGGTCTAGGATCGCCCTGGGATCCTAGACCACTGGGCCAGGAGTTGAGGGAGGGGGAATGTGTCTGTCACTCTGTGGTCACTCAGTCGCCTCCAAGGAGGCCTAAGGGACAGCTTTTACCAATCCCCCTCTTTTAAAGTAGAACAGACTGACGCCTGCGCTGGGGGCGGGCAAGCGGCTGCGCTGGGGGCGGGCAAGAGGAGGCAGCCTGCCACTGACCAACAAGGGCAAGGGTGAGGGTTTCTTCTTTTGAGTCCACGCCTAGCCCAAGAGCAACAGAAAGGCAAAGGGAACAATTCTGACTAGAGACCGAAGAAGACAAAAGGAGCCAGGCTTTGTCCGGGGTGGCAGGCAGGGGCTGGGGCCATCATGTGGAGATGTTCCAGGGAGCTAAGCCCTGGGGTCAAGTCCCCTGCTGTGTGGGAACCGGCACGGGGAGAGCGCACCTTGTGGGGAGGCAGGGCCGTGAGCTCTGCGGCCAGGGTGAGGGCTTGCCCAGGACTCTGGCAGACAGACCAACCACTCAGCTCTTCACCCAACATGGGGCTTGAACTCATGACCCCAAGATCGAGAGTCGCAGGCTCCACCTACTGAGCCAGCCAGGCACTCCACAGCTCAACTTTTCACAAGGGCCAGTGCAGCTGCAGCGGAAGGGGTGGTGTGGGCCATGGCGGCGGTGGGGGCCAGGTGTGGTGGCAGGCAGGTGGGCAGACATGCGAGAGCACGAGGCCCAAGGAGCACATGGGACCGCAAGACGTCGTGGTGGCAAAGAGGCCGTGGCGCCGACAGTCCCGGAAGCTGGCCGGAGATCCTCACCGCGCCGAGCCAGATTACCCCACATCACTTGTTCACGTCCCCCGAGGCAAGGGCTACATCCTTGCCCCATTCCCACTTTACCCCAAGGCACTGGATTCACAGGAAGTGTGGATGGTCACAGCCACCAGAGACAACCTCATGCAACAGCTTGGTGGGCCAGACAGGGAGACTAAGGCCTGAGGAAGGCCAGGAGTTGGCTGGGGCCACAGAGGACCTCAGTGAGGACAGGGGATGAGCCTTCCGACTCATCCCTCGTAGGCGCTGGGGTCTGAAGGCTCCTTGCCACCCAACTGTGGCCACTACCCCACCATGGCCCAGGACCCTCCTCCAGGACAAGGCCAAGGTTTCCAGGTCTCTGAGCATCTGGCATCCGCAGGGGAGCGGCCTATGGCTGCAGCAGGCGGGAGTGACAGGCCCCTCTGGCCTCAGCCCTGTGGCTGAGGAAACGGACACAGAACTGCTCCCAGAGACATCACTGAGGACAGGACCCCAATCAGCACTGCGAGCAAACCCTTTAACTCTCCAGCGCTGTTTCCTCATCAGGAAATGAGGGCCATTCCATGTCCTGTTTCTCTCAGGAAAAAACACCGTTCCTGAGTCCCACATCCTCAGCTTGGCACCCCGGAGGAGAGACTCAAACATGGATGCTTGAGAGCCCCTCACAAGCCTGAACAAGCAGCCCAGGGAAGCCTCCACGGACTAGGGGTCTGCATCCGCGCGGGACACGGCTGCCACATGAGCCGACGAGGGCACACTCACTTGGTCATGAACGCCAGCAGCAGGGGTGCAAGGGCCTTGGGGAAGTAGTCCTGCTGTACCATGTGGTTCAACACCATCAGAGGGCCGTACAAGTTGGCAATGGCCTTGATCTTGTCTTCACTCTGTGAAGGGAACACACAGCACCAGGCAGGGTGAGCTACAAGGCCCCCTGGGGTGGGAAGCCCTAGGTCTCCAGCACCCAGCCCCGGCTCCGAGAGCCCCATGGTCGAGGTCAAGCTGAACCCCATCATGAAGGGAGGCTGCTTAAGCAGACCCGGGCCCCAGCAGGACTCAGGTGTGGGCCGGGGTGGGTGTGGCCCGAACTGCCCCTGGTTCCCCCCGCTGGCACCCCCGGTAGCCTCACCTTGAGCAGACCCATGTGGATGAGGAGCCGGGTGAGGAAGGCATTGGAATTGAAGGAGGGTGAGCTAAAGGCCTTCTTCATCAAGGCATCTGCAAGGGAGAAGCGGCCATGGGGCAGGGAGTCCGCTGCAACAAACGGCTGCTCACCAGTCGAGGGCACGTGGCCCTGGCACACATGGGCTGCGACCTGCCTTCCGCACCAGTCAGGTGAACACAGGGCGGCAGCCGGTGGTCCCACGTCCCAGACTGAGGGGACAGCCAGCACCAAGGGAAAGGCTCAACCTGCTCAAGCTGTGACACCTTGCCCTTCAGGTCCTGACCTCAATGAAAAGGGGCTTGGGGACCTTGCACAACCCGTGAGGCAAATCACCCCAGGGGAGGTTTCAGCCACTGTGGAGGCAAGGAGCGGGGGATGAGCAGAGAAGGGAGGGAAAGGAGGCGCGGGGGGGGGTCTACCGGCACTGTGTGGGTACCTGCTTCTAGGCTAGGCTGTTCAGGAAAACAGAATTCAGGTAACTTGCTCCCATCAATGCCCACGGGGCTGGGACCTCAGGGAGCTGACTTAGGGCTCCACCCCAGCCTCGCTCCCCACCGGCCCTCCTGCCTCCATGCTGCCCACGGCGCACCAATCCAGGAAAAGTGCCACCCGGACCTCCACCCCTCTCTGCCCTTTCCCACATGCCGAGCCCTCCCTCCCCTCCCTGCCCGAGCAAGCCTGGCCCACATGGCGGGGCTCAGACACATGTGCTCAAGGTGGAAGGTGACAGGTGCCACGATGGAGGCAGCGGAGGGAATGGGGTAGCGAGGGAGGGTGGCGGCGGGACAAGAGATCTCAGGAAGCCCTGGGAACACTATCGGGAGAGCAGGCATGGCGGGACAGTGTGCACTGGCTCACAGACGAGGACAAAAGCTCAGCTCTCAGGACCTCTGCTGAGAGGACCACCCCCATAAGGGCCTTCGGACTGTGACTATCTGGTCTTCCTATGGCAGATGCCACCTGGATGAAGTCTAACTAGACATAACTGTATGGCTTTGAAAGGGCCTCAGTTTCCCCATCTGCAGAAAATAAGAGAGGAGAGCAGCCAGCCTACTCCATGGCAAGAACCCAACAAGAACAGGCAGGAGGGGGTGGAGAGCGGTACATACATTAGTGCTGGGACAAGGGGCTCCAGGGACTATAAACGTCACCTGAGCCCTGAGGCAGCAAGGAGGCAGAGCCAGCCATGCCCCACCCACCCCATGTTACCTACTGCATCCTGCACGGCTGTCCTCACTGTGGCTTCGTCCTTAAACACAGAGGACACCTTCAGGAAGGCAGAGACCACCTTTTCTGGATCGGATGTGTCAGTCTGCGGACACAAGAGACAATGGCTGGTCAGAGGGGCCAGAGCCCCAGTGAAGATGTGCCTGCACTCTGCTGCTGGCTGGAAGAGGCCTGTGTCTCGCCAAGGCCCCCGGTGGGCAAGGATGGGTCCTGCCTCCTCACCCCACTTTGTCCCCCTGGAGCTAGGCATGGGCCTGGCCCACTGTGGTATGTAATCCATAGAGTGAGTGAGTCAGCATTAACCACGATTATTCCCATGACCCAGTGATTCCCCCTTTTTTTTTTTAAGATTTTATTTATTTATTTATTTATTTATTTATTTATTTGACAGAGAGAGAGAGAGAGAGAGAGAGACAGTGAGAGAAGGAACACAAGCAGGAGGAGTGGGAGAGGGAGAAGCAGGCTCCCCGCCGAGCAGGGAGCCCAAGGTGGGGCTCGATCCCAGGACCCTGGGATCATGACCTGAGCCGAAGGCAGACGCTTAACAACTGAGCCACCCAGGTGCCCCAGCGATCCCCTTCTTGTAATCTAGCCTGAACAAATAATCCAGAGTACAGACAACATTCGCGTGCAAGGAAGCTTAACTTCACCGAGGTGGAGACAAGGGGAAACAATGCGAGTGTCCAGACAGCGCATTGCCCAAGCGTGACCTCCACTCATGGGGACGGAGGGCACAACAGTTTTGCTAACACAGGAGATGACAAATGGTATCACAGGAAAAAGTGGGCCTTTCATCTCGGGTATCACGGGAAGGAAAAAAAAGAACGCAGATAAAACATAAATAGGACATCAGCCAAAATGCCAAGCCAGCTTTGAGAACAGGCCCATTTAATTTCTCTATACATTTATCACTTAGGCTCATCGAAACTGTTTTCTCACCTGTAACACAGGGTAACGGGGTCTACGTGGCGGGTTGCCAGAAGGCTTAAATACCAGAACCGTGTCTGAACACTCGGGACAGTGCCTGGCAGACAGGAGGCGCCAGCCAGCCGCCTCGGAACGAACTGGTGAGTAAGCAAACAAGCTAGGCTGGAGCAAGGGCAGGGTAGGCATGTGGCCTCCATGGGAGCTCTGGGCAGGACAGGTGTTCTAGAACAGCAGGTCCTGTAGAACCTGGGCGGGGAGCCTAGATTGTGCACACAAGAGGGTCCTGGGAAAACTCCCTAACTCCCCAGGTTATCACTGGGTGCAGCACGCCTGCCTGTCCCGTGGCCCACACACGTCCCCAATGGCACGTCATCTGCAACCTCCGGGGGCTGACAGATACCTGGGTCACACTCACTCATGTGTCTATGGATTTAAAAAACAAACGTCTAGGGGGGCCTGGGTGGCTCAGTCGTTCAGCGTCTGCCTTTGGCTCAGGTCATGTTCCTGGGGTCCTGGGATCGAGCCCCGCATCGGGCTCCCTGCTCCATGGGAAGCCTGCTTCTCCCTCTCCCACTCCCCCTGCTTGTGTTCCCTCTCTCGCTGTCTGTCTGTTAAATAAATAAATAAAATCTTAAAAAAACAAACAAACAAACAAACACCTAGGTATTTATCCAGAGGATACAAACATAGTGACTCGAAGGGGCCCCTGCACCCCAGTGTTTACAGCAGCAAGGTCCACAATAGCCGAACTATGCAAAAAGCACAGATGTCCATCAACAAAGGATAAATAAAATGTGGGATATATACAAATGGAACACTACTCAGCCATCAAAAAATGAAATCTTACCATTTACAATAACATGGATGGAACTAGAGAATATTGCGCTAAGCGAAATAAGTCAGAGAAAAGCAAATATATGATTTCACTCTTATGTGGAATTTAAGAAACAAAACAGACGAACACAGGGGAAGCGTGGGAAAAATAAGATAAAAACAGAGAGAGAGACAAACCATAAGAGACTCTTAACTACCGGGAACAAACTGAGGGCTGCTGGAGTCAGGTTGGTGGGGGGTGGGCTAACTGGGGGATGGGCATAAGGAGGCCACTTGATGGAATGAACTCTGGGTGTTAAGTGCAACTGATGAATCACTAAATTCTACCCCGACACTAAAACACACACAAACGCCGGGCAGCCCCCACTCCCACTGACAGCGTCCCCTCCCAATCCGAGGCACGCACGGGCCTGGAGTTGGCAGTGCTGTTACCCACCTGCTGGGCTATCAGCACGGGGCTCTTGGGCCCAAGGCGCAGCAGCTTCTCCGGAGAGGGGAAAGCCAGGAATGTGGAGACGTCTGCAGGAGGCGGGGCGGACAGCACGGGGGCTGGCTCCTGAGGGACAGGGGGCACAGGTGGCTCTGGAGAGGTCCGAACCCAGACTCCTCATGCAGAACACGCACCCCTCACTCCAGGCGGCCAAGGCTCGGAGTCTGGTCTTCTCCCTCCGGTTCACGGGCAGTCCCCCAAAGGGCGAGGGGCCCGCAGATGCTGCCCTGGCTGGCTCCCAGGGCAGGAGCCTCTGAGGAGGGGGCAAGCCACCTCCTTAGGCCAAGTGGCTCCTCCCCGGGACACGCGATGTCCCAGAAATGACACAGGAGGTGCGTGGGGGCTAAAGGGGACCCCACCAGGAGCTTGAGTCTAGCCGGGGGAAGCAATGCTGGCGAACACCAGCGGCGCCCCCGCAACAACTGAAGCAGGAGTGCCCAGCCACTTGCTGACATGCTTTCCTCAACTGGGAAAAAAGTGAAATTCAACATGAGCGCGGGGAACCTTGTCCAACCCACAGTTCTCCAGAAGCTCCGAGACCCGGGCATCCTGACAACACCAGCCTCTTAGTGAAGTGAGGGGACGCCAAGTGTCCCGGGTGGGCCACAGTCTCCAGAACGGGGGGGGCTGTCCCTATGGGTTACCAGGACGGGTGGGAAAAGAATTTCCATTTCTGCTGATTTTTCACCCTATTCTTGCAGAAATAGTTATGCGGGTTCCACGATACACAGCGCAGCGGCACAAGTCATGCCTTAGTCCTGTCAAGACGCACAAGTACACAGACACACCTGTGCTGAGACACAAGTACAGCCGCGCCGCGAAGGTTCTCTTCTTTCGCTGACGGGAGCGTGCGTCCAAAGACAGGCTCGCACACTACTGCCCCCGTGGACACGACTCCGGGTGTCACATTCTAGGGCTGGGGCTCTGATCCGCGCAAACCACAGGGGACTCACTCCGCTGTCTGGGTCCAGAATCTTCCTTGACGCTGTGGGCGACGGCTCTCCTTGCCCTTGCTGTGCCTCCTCCTCCTCCTCCTCCTCCTCCTCTTCATCCTCTCCTTCCTCCTCCTCCTCCTCCTCCTCCTCCTCCTCCTCCTCGCCCTCGTCGTCGCTGCAGAGGGGAACCGGCTAAAGCACCCCCTTCCTGCCCAGCGGCCCTTGTGGGCTCTGAGGCCTGGCAACGCACACCCACGGACCCCAGGCAGGTGCGAGGGCGCCTGCGGGGGGCAGGGGGCGCAGCTGCTCCTGGCGGGGGGGGCCGGGGGTCACCAGGGGGCCCATCGTTCGTCCCTCATCACCCAGGGAAGCCCATGCTGTGAACATGGAAGAACCAGACCCCATCCCCGTCCCAAACGGGCCCCAGTCCCACTGCAGAAACAGAGAAAATGAAGAAAGCGGTCTGTCACAGCTGAGGCCCGGGGCTTGGCGGGAACACTGCCCAGGCCGAGATGCCAAGACTGTGCCCCCCGTATCTCCCTGCCCACAGAAAACTGCGGTTGGGGGGGGCAGCAGGGGGAGGGGGCTTCTGGGACCGTGGGCCTCTCGAGGCCATCTCTGAGCGCCCAGTTCCTAGCAGCAGCACAGACCTGGCACTGAGGGGACACAAGCGGGGGGCCGACGGGTGAACGAAGCTGACCTAGGGGCAGGGGGTGCTGAAGGCCCAAACCGACTCCCATCCCGATGAAGGAGGCAGCCCCACCGCCCTGGCCCCTGCTCCCGCTCCATGTGGGCCCCGCAAACCCAGAACCGCCCCCCCCCCCCGCAACAACTTCTTCCCTTCCAGACTCTGTCCCCAAGTCTGATCTTCAGAACAATCCTGACGGAGCCCACACCCACTGCCACCCTGACCTCACTGCTTCCCTACCTGATCCGTCTCAGCTCAGACCAAAGCTCATCCCTTCAGAAGTCTCCCCAACTCACCCACTCCGAAGGCCCTTACTGCCCCTTGGCTGAACATACAGAAACCTAACTTTCCTCGCCCGCCCATCCTGCCGGAATGAAGTCCCACGGGTCAGAAAGCTTCACTGTCTTCCGCTCGCCTCCCTAACGCCTCGCACAGCACCTGGCACAGACAGGGGCTCGAACAACGGTTTCGGCACGAATGAAAGTAGAACCACAGGCGCCACGGCTCACAGCTCCCTACCTGAGGGAGGCCAGCACCTTGGCCATGCGGAAGCCGTCCAGCACTTCCTGGAGCTGCTCGCAGCCTTCTGCGCCCAGCGTGTTGCCTGTTCACGGGCGGGAGGCGGGGAGGGCAGGAAGGTCAAGAGGGGCAGCAAGGCCCTCCTGGCAGGCCTGGGCCAAGGCCCCCACCCCTATTACCATTGAGGTCCAGCTTTTCCAGCTCACTCTTGTCCGCCACGGCCTCGGCAAGAGCCAGAGCAGCATCTCTCTTGATTTCACAGAACGACAAGTTCAACTCCTAAAGATAAGAGGAAGGAGTAGAGGCAAGCAGAACCATAGGTCAGGAGACCGGGTCCTACTCTGAAGCCTCTGTTTTCCCCGAGGGAGGGTGAGGCAGGCTCTGTCCTCCAGCCGGGCACGGTACCACCCACGGTAAAGACAGAGCCGTTTCCCTCGCGACGTGCTGGACGCTCGGTATGTTCTCTCACGCTGCACCCTAATGACCTCATCGCTCCCTCCTCCCATTTCAAAAAGGAAGAAGCCGGCTCCCATCACACGGGTGACAGGAACCGCACAACACCAGAGGGAAGGTGTGGAAGAACTGGGCCATGAACCCAGGCCCACCTGGCCTTCAAGACCACCCCACCCCTGCCCTGCACGGCAGCAACCCCGAGCGTGGGGGAAGCCTGGACCCGCGAGGGAAGCCACGGCGGCGCTGGCACCTTCAGCTTGGGCAGGCCCCCACGCACGGCCTCTGACATGGCAACGGCGCCCTTGGAGCGCACCAGGCAGTCCCCGAAGTTGATCACCTCCACCTGCCGCAAGGTCTTCAGCGTCTGCGGGGAGGAAGCGAAGGCTGGGGTGAGGGTGCAGGCCTCCGAGGGCCCACGGCGCACCCCGCGCCAGTTGCCACACCTTCGCCCTCCCGCTCGCCGGGACGTCTCAGTACTTCACCAGCTCTTGTCCCCTCCTGGCCTCTGGCGAACCTCCCTCCGCCCTACTTCTATGCTACAGCCAGCACCTTCTTCTCGAAGCACAGATCTGACCAAGTCGAACCCCAACTTAAAACCTTACACAATTCTCTACTCACGGGACAGCCCCAGACTTAGAAGGTCACAGGGTCTTGTCCCCCTCTCCTCTCCTCCAGCCCTCAGGCACATCCTGAACCCTGGTCGTTTCAAACCGGGACCAATGGAACAAGGCTCCCTCCCACCTCTGAGTCTCCCCCATGCTGCTGATCCCTCTGCCCGAAATACCCCTCTCTGTCCACAGTCCATTTGTCCTATACAACTTGGTCAAAATGTGACCTCTTCCAGAGAGTCTGCCCGAAGTCTGATTTGAACTTCCCGTGTGCTCCCCACACTTGCACACACTTGTGCTAACACCCCACAGGAGCAGGACTAGCCTTTTGTGGGGCTTGGGGCCTGTGAGGTCCCGACAGCTAGCCAGCCAGCAGGATTCAGGCCCCGCACCGTCGCTGGCCTGGCCCCGCCCATCCCTCCCTGAACTAGGGGCTCCTCGGAGGTAGAGTCTGATTCAACTCTGTGTGGCCTGCACTCGGTACAGGGCTCAATAAGCAGCTGATGAAAGAATCAATGAGAAAAACAGGCTGCAGCAGCCTCCCATGCAGCCCCATGGACAAATCCAGCACCAACAGCTGGGTGTCCAGAGGCAGCACAGAGGAAGGTGGTATGGACATGCCCAAAAACGTCACAGGAAAGCCTGTGACATGTGCCCCGTTTTGGAAGGTTCAAGAGAGCCGGGGCACACACCTGGTGGATGGGCAGAGGAGCTCCCCGGCCGATGCGTGCGTTAAAAAGGCAGTAGCCAGGGCGCCTGGGTGGCTCAGGTGGTTAAGCGACTGCCTTCAGCTCAAGTCACGATCCTGGTATCCTAGTATCGAGTCCTGCATCGGGCTCCCCGCTCGGCAGGGAGTCTGCTTCTCCCTCTGACCCTCCCCCCTCTCGTGCTCTCTCTCATTCTTTCTCTCTCAAATAAATAAATAAATATAATCTTTAAAAGAAAAAAAAAAGGCAGTAGCCAGTCCCGCTCGCCTCCACCGTGACCCTGCCACTCCCGCCTCACCTTGGCCATGGCCACGGCACCCTTCTCAGTGAAGGTGTTGTCATTCAGGTTGATGACACGCAGCAGGGGGTTGATGGCAAAAGCCTGGGCCAGGGCCGTGACGCCGGGGTGATTGATGCCGTTCTGCGGCATGTGGACCTCCTCCAGAGTCCCAATGATCTGTGAGGGGCGGGAGGGACAGAGCAGGGCGGTGGGCTCCCGAGCTCCAGGGGCGGGCCCAGCACCAACAACAACCAGCAGGCAGGAAGGGGGCACCTCACACTAGACACGGGGAGGGGCTGCCATCAGCTCGGGCCCAGGCTTGTCTGTGGCTACTGGGGGCATGAATCTCAAAGCAGAACTTTGGGCAGGGCTCTGTCTGATCCTCTCCACAATCTCATGAGGGAGACCTACCTGGGATTAGGAACTCCACCAGACAGAGAAGACTAGGGATCAGAAAGGCTAAGTAACTTACACACGGTCACACAGCTCGAAACACAGGTTCCTGCATCTGGTGTCCTCCACCCCGCAAGGACCCTGGGCGCTGACCCAGGGTCTGGCCACAGTCCTTCCTTGCAGACTGCATGCAGCTCCACTGTGCCTGTCTTTCTTGGGGCTCTCCTGTGCTATTTACACAGTACAACTGGTGCCCCACATTCCCTCCTTTTCTGTGGGCTGGGGTCTTCTCCAACCACCTAGCCCTTTTTCATCCCAACCTTCTGACACTCCTCTCTCTTGGAACACTGTGTCCTTATTTGTTGGCATTTTCTTGATAGGCTGACTCCTATGTTGCTTTCCTATATACCTCTCATTTTGGACACCAGGATCCCCCCCACCAGGCATAGTCCAGTGCTCTTCCCCCATGCCCCCAGAACACTGTTCTTCCTCTATCACGGTGTTCATCACCCTGGACGATCAATGCCACCTTCCTGTCTACACCCCACCAGCCTCTGAGCTCCCAAGGAGAGCCATGTCCCAACCTCTACTGCTACCAAGGATTGAGGCCAGGCCTGCGAGGACTCTCCACCTGGGTACCTTTTGTAGTCCCGTGGTGCCCAGAACAGCACAGGGGGTTCACAAGTAAATACAGGCCAACGGAGGAACATTACCAGTCAGAGCTTCTCAGTATCTTCTGGTACCAGACCCTATGGGCAGTGTGATAAAGCCCCTGACTCTCTCCTGAGCCTGTTTTAAAATGCTAAGATAAATCACATACGACTACAAAGGAAATCCATTCAATTGGAAGAGAGTCCTCAAAATATTGAGAAAAAACCCCAAATGTGTGTTGCAATAGTAAATGCACTCCTTAGTGCAAAGGCACTGAACAACAGGACCTGGAGGCCAGTCCCCCGCGACCGTGATGCTGATGCGTGAGAAACAGAAATTTCTATGTCTCTGTAACAACTATAACTTGATGTGAAAATACCTGTGATTTCTACACTTACCAAAATCACGGGCATTTCAAAAGTTGCTGAGGTTTATAATTTACATTCACAATTCAGGGTAACCCTACATTTTAGTTACGTTAGTGGTAATAACCGTGTAATCTTCCTCCGTCTGCATTCAGACTCCCTGAATTCTATCCACAGACTAGAGACATCCCAGGGACCCCGAGGGAAGAACCCCACTCTAAGAGCATGGCGGACATCTGCTGGAGGCCTAGCAGACACCGTGCATTCCCCCCCTTCCCAGCGCACTGGGGACAGCAAGCTGAGTGAGGGGTGCAGAGAAGGCGTAACCTTTAACAGCATGGTGTCTGCAAGGATGGCAATGAGGCACCCCCCCCCCCCCCCGCTCTGGAGACACCTGGAAACCCCTGCAGCCAGGGGTCCAGCAAGGCCCAGGGCACTTCTCCCCTGCTATGTTCACTCTCTGCCTAAGGGTAGATGAGCTCCGGCAGGGAGGCAGCGGGGAACGCCGCTCTGGCCCCGAGTGTGGTTAATGTTTGCCAAAGAAAACATTAAAATTAAGAGAAAAGAAAGGGACTCCAAAGTTCCCAGCGCCGTGGGGCAGGTGTGGCCCTCTCACAGAGCTCACGGTCAGGGTCTCAGCAGTGTGGGGGGAGGGGAGGGGGCAGGGTACTGGGGCAGCCGTGAAGGGTGACGGGAGAGGAGAGTGGGAGGAGAGGCGAAGGGGATTAGGGTACCTGAGCCACTGTTCCCCTACGTCTCCATCTCAAAGGTAAGTCTGATGACTCTACCTCTGTGCCCCACCCAGTAGAGGCCAGAGACACCGACCCTCTGTGAGCCCAGGCCAGCGCCGGACCAGGCTGTTGTCCGGCTCACTGCTCTGGCACCCCCACTCCCATTTCTGAGCCTGACCTCACTCACTGATTAGAGCAACCTCACAATCTTCTCAAACAGCATTCCAGGGAGCCGCAGTGGTGGATCATGCAACCTTTCAGACACGTGACAGGAATTCCGACCCCCTGCTGAACGAGCTGGCAGGTGCAGAGGGGGAAGCAACTCGCCCTAGGTCTCGCAGCTCAACTCCAGAGCTGGATGCACACCAGCTCTGTCAACCTGCAAAGCTTACCCTGCCTTGGGGAACGGCAGGGAGGATGTGCAGAAACCACTCACCCCGAAAGCTTCTGCCAAGGCAGTGGCTCCGTCGTTCTCCAGACGGTTTCTGCCGGCCACAAAGACCTTCAGGCCCAGTGGCTTGCCTTGGGCACTGGATTTCCGGTGACACTCAGTCAGAGCCGCTGCCAGGATCTGGGGGGAGGGGGAGGGGGGAGGAAAGAGGCCCAGCCCTGAGGCAGGAGGCCCTCGTCTTCGACATCCCATGCCACCTACTGGCGGTGGCAGACCTGGGGACAAAGAATGGCTCACAGGCACCACGGCCATACTGCATGTGCACCTAGCACCTTACGGCTTGCTTCACGTGTGTGTCCCACTACCCTGTGGGGTCTAGCCTCATGTGAGAGGTGGGGACAGACACCCAGAGAGAAGAGAGACACCAACATGGAGAAGTCAACCGAAAGCCAGCTCCTGGGGAAGGGGCTTCACAGTCAGCTCACTACACTGCCAGAAGCCCTCTGCTGGGGTGGGGGGACGGGAAACCATGGTGATTCCCACTTCCCAGCTGAAGAACCTCGAGCTCAGAGAGGGACAGAGACACTCCTCTGGTTGCTAAACAAGTGGAAGACTCTGGACCAGAATCCAAATCTTCTGGAACCTCTCCCCCGTAGCCCTGCGCCTCAGGGGAGCTGGCCAAGACCACGGCCCTGTCACACTAATCGGACACACACCATATGGTTGGGGTGGTGCCAGGAGATAGCTTCTCCCTGGGTGATACCAACAGACCAAGAGTTAAAAAATGCTGGCTGGTTGCTGGGAATCAGAGAGGCCACGGTAAATAAAACAAAAGATTCACAAGAAGTACAACAGGAGAGAAGCAACTTTTGTAGAGCATCTCCTGGATCACCAGCACTCTCAATAAAGAAAGGTACTTTCACACCTCATTTCAACCACAAATTGAGCCTAGGAGGCAGGTGGGATTGGCTTGACTATCAACGAGGAGGCTAAGGCTCAGAGAGGTAACTACTGGCCAAGGGCCCACAGCAAATGGACAGGGGAGCCACAAGCGGCAGCCAGGTCTGCCTGACTGCACAGCTCTCCGTCCCCGGGGGCCAGAAGGGCGACCGCCAGCCTGGCTCCTGGGGGTTGTGCGCATGCTCAGTGCAGAGACCGTAGACTTCTGCCGTAAACCAGCCTCCTAAGGAACCTGTGAGGAGGCGGGAGCCAACCGCACCAGCGCATCCCATTCTCCCCAGCTCCCCCTGGGGCCACCATGGTGAGGCCCCAGCTCCTACAAGAGTCCAACCTGGGGCCTCTGGGTCTGGAGAGCCCCAAGCACAGGGCTACATCTCACTCCCAGTGAATCCTTCGGGCCCCTCCAATTCCCATGCGTGTGGCACACGGGCCACGGTGAATGCACTCCAGCTGGAGGGACCAGATTCCGAAGGACCCGGGGGCGCAGGTCAGTAAGGCCAGCACCCACCAGATGCCACAGAAAGGTCTCCCTGAATCAGAGTGAGGGAGGTCAAGACAAGTACAAGTCAAATTCCAGAGTGGAGCTGGGCTGCCAGGGAGGCCTCTGGCCGCAGGGTTCCCACCGTCTTCGTCCCCAAGCCATGCCGCACACTGGAGGAAAGGCAAGGCCTACGACCAGCCCTGGGCAGCTCTAGGAGCCTCGGTTCCCCGGGCCAGCCACGTGGCAGAGGAGAGCCGATGGAAAGCTGGGGCGTTTCCCAGGCGCGTCTCCAGCTCCCTCAGCACACCCCGCTCTAGGTTGGCCTGGACCGATTTTCTGTGCTGATGCCAACATTTTAATGTCTTCACACACGCACACAGCTTATTGCCCAATTAGACTGGGGGGTGGGGCCGGCTGAGCCGCCTGGGAGCACGTCCGGCTTTCCCTGCCACGGGGCAAGAGGCAACAGGCAGCCCTCGCAGGGGAGGCCGCTCTGGCCCCTCAGCCTGAGGCACCGCGAGCACAACACAGTCTCCCCTCGCCCCTCTGACAGGCACAGAAGCAGGTTCAAATCCCACATTAGTCCCACCCCAGCGATGCCATCTGGGGACTTGACCCAAGGTCTCTAGCCCCAAATCCGCTTCAGTGGAAAACTGGGAATAGCATCACCCCCTTTTCAGTGTGGGTGGGAGAATGAGGGCGATGCATTTAACACATCTGCAAAGAGAAGACGTCCCCAGTTGCTGTAGGTTCCTGCGTCCCAGCTCTTTTCTCCTTTTGGTCAGAACGTGAGTGGGGACAGGGAGGGTGGGAATTGGCCTTTCCAGTGTCTGGGCCTAACAGAGCCAGAACGGACCAGAAAAGAGAATAAACAAGGCTGGGCTCCCCCCGTGCAGGTTCTGGGAAGAGAAGAGACGCCTTTCTGTGCTGACCAGCCTGACCGGCTGGCAGGATGAGGGAGGCACCTCAGGTAAGGCCCAGTCCAGGAAAAAGGTGAGCTGTGCCCAGGCCTAAGGGGTTTCTCTTTCTGGGCTCCCTCCCCTCCACACACACACCGGGCCTCACGTGGCTCTGCCAACTGTTCTGAGGGCACAGCAGGTCTGGGATGCCCAAGCCCGGCACTCTGCAGAGCCAGCAGGTCACTGCCTCTGTGTTGCCAAGACAACACGCGAACCGGGATGGTTGCTTGGCAACCCCGCCCTCCAGGCCTCCACCACCTCTCCCCACTGGCCACAGGCTGCTGCCTTTGATGCCTTTCTCCTCTGAAGAGAAAAACAACAGGCCAGCCAGCCATCCCAGATGGTGGCCAAGGGCACATACTTCCTGCTCCAACGCAGCAGGAGACCAGGCAGGGAGAGAGGGAGGAACGGTGAGGGACAATGTGGACGTGGGGGAGGGCCCGCCGCACCCACCTTGCCACCGCCGATGCCCATGCCACAGTTGTTGAGCTTGAGCTCATGAAGGGTGAAGCAGGCGGAGCTCTTGAGCAAGGCCTCAAAGCCTCGCACGCCGTCAGGCCCGAATGCGTTGTCGCTCAGGTCCAGCTCCACCAGCTGCGCCCCGGCTGTGATGAGTCCCTCCCCTAGTGAGGTCTGGACACAGAGAGGGTTCAGCTCAGTTTCACAGACACCTCCCAGGGGCAGCTCCTATGCCAGGCCCCCCCCCCTGCCCTCAGTGGGCACCCAGGCAGAGACACAGACCATTTCGCTACAGAGCTATCATTTTATACCCAGGACCAGAAACCCTGAAGAAGGTTCCCAATCCAGGTGGGGCGTGGGGTTTGGTATACATGGGGGTGGTCAGGGAAAGCTTCTTATAGGAGGGGGCACTTGAGCTCAGGCTGAATGAGAATCAATCAACCAAACAGGAGATTCCAGCCAACAGTACAAACATGAACAAAGAGACATAAGCATGAAGCAGCATACTGTGTGTCTAGAGACAAGCAAGCAGTGGACTCCAGAAGAAGCTGAGGCTGGAAGGAAAGAGAGGAATCAAATCAGTCCTGGCTCTGAATGTCAGGCCAAGGACCGTGAACTTGAGTCCAAGAGCTCTGAGGGCTTTGATGTGGGTGAGGGATATAGAAGACATATTCCCCCAAACCTGAGGAGGGCAGACTGGAGGCCAAGTGCCCGCCCAGGAGTGTGAGACAGTGATTCAGGCAGCAGAGAAGGAAGCTTGACTGGCCAGTGTGGTAGGAGACAGAAGAGAGGAAACAGAGCCTCGGGTCGGTTCTAGGTCCCACAAAGGGAAGGAGACCTGCAGAAGCTGCATATTCAGTGGATGTGCAGGAAGGAGGCCAGCACCACTGATGCCTCCAGGGTTCCTGGTGGTGACTGGGCAGATGGGTGCCTATCTCTGAGCCACAGCCCAAGACCAAGGTGGCAAGATGCTAAGCTCTCCTGGGAACCTGCTGGGCTGGGGATACCTACAGTTCCCCAGGAGAGATGGGTAAGGAGAGAAGGCTCTGCCAGAGACTGGGGGCAGAAACAGGGCTGGGCATGCGTCGTGCATGGGGCTCCCAGGGGACACAGTGGGGGAGGGGAGACACTCTCCCTGCCTCGGCCATGAACAGGATACCTGAGGCAGTTTCCACTGTCCTCCCCACCACTGACTCAGCAACAGAGGGCCATTCTCAGGCTGCCCCTCCCCACAGAAGGACCAGCCCCCATCACCTGGCCCCACTGGCCTCTAGCCCTCCAGCAGCCAGAGCTGCCGAAACCCTCTGTGTCTGCTCTACCTTCCCTGCATCTCATGCCTTTCCCTGACCCCAAATTCTCTTGTCCCCCTATGACTCACTCTGGTTGTTGGTAATATGGAGAGAAGAATACCTCCCTCAAAGACTGAGAAACTTAAATGCTAAAATTCAGGTAGAACAACGTGCACAGGTCCCATAGTTCGTATCTCCCAAGTACATTTTCTTCACCCCCTCTTCTAACTTTAAATCCTGTTACTGGGCGCCTGGGTTGCTCAGTTGGTTGGGCGACTGCCTTCGGCTCAGGTCATGATCCTGGGGTCCTGGGATCGAGTCCCACATTGGGCTTCACTTGCTCTGCGGGGAGCCTGCTTCTCTCTCTCCCTCTACCTGCCACTCCCCCTGCTTGTGCTCTCTCTGTCAAATAAATAAAATCTTTAAAAAAGAAAAAAAATCCTTTTACTTACAAACCCTCAAACGAATTACTTAACCTACACTCTAAATCCTCCTTTCACCTGGTTCTTGTTCACCCTTTGAGGCTGGTAACTAACGGAATCAGCTCCCCAAGGGCTTCCTCAATCCCCCAAAGGAGGAGCCCTCCCTCTGGGGTCCCCATTAGGACATCTGTAACTTTTTTTTTTTTAAGATTTTATTTATTTTCTGACAGAGAGACAGCAAGAGAGGGAACACAAGCAGGGGGAGTGGGAGAGGGAGAAACAGGCTCCCCACTGAGCAGGGAGCCCGATGTGGGTCTTGATCCCAGGACCCTGGGACCATGACCAGAGCCAAAGGCAGACACCCAACAACTGAGCCACCCAAGTACCCAACTTATTTTTTTTTTTAAAGATTTTATTTATTTATTTGAGAGAGAGAGAATGAGAGATAGAGAGCACGAGAGGGAAGAGGGTCAGAGGGAGAAGCAGACTCCCTGCTGAGCAGGGAGCCCGATGTGGGACTCGATCTCAGGACTCCAGGATCATGACCTGAGCCGAAGGCAGTCGCTTAACCAACTGAGCCACCCAGGCGCCCCCAACTTATTAATTAATATATTCATTCATTCTTTCAAATGTAAACTCTATGCCCAACATGGGGCTTGAACTTGACCTTGCGATGGAGTCACTTGCTCTACCAATGGAGCCAGCCAGGTGCCCCCGGACTGAGGTGCTTTAGAAATAAGGGTGGTCCCTGGCACCTCAGGAACCACAGTGCTGGCTAGATACATGGAGGTCTAAGAAGGCAGCCCCAGCAAAACCAGGGTGAAAGACCCAGGAACACAGAGCCATGCTAATAATTGACCAAGAACCTCACCCTGAAGGCACCTCATGGGCTAGGCCCCATGTTACTCAAAGGCTGCCTATTACCAGCCCTGCCTCTTTCCCTTGAGCCCCAGGCAAGCCACCTTCTGTTCAGTGACGGCCCCCCTCCCAGCCCACCCACCCACCCCAGGCTGGGAACCTGATCTCAAGCCAAGCTGAGCCCCAGGAATGGGGAAATGGAAATCAGAGGGGATGGAAGCCACTCACCATGAGAAGCAAAGTAGAAGAATGGTATGGAGAAAGGGAGGGCCCAGAGACGGGTGGGGGGGCCACAGAAGGGCGTGAGGGAACAGAACAGGAGGCGCGAAACGAAGAGGGATGAGAGCGGAGGGAGCGAGATTCACAGTGGGGGTGAAGCCAAAAAGCGCAGGAAATGAACTCTGGGATCCCAGGGCTCTGCTGCACCTCCTGCGACTGGGCCTCGAGTCTCCCAGAGGCTGAGCCTGTCAGGACACGGGCAGATGCTGCACCTGCCTGGCTTCCATTCAGCACCTCAGTCACCCACAACGTGAACAAAGTCTGAAAATAGTCCAGGGAATTGCCAAAGGGGTCCCTGTCCCCAGGGGAGGGGAACAGTGGCCTGGTGCCCTTACCAGAGCTGGCGGGATCTCGGACCGCAGCCTCCCGGTGAACATGTCGCTCCAATGGCATCGCTTTGGAAGGAGGAGGAAGAGAAGAGTCAGTGGAGCCCCTCAGAGGTGGCCTACAGGCAACACCTCATCCTTGTGGCCATGGACTACTGAGCATTACGATACTTCTGAAGCTGGGTTTCCTCAGTGAAAAGCTGGTCCAGCTCTGGCTGAAGCTGGGGGTACCTGGAGGCCCCCAAAGGCCATACAGGGCTCAGAAGAAGTATGGGGGGCAACCCCCAACCCTCTGGTTTTCCAGGAGAGAAACCAGGCCAAGAAGGAAGAGACTGGCCCCAGGCCCCAAGGCAGGGCAGTGGCAGGACCAGGGCCAATACGCCAGACTCCTTGTTTCCAATGCCGGTTTCTCATACACTGTGGGCCCAAGTGACGCGTGACAGAAGATTTGGGTGGCAGAAGCAGAAAGTAAGCAATACGGATCCATCAGCGAGGAAGCTACTCGTTTTTTAAGGTGCCTTTTTTTTTTTTTTTTTTAAGTAATCTCTAAGCCCAACATGGGGCTCGAACTCATGATCCTGAGATCAAGAGTCTCATGCTCTACTGACTGAGCCAGCCAGGCACCCCTCAAGACTCTTTCCAACCCTTCTGATCACCTCCAGAAAGCGGTCTTTCTTTGGGGCTGGTGGATCTTGCCCACCTCTCCACTCTGCCCACCTCTCCACTCCTTGCTCGTTTGCCTTTTGAACAAAGGGTGAGCAGGCCTCATGCTCAGAAGCTTTAGGTGACAACTTTTAGGTGACTAGAATTTAATAACACTATTTTGTTATCTTTATGGTAAGGAATACCACTTTCCATTTACAGAAGAGATCATGTTTACTTTTAAATTACATCCAAGTGAGGGGCGCCTGGGTGGCTCAGTTGTTAAGCGTCTGCCTTCGGCTCAGGTCGTGATGCCAGGGTCCTGGGATTGAGTCCCGCATCGGGCTGCCTGCTCAGCGGGAGGCCTGCTTCTCCCTCTCCCACTCCCCCTGCTTGTGTTCCCTCTCTCACTGTGTCTCTGTCAAATAAATAAATAAAATCTTAAAAAAAAAAATTACATCAAAGTGAGCTGATTTAAAGAAAATATTAGGTAAAGCCACAAAGGTGGTGGCCCTAGAACTAGATCGTGTTACCACACATGCCAGCAGAATTTAGTTTCTAAGCACACAGCCCTACCCTCCAACTATGGTCGCTCTGTCCACCCAAAATGTCAGCTCTGGCAGCTCCAGCCTCTCCTGGGCCAAACCTGGGCATGATAGAACCCAGAGAAAGCAACTTTCCCCTGAAAATCCAGTCCTTGAAATGTATGAACTAAATCCAACCTTTAGTACTAAGCAAACTGATTTCTGTTGAATTCTCAAGGCCTCCAGTAAAGCAAATCACCAACCCACATGGAGCCTTAGGGGACAGTCTACATGGGTCTGCTCAGTGAGGTGCACCTGAATGTAGGTGCTCAGGGCCATGACAGGCAGCCACAGCCTGAGCACCAGAACCCCTGACAACTGGCATCTCACCCGAAGCTTCCCCAACCCAACTGTGTCGGCCTTTTATTTTTGTATTTTTTTTAAGATTTTTATTTATTTATTGAGAGAGAGAGAGAGAGAATGGTAGAGAGCGAGCATGAGAGGGAAGAAGGTCAGAGGGAGAAAAAGACCCCCCACTGAGCAGGGAGCCCGATGTGGGACTCGATCCCGGGACTCCAGGATCATGACCTGAGCCGAAGATAGCCGCTTAACCAACTGAGCCACCCAGGCACCCCCAACTCTGATGGGCCAAGGGTCAGCATGGGGTTTGGGGCACAAGAACGAGGTTCCAATTCTGACTTAACCTGACTCCAGGCCTGCCACTCCCCACTCCCCACCTCTGACCCCCAGGATCCCATCTCTGCAATACAGCTTTTGGCCTCAACAATCTCTAAGTGAGCAGTAGTTACTACAGAGCAATTAGGAGGCTGGGCTGTTATCCGGGCCCCAGTCCCAGCCCCCTCCTGACACGTGTGGCCCTGGACCTCACCTCCCTCATCTGTGAAGACCTAACTTGTGCCTGTGTTCCAACAGGAGAGGGAACATCTCTTCCACTAGCACCTTGGCCAGAGCACTACTGGGGTCAAGGGCAGCTCCCACCTGCCCCGGACCTGACCCCACGGGGTTGGGGTGACTAAAGGCCCTAGGCCTGCTCAGGATGACACGTTGCACATGGCACTCCTGTGGTCATGCTCTCTCATGACACAAGCCCACATGTGCTCACCATGGCAACCTCACAGGGAAGAAAAAGTTTTTATAAAGGACCCCCGACTCAGAGTGGAGTTTGATGCAAGGCCACAGAAAACAAATACGGTGGTGGTACCAAGGCTTGAACCCAGACCCTCAGATGACAAAGCTCAGCTTCTGCAGCCTCCAGGCCCAGGCCACATCTCCTCTGTTCCCGCCCTTCACTGGCCACTGTGGAGGGTTGAGTTTTTTCACAGGAAAATGTCCCAGTGACTGCTCAGGGAAACGACAGGCCCGGGGCCGAAGAGAAGGTACAACCACCGTCTTAGCTATTACCTGACCATGATGATGCTAAGGAAACAAACAGTAAGGGCTGCCTCATGAGCCAGCCACTCCGTTCGCCCTGGCCCTGCATCCTTTCCCTTCAGCAAGCACAGTGGGCCAGGAAAGAGCACCAGACTTCGGAGGCTGCCACGTGGCTTACTGATCAGCATTAGGATTCTGGGCTGTTTACTCAGCTCCTCCGAGCCTCAGTTCCCTTGACTTACAAATGGACACAGTCTTTATTACATGGGGTGCCCCGAGGACTAATGACACATGCGCTGCACGCACTGAGCATCATTTGCAGTCGGAAAAGCAGGTCTCTCCCCCATCACTCTGCAGCGGCTTTATGTGCTGACGCACACTAGGAGTCCCAGGAATGGAGAGTGTGCAGGGACGCCCTCCTGATATTTTCAACACCTGATACCCCAACTCTTCTCACAGAGCATCTTGAAGGACTGCTGTTTAGTGGGACCCCCTTTAGGACACAATGGAATAGAAGGATCTCTGTATCAGCCAAAGAGGAGCATCACTTGGATCTAAACTTTAAGACTCAGCCATTCAGCTTTGAGGAGTGCAGCACCTTCCCAAACCCACCACAGCATCTGAGCTGAGGTCTGGCCACTTCTGTCCAATACACGACTGTTCTGTGGGCAGTCTTTGCTCTGGAGCTCCCTGCTGGGGAGGCTTAGCGCTTGCCAGAACAGCTCCATAGTCCAAGGCTTGGTGGCCAATTCTGTGCCCTTCCCTCCTCACAGATGCCAAACCTACAATGCTAGCTGAAGGCTCTCCGTGTCCAGTTCTGCTTCTTCCCCCTTTATCTTTCATGCATATTACCTGATAAACCTCTGACACTCCTGTCTGTTACTGGGGGATCCAAATGGACACATCACCTAGGGAGAGGGGCCCTGGCCAGTGCTGTGTGCTCTGGGGAAGCCAGAGCAAGAGGAGTTGTTTGTGGTGACCACCACCAAGGCAGGACCTAGGAGGGTCTGGACATAGGCAGGGGCTGTGGTGGCATGAGTAGAAGCTTGTCCCCAACCAGTCTGGGCCTGCTCACCATGCAGATCTCACCTTCAACTCTGACTTCTTCTCCAAGGCCTTGGCGATGACCCTGGCTGCCTCCACGCCCACCGTGTTGCCCTCCAGGCGCAGAGCCTCTAAGCCATCAAAGTCTTCAATCTCTTTAATCACGTCTTTGGCTGCCAAGGACCAAAGAACAGAAACTTAGATTTTGGGAGTCACAAACAGCTGAGGCAGAAGAGAGTCCAGCCACTACCTCATCACTCACAATTCCAACAGCAATAGTATACCTGCTGCGTGCTGGGCCCTGGCTTGCAAGGGAGAATCAGGCGGGCTCACAATCTAGGAGGGGACACGAGTACAAAGAAAATTCCTCTGTACTGAGTGTTAAAACAGGCTCAGATGGAAGGCTTGGGAGCCAAAGGAGGAAAGAAACCCGCCACGTGGGGCAAACAAGGGGCTTAGGGCACCTTATGGTGGTGTGTGTGGAGCCTCCCTCTGCAGGGAATGCACAAGGCCAAGCAGGGAGGGGCGCCTAGGTGGCTCAGTTGGTTAAGCATCCGCCTTGGGTGGGGGGTTGCGGGCACCTGGGTGGCTCAGATGGTTAAGTGTCTGCCTTCAGCTCAGGGCATGATCCTAGGGTCCTGAGATCGAGCCCTGCATCGGGCCCTCTGTTTGGCAGGGAGCCTGCTTCTCCCTCTCCCTCTACTGTTCCCCCTACTTGTGCTCTCTTGCTCTCTCTGTCAAATAAATAAATAAAATCTTAAAAAAAAAAAGCATCCACCTTCGGCTTGAGTCATGACCTCAGGGTCCTGGGATCAAGACCCACGTAGAGCTCTCCGCTCAGCAGGGAGCCTGCTTCTCCCTCTCCTTCCTGCTCGTGTTCTCTCACTATCTCTGTCTCTCTCTCTCAAATAAACAAGTAAACAAATAAATAAATAAGAGGCCAAGCAGGGAAAGAGCATCCAAGTGAGAGGACCAGCAGGTACAACAGCATAAAGCCTCTCAGAGTTCCATGAATCATGTGTGGGGTGTCGTTCACTACTGTATTGTTACGATGAAAAATTCCAAACAAGCTAAATGTCCATCAACAGAGAATAGATTAATTCACTGGAGTACATTATACAGTTACACTGACATCATTATAAATGGTGACACAGGTGTTTACCTGACTTGGAAAATATTCATGTCATAGTGACAAGTGAAAAATGGGGTTTTCCACGGGTATTTGATCTGATCACACTTTTAAAATGTTACACCTATTAGAAAATACATAAATAAAAATAAAAAATAAAATGCTATATATTCGATCTTACACACACACACACCCCCCAAGGTCTAAAAGCATAAAAACCCAATGTTAAAACAATTATCTCTAGGTGCTGCCATTATGGGTGATTCTGTGCTTTTCCATCAGCTGCTCAATTTATTCCTAATGTATCAGGTTATAAAACAGCTTTTAAAGTATCTCTAATTATGATCCTAATTGAGAAAGAAAGAAAAGAGGGAGAGAGAGAGAAAGGAAGGAAGGAAGGAAGGAGGGAAGGAGGGAGGGAGGGAGGGAGGGAGGGAGGGAGGGGGGGGAGGGAGGGAGGAAGGAAGGAAGGAAGGAAGGAAGGAAGGAAAGGGGAACTCAGCTATGGTTAGGAAAAAAGCTAGAAAAGAAAAATGCACCAAAATTAATAGTAGTTGTATCCTGGGGTGTGAGATAATGAAGATGTGGGTTTTTTGCCTTCTTTCAATGTTTCTGTATTCTATAATGAGCACGTGTTAATTTTACAATCTGAACAAAAACACACAGGGGCATGAGACAAAACCCATCTAGCCTAGCTGGCACAAGACGGAGTGGGTGAAGCAATGGAGATGTGTACAGGAGAGAAAAGGTGGACTTGACCTTTTAGGTGACAAAGGCCACAGAAAGGGTTTCAGAAAGGTGGTGCTTTGCAACCCGTAAAGAGCTTGCAGAGAAGCTGTCCCAGTGGGGCCTCTGAACATTCCTCCCTCCCTAGGCCACCAGTGTCACTTCCTCAGGAACCCCTGCTGAACTCCCAGCCAGGTCAGATCCTGCTTGGCAGGTTTCACAGCCCTGGTCTCCCCACAGACATTGCCTGCTACAATTTTACACTCTTCTAAGTGATGACTTGGTCATTATGTGGAGACTTTGTTCATACCCCCTTCCTCACTGGGTCATGAGCTCCAGCCAGGACTTGGCCTCAGCTCACTACCATGCCCCGCAGAGAGGAATGCTTAGCATTCTCCCTGACACAGCCTAGTTACTATTATGTCTATCTCACAGTGGAGTAAGTTGAGACACAGAGAGAGTACGTACATGCCTACTGAGATCACACAGCCAGAAAGTGGTGACCAACATTTATTTTCCTTTTCTCATTTCACAACCAGGAAGGCTGGACAGGTATGAGCCTTCCATTTTCTAGAAGGGAAAGCTGACGTTTCAAGGAATGAAGCAACTCTGCCCAGGAATTCAAGAGAAGAGGAGAGCTAGGCGTCAGACTGGTCTTCTAAAACTCTATCCATGAGCTCCTCCCCAAATCCTTGCTTCCGTGCACAATCGTGGACTTTATGGAGCACCCCCCACCCCCCCACCCCCGCAGGAAGCCCCTCAATCCCTTCCCTCCTCCCCTGGGTCCCAGGTGCCCGGGTGTCCTCCATGACTGGCACGCAGTGCGCTGCTCGAGGGCTGAAATAATCTCTCAGCGCTTTGAAAGACCAGAACGGAGGCCCTTGAACACCCAGGGACTGGCCAGGTGAACAAGGAGGGAGGACAGCTGCTCATGGGAATGTCTGTGCAATCCTTAAGAGCCAGGCAACAGAGATGCCGGAGCCCCAAGGGAAGACTTCTGCCGTACAAGTGATGCACGCACAGAGCGAGTTCAGCCCTGGGGAGAGTCACAGGCACAACGCGAGCTGGGAAGAAAAAGCACCAACTGGGAAGAGCAGGGAGAGGAGAGTGGGGGGATCACTCTGGGTGGCCTCTCTCATTCGTTTTCAATCCATGTGGAGTTCTGTGTAACTCAAATACAGGCTAGGGCTGCATCCCAACCACCGCCGGATAGCCGGCTGTCAGGAGGCTGAGCAGCAGGGCTTGCTTTTCAGCCTCTACCACCTCACACAGTGACAGGCTTCAGGTGGTCACCATGCAGCCATGGAAAAGCAGAAAGGCCTTTCTTTGGTCCTTAAATGACTTACTGGGGAGAGAAAAGAGCCTTGTTCCAATCATCAGTTTGGTGACTTCTTCACACAGGCCCTTGCTCTCTCCTGACGGGGCCGGCTCACTCGCAACCAAGATGGAGGCCCTTTGTGGGCCCAGGATTTGGCTGCCAGGCTCCCCTGCACAGCATTCAAGGGCCTCTGCACTGGGCTCCCTATGGCATCCTGATTTCTTCTCTCCCATGCCCACCCTACGTGTCTCAGCTCCTCTGCCTGACTCATGTCATCCTCCCTGCCTCTAGTGCCTTTTCACCTTCAAGGACAGTTCAAACACCACCTCACCCATGGAGACTTCCAGGGCCCTCCTAAACTAGAAGCGACCCCTTTTCCCTCGCCGTACTTCCCACAGCTTTCTGCTCATGTCGCTCAGAGTAACCTTCACCTTCTGCCCCCAGTAGTTATCTGAGTACCTCCTTCCTACTCCAGGACAGGAGCTCCTCAGAGGCTGGGGCTGTAAGCTGGGCATCCCTGGTGACTTGAAAATGGAGGCAGCATGTCCAGCCTGCGCCAGTGAAGTGGTGATCTGCATGGATTTTAAGGCTAGACAAGCCTGGGTTCTAATCCCAGCCCCACTGCTTTCTAGCTGCGCCCTTAGGTGAGTTCTTTCAGCTCCCTCAGCTTTCATTTCCCAATCTACAGAATGCGGATGAAACCCACCTCAAGGACTGTTGTGGAAATAAACTGAGATGCTACGTGCATGGCACTTAAGACAGCCTGACTCAGCGTTCAGTGAATGGCAGTTAATAGCAAATTCATGTTTACTGAACCGAGCTGAAGGTCTACTGAGAAACACAGGAACACGGATTCAGCTGGAACTCTGTTAAAATCCTGGCTCTGCTATGTACCAGCTGTATGACGTTGGGCAAATTAGGTCTTCCAAATCATTTTTCCTTATTTATAAAAATGGTAACATTTCCACCTTCCTCCCTCCCTCCCTTCCGGATAATGCATGATCAAAAGTGACAAGAGCACAGGGAGGAGCTCTATAAATTTTAAATGGCCACGCTCCCAGCAACCCCAGGACTCAAAGCAGTTTCTGAGCCAGTGCAGGGGAGCAAGCCTGCCTGCACTCCATGACAACCAGGCAAGTCCAGACCAGTTTCCCTGGTTGGGCCTGAACCTCAAGAGGCTGTGCAAGTACTGACGTAGGTGCCTTCACCTCCAAACACCAGGGGATTCAGGATTGACCAGTGTTAGCCATGCTTTGGCTAGGGATGAAAAGATAGAGCCTGCATTCTGGTTCCTAATTCCTGCCAGTCCTCATTCCTCTACATAGACAAGAACATCCATCCCTCTCCCAGGAGCATTCAGCTGCATGGACCGGACCTCCAAGAAGGCCTTACCTCTGGGGAAGGCAACCGGTATTCCCAGACCAGCCTGGGATCATGGTGGTAAAGATCTGATAGGAAGCCAGGGGCTATATCCTGACACTGCTGTCATGGTCACTCATTGTTTACTATCCTCTCCCTCTAAGACATAAAGGGGCCCTTCCCACCTAAGCTGTCACCAGCAAGGATGGCCTCCAAAAACATGATGACTAGCAGGGAAGCCTATATGTGCTTGTGGACACATCATCTCTGAGCTTCACTGTGAGATGGGCCCAAAGATTATCTCACAGAACTACTAGGACAAACAACGTAATAATGCAGCTAAACAAGCCGGAACACGAGTAAGAGTAAGTGGTCATTTGCACACTCCCTTTCTTCCCCTGGGCCAGCCCAAGCAGGAACTCACCATCTTCTGCAGTGTTGAGTTTGAGGCTCTTGCCCTTGAAACTCAGCTGTCCCCCGGCCACCTGGGTTTTGGCAAGCGTCTCTGCTAGCTTGGCAATGTCTTCAGAGGCCATGCTGGCCACGTTGCTGGGCTCCCCTGGAAATCTGCAAACTGAGCAGGACGAAGTTTCATTAAGAGAGAGGAGTCTCCTGGGGACCCCCGGCTGGGGAGGGCAGGGTAGGACATCAGCCTTTTCAGGGGCTTGACCCCCTCTCCCCCAACTATGGAGACTCCAACAGCTAAACCACTGGGAGAAATGAAAACAGCATTAGGGAGGGAACAATTCTAGAAAGGGGGAGAAAGTGGCAAGAATGTAGTAAAATCACATTTTAGCCTCTGGACAGTCACTAACTCACTTTAACTCCTCCCCTGCCCAAATGCCCCAGCTGGGACACCAAGCATAGCCATGTGAGTTGCCCATTTTCTGGGCCACCAGTGAATGGCAGTTGAGTCCCAGACCAATAGCTGCAAAGAGCCCCAAGCACACACCTGCCTGATCATCTTGGCTGCTCTCTGTTTGAGGGTCCCACTCCTCAAACAGGACTAAGATGGCTATGGGATCCAGGTCATCCATCCCAGGAAATGCCCCACCACCCATGCTGGCATGTCTCTGGGGGTGGGGCACAAGGGGCAGCCCACTGCACGTCCAGTTTCAACCTTGGCCAGGAGACTGGGCAACCCATGGCGGCCAGACCTCAGGGGTTCCTAGGAGACCAGAGGTCTCTACATCACAACAGCCACCATCACAATAGATCCTGGGCAGAGTTACTGAAGAAAGGAGCTTCCAGCTTGGCAGAACTCAGCAGACTGGAAGAAAGGACCACTCCATTTCCCCAAAGAGGTCATCGGGGGAGACCGAGGAAGACTGATATGGGGGACAGAACCAGGAGGTGCCCACAGAGACTCCGTCTTATCCAGAACATGTTCTTCCCCAATCTATTCATCCTCAAGTTACAATTGTGATGGCCCCCAAAACCTCTCAATCCCCCCAGGCTTCCTCTGGGCTCCTTCTCCTTATCTTAACCCTGATCACCCTGGTTTGCCTATCTTTACCAGTAAGCATGAATCATTCTTCTGGGTAAGGAGGTGTCCATTCATTCAAGAAAATTTATTGTGTACTACTGTGTTCTGGACATTGTTCCAGATACCGGAAGCACAGCAGTGAATGAAACAAAACCATACGCTCTTAAAATAAGTGTTTTTTTTTTTTTAAGATTTTATTTTTTTAAGTAATCTCTATGCCCAATGTGAGGCATGAACCCATAACGCCAAGATCAAGAGTCGCAAGCTCTACCAACTGAGCCAGCCAGGCACCCCTTAGAGCATGTGTTCTAAACAAGATATGTAGTATCTTAAGACAGTGATAAAAAGAAAAATAAACAGAGAAAAGGGTAAGGAGTTTTCTGGGGGTTGCAATTTAAAACAGACTGGTTAGAGGAGTGCCTGGTGGCTCAGTTGGTTAAGCGTCCGACTACTGATCTCAGCTCAGGTCTTGATCTCAGGGTTATGAGGTCAAGCCCCATGTTCGGCTCCACACTGGGCATAGAGCCTACTTAAAAAAACAAACAAACAAACAAACAAACCCCACAACAAATCAGAATGGTTAGAGAAGATATTATTAGGAAAGAAACAAAGACTTGAAGGATATCAAGGCTTGGGCCAGGCAGATGTCGGGAAGAGTATTCTTGCAAATGGAATAGCAAAAGCAAAGGCTCTTGTGGGGGGGGCGGAGGGAGATTAGAAAAACTGCAGGGAGGCCAGCGGGGCTGGAGGGCAGAGAGGGAAGGAGAAAGAAAGCAAGAAATGAGAAAGAATTAGCAAGAGGCCCAAGTCACAAAGACCATTCAAAGAATGTGGCTTTTACTCTGAGCGAAAAGGAGAGCCACTGGTGGGTTTCTAACAGAGAAGAGCAGGCTCTGACAGATGTTTTGACAGGATCACTTAGACGCAACCTAAGGCCTGGCATCTAGAAGGTGCTCCAAGAATGAAGCGATGAAACTGAATAAACGTGAGCCTGAAACCCCGCCATCACTTGCAGTTGTGGGATGGGACAATCGGAGGCAAGAAAAATGGTGGTGGGGCTCCCAGATACGTTCCTATTGGAACACAGAACTTCTCAGCTAGAAAAGGGCTTATTCCTCAGTCCAATACACACGCACCACCCACTTTAAAGACTACGAAACCGAAGCACAGAGAGGTGCTTGATTTGCCCAAATTCTGCAAAGGGTCAGCAGCAGAGCAAAGACAAACAGTAAAGACACAAGCAGTCCTCTCCTTTCTGGGAACGCAAGTCGCAGATTTTCTCAGGTGCACCTCCATCGCTCCTGCGAAGCGTCAGCAGTGGCTCACGGCGATCCCAGGGGCCACGGGCGTGGGACTACTGGGAGGCGGCGGCAGCGGAGCGACGCGCGAGTGCGGGCCGCAAATGACAGGCGGGCGGCGCGGGAGCCCCATCCGGGATCCCCGGCGGACGCGCACCGCCCCCAGCTGTCACCGACGCCAACGGGAGACGCCACGGTGGGCAGCTGCGCCAGACGCCCCCTCCAAGCCTCCGCTTCCCCATCTGGGAAAGGGGGCTGCGCCCCCCAGCACGCCGTCCCTCAGCCCCTCCGCGCTCGGCCGTCGAAGCGCAGGGGAGAAGGCCGAGGAGGCACGCAGAAGGCGCTCAGGGGCGCCACATCGTCCTCGCCCAGTTGCAAGGCCGCGCCGCCCCCCGCCCCCAACCCAGGCAGGTGACGGGGAAAGGAAAGGGACCCCGACCCTTACCGTAAACAGGCGGCGCCGCCGCGTGGGGCGACCTGAGCGCGCGCGTCCGCCCGGCAGGGGCGGGGAACGATGTAGGGTCCGGGTCAGGTCAGGTCGGGGTCGCCGCCTCTGAGCCCAGAGGTCCCGATGCCCGGCCCGCTCTCCCGTCAGCTCTCCCAGCAGTTCTCGCCACTCCCGTCTCCGACACCACCTGCTCCCCGCACGGCGGCGGATGATGGCGGAGGAGGAGGATTTTGAAAGCCGGCAGTTTCTTTCCTTCGATTTGATTTGTTCGAGGCCCAGGCCGGGTTCCCCTTCCCCCGCGCGCGTGGCCTACTGGGTATGGTAGTCCAGTTCTTCCGCGCGGGGCGCGGCGACCGCGGCAGTAGTGCTCCCGTGAACTACCAGTCCTGTGATCCACCGCGTCCCAGCGCGCCTCCGCCGGCTCCCTCGGCCGCGCTCCCTTTTCGGCTTCTGGCTCTTTCTCCAGGAGGCCACAGGGCGGCGTGTGACCCCGGGCGCCCAGGGAGACTACAATTCCCTTCATGCCTTGCGGTCCAGCCGACTCAGCCCTTCCGGAAAGGTTCACGCTCACGTAACTTTATTGAGAAAGGCTGTTGCTCCTGAAGGCGAGCTGTTGGGTCTGTTCGGCAAGAAATAGGTATCCGTTTCCTCAAAGGAAAGCCTCGCTTTTTTTCTCCCATGAAAGTGAAAGGCTATTCGAAGTCTTTCACAGAAACAGCCGCAAGTTATTTGATAATTAAAAAGGTAGAGAAGCTGAGACACCATCTTAACCAAATGGTCCACGTTAACATAAGTAATACGACAAACTGACGTCCATTGCACACCTGCTGATGTGAGGCACTGAGAAGGACACAGCGTCACCACGCAGTCAGCAGTGCATAAAATTAATCTAATCCTGAGGAAGCATCAGCCAAACCCAAACTGAGTTTCAGTTTCTTCTGCTACAGAATAACTGGTCTGTACTCTTGCAAAAATGTCTGTGTCATGAAAGACAAAGAAAATCTGAGGAACTGTTGCAGATTAAAGGAGACTAAAAAGACGTGACAATTAAATGCAACCAATGGTCATGGACTGGATCCTGGACTGGGGAGGAAATTACTGTAAAGGGCAATATGGAGGAGACAAATAGCAAAACTTGACTGTATATTAGATAATAGTATTGTATCAATGTTAAGTTTATTGATTATTATTGTGCTGGGTTATGTAAGAGACTGCCTTTGTTCTTGGGAATGAATGCTGAAATAATTAGGGGTGTGATATCAGCAGCTGACTTGCCAATGGTTCAAAATATGTGTATATACATAGAGCACACATGTGACCAGATATTCAAAATAAGTGAATCTGGGTGAGGGGGTATATGGGAGTTCTTTGAACACTTTTGCCACTTTTCCCTAGGTTTGAATTTTTTAGGTATCAGAACACAAATAGCTTTTCTTTTTTCTTTTCGCAAAGAACATTTTATCCATTATATAAATAACATGTGTTTGCTATAAATACTTCAACCAACATAGAACAGGATAAAGAGAAAAGTAAACATTACCCGAGAAACTCTAGCACCCAGAGATAATCACCATCAACATATGCAGCCTTCTCCAAAGTCACCTCTCACAACTTGGCCCACGCACATGCTTTTGCTTTACCTGCAATTGAAAGTTAAATATATTATGTGCCAGATCTTTTCACACACAGTTAATTTAATCTTTACAACCACAAAGGAAGCAGGCATCATTGCACCCCTTCCAGCTCAGAGATGAGAAAACAAGCCCCATACCCTGGTTTACACCACTACTGAGATGTGGGTCTTCTTTCCACCCTCCCTCTCCTCCTCTGCCTACAAGGCCCATATCAAATGCCACCTCCTCCGGGAGGCTTTTCTACACCACTGTCCAGAATGAGTCACCTTCCTCTGGGCCCCACAGTGGTTGATCTGCAGCTCTGAAGACTTTTTCACAATGTTAATAGTATTATTGGCGGCGTCCTTGTCAACCTGGGAAAGCTTTGGGGCAGGTACTGTGCCCATCTTTGCAGCATCTTTTCCGGGATTCACCTGTCGTAAGTGCTTCACGTTTCCTCATTTGAACTGGATTCCAGGCAGGGTCACTGGATGTTTGCTTAAAATGAGTCATCATCTGAGAAGGCTGAGATGCTCCCAATTAGGCCTGATGCTATTCCTGTGCTGATTACAGCTAGGACCTATCAAATCAGTGTGGATTTTCCTTGGGGTGGTCCCCAGCCTTCCTTTCCAGTTTTCCTTCCTGAGGCCTTCCTTGACCCTCTGACAAGGACCTCCCAAAGGGAAGAGGAGGGCGGACGGTAGGACATCTTAGGTGATCTTCCCTGTCCTCGCCTAGCTGATGGATCATAGGGTTTTCAAGATTGGAAGGGAATTCTTAGTAAGAAACAACAGTCTTCAGGGTGCCTGGCTGGTTCAGTTGGTAGAGCATGTGACTGTTGATCTCAGGGTCGTGAGTTTAAGCCCCACACTGGGTGTGGAGCCTACCTAATTTCAAAAGAAAGAAAAAGAAACAACAAACTTCAAGGGCCAGAGAGGTGTTAGGAGGTAATGGGAGCCTGGTGGGGCTTGTGGAGAATTGGAGAGAAAATGTTCTGCCTGAACATGTTCACATTCAAAGCTCAAAATCACCAAACCAGCCAGACATCACCCGTTAGCAATCCGGATTCTGTTACTCCTGAATCTAGATTCTATCTCAAACCACTTTAAAATGGGAACACTCGGGGCGCCTGGGTGGCTCAGGCGGTTAAGTGTCTACCTTCGGCTCAGGTCATGATCCCAGGGTCTTGGGATCAAGCCCCGCATCAGGCTCCTTGCTCAGCGGGAAGCCTGCTTCTCCCTCTCTCCTCCCCCTGCTTATGTTCCCTCTCTCGCTGTGTCTCTCTCTGTTAAATAAATAAATAAAATCTTTAAAAAAGGGGGGGAAGACTGTTGTGTTTTTTTTAAGATTTTGTTTATTCATTTGACAGAGAGACAGTGAGAGAGGGAACACAAGCAGGGGGAGTGGGAGAGGGAGAAGCAGGCTTCTGACAGAGCCGAGAGCCCGATGTGGGGCTCGATTCCAGGACCCCAGGATCATGACCTGAGCCGAAGGCAGACACTTAAAGACTGAGCCACTCAGGCACCAAAGACTGGGATTTAAAAAGAGAAGGAGGTTACCCAATGGTACACAGTGTCAGAGGAGTCCAGAGCCATCAGTGTTTCTTTCCAAGCAACGCATTTGTCATCTCTCCTCTTTCTCCAACTCTCTGCCTTTCAAGTTACCACCTAAGAGGTAGTTTGACGTGCCCAGTAAATGCAATCATAGCCTTTGACCCATGGATTGAGTCATCTCAGGTCACACCTTTCTTCTTTTCAACACAAAGAATTGAGGACCAGAGAGGTTAAGTAACCTCCCCAAATTACACAGTAATTTAGACAAGAGACAGTAGTTTGTTTGTTTGTTTTTTAAGTAAACTCTATGCCCAACATGGGGCTTGAACTCATGACCCCGTAATCAAGAGTGGCATGCTCTTTCAACTGAGTCAGCCAGGCGCCCCAATATAAGAGACAGCAGAAGCCAGATCTCTCGGGTCCTTTTCAACACACATGTAAAACAAGTGATTTTGTGAGTATGAGGTGGGTATAAGGGGAAAGGGGAATGTTTTAGACCTTTCTGTCTCTGTTATGCAGCTTTTTTCCCTTTTTTTTTTTTTAAAGAATGTTTTGAAGAGAAAAGCAGGCTGCCTCTGATTCATTTGGTTTACTTTAACTGAGTGTTTTAAATTCCATTGTGGTGCCTGAAAACAAACTTAATTGCTAATTGTAAATGGAATAAATAACAATATTTATACTGGTACTAAGAACTACTAAGGCTGCAGACTTGCCATTTAGTGAGATCAAAAACAAAGGCCTGAATTATGCCAAACATGTGAGGAATGTGGAGAGAAATTCCCAAGACCCATCCGGGTGCGGGTGCTCGCCTAGGGCCCCTAGAGAAAGGTGGGCCTGGCCTCCCAGCATTGCAGGGGAGCCTGCCCCCTCACCCCCAAGGGTCACCTCCCCTGGTGGGAAGGGGTTGCTACATCATCTGTTAAAGGCCACTCAAACCACATTCTCCCCTGGGTTCAAGCTCAGGGCTCCCCATCAGAATACATGACCTTTTTAAACTTTGATAAATAACCATAATTAAAATAATTCATGCCCCCCACAAATAGTAATCGAGTATCTACTATGTACCAGGCACTGTTCTGGCTCTGAGAATCCAAAGGTGAGTGAGACAGAAAAGGATGTTGTCTATGGAGGAGGTTAGATTCTGGTCTAAAGTTTCTGGAGAGTTTCCTGATACCAAATACTGTTGGTAGATTATTTTCTCTTTTAAGAATTCTTTTGTTCCAGGGGCACCTGGGTGGCTCAGGTCATGATCCTGGGGTCCTGGGGTCGAGCCCCTGCTCAGCCAGGAGCCTGCTTCTCCCTTTCCCGCTCCCCCTGCTTGTGTTCCCTCTCTTGCTGTCAAGTAAATGAATAAAATTAAAAAAAAAAAAAAAGAATTCTTTTGTTCCAGGGCGCCAGGGTGGCTCAGTTGGTTTTAAGCATCTGCCTTCAGCTCAGGTCCCGATCCCAGGGTCCTGGGATGCAGCCCCGCATGGGGCTCCCAGCTCAGTGGGGAGCCTCTTCCTCCCTCTGCTGCTTCCCCTGCTTGCGCGCTCTCTCTCTCTTTCAAATAAATACAATCTTTAAAAAAAAAAAAAAAGCAATTCTTTTGTTCCTGGGGGCACCTAGGTGGCATAGTCGGTTAAGTGTCCAACTCTTGGTCTCAGCTCAGGTGGTGATCTTGGCGTCCTGGGATGGAGCCCCACATCAGGCTCCACACCCAGCATGGAGTCTGCTTGGGATGCTCTCTCCCTCTTCCTCTGCCCTCTCCCCTGCATGCTCTCTCTCTCTCAAATAAATAAATCTTTTTTCTTAAGATATATTTATTTATATGAGAGAGAGAGAGAGGGAGAGAACATAAGTGGGGGGAGGGGCAGAGGGAGAGAGAGAAGCAGACTCCCTGCTGAGTGGGGAGCCCCACGTGGGGCTCAGTCCCAGGACCCCAGGATCATGACCTGAGCTGAAGGTAGATGCTTAACTGACTGAGCCACCCAGGTGCCCCAAATAAATAAATCTTTAAAAAAAAGAATTATTTTGTTCCAAAATGGAAATAATTTTTTAAATAACTATTGACAGGGGCACCTGGGTGGCTCAGTCAGTTAAGCATCTGCCTTCGGCTCAGGTCATGATCCCGGGGTCCTGGGATCGAGCCCCGCATCAGGCTCCCTGCTCAGCAGAGAGCCTGCTTCTCCCTTTCCCTCTGCCTGCCGCTCTGCCTACTTGTGCTCTCTTTCTGTCAAATAAATAAAAAATATATTTAATAAATAAATACAGAAATTTTTAAAAAATAGTATAAATGCAAAAGAGCATTAAGAATAAAGTTAAGGGGGTTGCCTCGGTGGCTCAGTCGGTCAAGCGTCTGCCTTCAGCTCAGGTCATGATCCCAGAATGCTCCACGGGGAGCCTGCTTCTCCCTCTGCCTGCCACTCCCCCTGCTTGTGCTTTCTCTCTCTGACAAATAAATAAATACATAAATAAAATCTTAATAAAAAGAGAATAAAGTTAAGGGGTACTTTGTTGGCTCAGTCAGTGGAGTATGTGACTCTTGATCTCAGAGTCGTGAGTTCAAGCCCCACACTGGGTGAAGAGTTTCCTTAAAAAAAAAAAAAAAGAATAAGTTAAAAGTAACCTGTTTTGTTTTTTGTTTTGTTTTGAACAAAAATGTTATGTGGGTTGATGAGTGGATGGATGGATGAATGAGTAGGTGATTGAGCGACATAGCAAAATGTTTACAATTATAGCATGACCTAGGGCATGTGAATATTCACTGCTCAGTCCTTTCAGCTTTCTGTATGCTTGGACATTTTTGTAATAACATGTTGGGAACAACGTGACCGTGTTTTATTGCATTTCCTGCCCTGTATGCTAGTCTGGGGACTAGCCTATCTCAGCCTCTAGGTTTCTGAGTCCCTTCCCCTTCTCTCTTTTTAAGTCACTCTCACCTTTGAGAATCTGAATTCTCTGGACTAGTTCCCAGAAGAATTTATTATTTATTTTTAGTTAATCACACAGTTATCAACGTTTTGCATGCAAGGACTTGTTTAATCCTCACAATGACCCTGTTGGGAAAGTGCTCTTATTATCACCGACCTGAGCCTCAAGTTGTGCATCACATCTTCAGGGCCCTTCCCTAAACCCCAAATTAAGGTCCCTTGCTGGAGGGCTGGGACATGGAACTATGCTAGAGCTGTGGGGACATGGGGTTTCTCTAGGACCCAGCATGAGGCCTTGCAAAGAATGTTTGTTGAGTGACTGAATGAACATTGCACATGCTTGTGGCAAAGGTTGCCATGCACTCATAGCCTCCCCGCCAGAAGGTAACAAGGCATCTCTGAGGGCCTGACCATGGCAGGCCTGAGCTCAGCGGAAGAGGTGCTCCCTGCAGAAGAGATAACCGAATGACATAACTCTCAGTTCCTCAAAGGTGAGAGCATGAGTGTCTGACTCCCATTCTCCAGCAACCCTCTCCGGGGACTGGTCCTTAGGGGTGATCAGGGATGTATCCAAACTTAAGATGTCCACATCATGGGGCAGGGGTCAGGCTTTATAGGTAGACAGGCCTGGGTCTGGATTCTGTCTCTGCCTCTTTCTTACCCGTGTGGCCTCAGCCAAATCACTTTGCTTTGTGTCTGTTTTTTTCACCCAAAACCAGGGCAAAACAATCCCTACCTTATAGGGCTTTAGGGGGGAGGGGATAAGAGAATCAACATGTACAGAGTACTTGGCTCATAGTAAATAAGACGTGGTAGGTGTTGCTGCTATTTAGGCTTCAGTGTGTGGACACAGAGCATTTGCTGCCCAGTAACACTGGCCTTCCCAGAAAACACCCTACTGGTACCAGCCTCGAGGGTTTTCTCTCAAAAGCACCACCACATAGGGTTGACATCTTGTAAAGGCCCATTTACCATCTCAGGCAGCATGGACAGTTTAACTGGTTGGTGTCAAATCGAAAGGCGGGGGGTGTCCAGCTGAATCCCCTTTAAATGATGGACAGTCTTTTAAGGATATGTGTTCTTTTGCTGGCCGCTTGGGATGGTGGAATCACATCGTTTGCCAGCTAGTTCATTTGAGGCAAGATGTGGGGATCCAACGGGCCTCAGCATCCTCCTCCATAACATGGGAGTGATAGTAACAGTGGTGCCTAATCTGATCAATTGTCAAGAGTGTTTCACTGTACATCGTACAAGGGGCATATTTATCAGATATTCTTATCCTTGGGGCACCTGGGTGGCTCGGTTGTTAAGCATCTGCCTTCAGCTCGGGTCATGATCCCAGGGTCCTGGGATCCTCGGGCCCTTCCCTTCCTGCTTGGCGGGAAGCCTGCTTCTCCCTCTCTCACTCCCCCTGCCTGTGTTCCTTCTCTCGCTGTGTCTCTCTCTGTCAAATAAATAAATAAAATCTTTAAAAAAGAAGAAAAAGATATTCTTATCCTTGCTTTACAAATGAGGAAATTGATGATGCTGTAAGATTGTGCACTGTCACCCAGCTAGCAAGAGGTGGGAGCTGGGACTCCGACCCACCCTGGGCTTCCAATGCCACCACATCATCCACCTCCCCTAAATTGCCAGGCTCCGCCTGTGGCTGCCTTTGACCCATGATCTTGGGTCTATCCCAGGTGACCCAGGGATTGATTTCCCATGAAATATCAGAATCCCCAAGGGGCACTTGTTAGAAATGCTGAATTCAAATCTCTTGAGAGCAGGGGATTAGAAATCTTCATTTTAAGCCAACCCTGCTTTGTGTAAGTCCGAGGGTCTCTGGACTCTGCTTTTCATTTCTGGACATAAATGTCCATCCTCTTCATGCCAGAGGCTGCCTTTTTGTTTCTTAGAGTATCAGGGGGACAGAAAGCATTCACAGGAAAAGGAGTTTGAGAACATCTGATGGTGCAGGTGCATTCCCCCCGCCCCCCCCAAGGCTTCCTTAAGGTAGATAGTAGAAAATCGTGGGAGGTCATATAAAACACACAGGCTCTGGAGTCAGAATTGCCACGTGAGACAAATCAATCTCCAGGCCTTAGTCTTCTGTCTATAAAATGCGCAAGCGAAAACCAACCTTCCAGGGGCACCTGGGTGGCTCAGTTGTTTAAGCATCTGGCTCTTGATTTCGGCTCAGGTCATGATCTTGGGGTCCTAAGAACAAGCCCTCCCCCCCACCCAGGGCTCCTCGCTCAGTGGGGACCCTGTTCTCTCCCTCTCCCTTTGCCCCTCCCCCTACTCATCCTCTCTCTCTCTCTCTCTCTCTCTCTCAAATAAATAAATCTAAAAAAATAAATAAAACCAACCTTCCAGGATCATTGTGAGAATTAAATAAGCAGACACATCTGCAGGTTCTTGCCCTACTAGCATTTACTGTGTTGTGTTTAAACGTTAAAAATTTGTCCCACAGGGGAACCTGCATCTGCCTTTGGCTCAGGTCATGATCCCAGTGGGATGGAGCCCCATGTCAGGCTCTCTGCTCAGCTGGGAGCCTGCTTCTCCCTCTCCCTCTGCTGCTCCCCCTGCTTGTGCTCTCTCTCTGTCAAATAAATAAATAAAATCTTTTAAAAAAAATTTGTCCCACCAATATACCCCCAGCTCCTCAGATGTGTCTGGCGCAAAGTTTTGGGGAAGAGATAACATTTACAAAGCCCATCGGGCTCACAGCTGATCCTCAATAAATTAAACACACATATTCACGTGTATAGACATACATACACACCTGTAAGTATGTGTGTGTATAAATATAAGTCCGTATGTGTGTACGAAATTAGGAGGGAGAAAGAAGGACATTTGAGAGAACACTCACGGGGGTGTGGGAGTACTCTGGATTCAGTGCAGGCGGTGGTAGCGGGGATGACACTGTATTTGGAATCAGAAGCTCTGGATTCAAAACCAGTCTGGGCCCGACCCGCTCTGAAGCAGTGCCAGGGATGTCTTACGGCCCGTCTCTCTGGTTTATCTCCCTTTACCTACTGGGTCGTCTAAGTAGCCTCAAATCCTTTCGGGAAAGATCTCCAACATAAAACACCAGCCGACTGAGGGTCTGATTCCTCTCTGAGCCTCCAGTCCTCATTGGTGAAAAGGGCACAAAGCAGCTAGGGTTTCGGGGGAGCCCTCTCTGAAAGCACCTGGCACCGCGGGGGCTTTTTACACCTATGGGGAAGGGCCGAGGCGCTGAGTTTGACCAGCATGAGCCCAGAAATCAGACCTGCCCAACGAAAAAGCCCTAAAAGGGAAAGCCACGTTTCAAGAAAATAAAGGTGGATTCCAGGCATGAGCTTTCCGCGGGGCAGGGGGACTTCCCCGCCCCCAGGTGCGCAGCCCGCGCCGCCCACCCCGGGCGCGAGGCGAGGGAAGCCGCGCTCTAGGACCCGAGGAGGAAGAGCTGCAGGGAGACGGTGCCTCCAGCGGGTGCTCCCGCGAGCGGCCGGCCGAGGGGGCTGGAAATGAAAGTAAAGCGCTCCGGAGCCACATGGACCGAGCTGCCGGGGCGGCGGCGCCGGGAGCAGGATGCGGCCGCCCGTAATTAAATAGCATTTACTCTTATTATTACTAATAATAATAACGTAATCATACCTCTAGTCATAGCATACCATTTATCGGGCTCGGCGCAGGCCCGCAGGGAGCGCAGCCCGGCCGAGGTGAGTGCTGCGCGCGGCCCGAGCCCGGCGGGGCAGAGGCCGGGGCCCGACGGGGTCCCGGCGGCCGGCGCGGGAGGGCTCGGGGGCGCCCGGGGACCGCGCCGGGCCGGGAGGAGGCGCGGGGAGCCCTGGCCAGGCCGGAGCTGCGCGGGGCCACCCGCAAAGTGCATTTTGCAGAAATAAAAGAGCCGCCGAATCCTCATTTCCTCCTTTTGGGGGCTCCCCCTCCCCGTCCCCGTGCCCTGCCCCAAAGTTTCAAAGTTGTGCGGCCGGGGGCACCTGCCGCTGGGTGATTTGGCCGCCCCTGCAGCTCCCAGGAGGGTGCCTCGGAATTTTCTTCCGTGGGGGGCTCCCGCCTCGGCGTCCGGAGCTTTGGGGTGTGCGGACGCTTTGCCGGCCCCCGCGAAGGGGGTCGAGGGGGCTGGCAGGGGCGTCTCTGGCAGCGCGCCCCTTCCTTTTGTGTGCGCCTTGGCCCCGCAGCGCCAAGAGTTGAAGGGACCGCAGCAAGGGCCGAGGACCGCGGCCGCCGACGGGTCGCCTCTGCCGGCTGCGGCGGCCACGCGAGCCCGGGGATCCGGGGCCTGCGGCCCGGCCAGGGGGGAGGGGGCGGCAGGAAAGGGGGGCGCGGTCTGGGCAGGGGGGCATTTCCGGTCGCGAGATCCATCCCTGGGCTCCGAGGCCTGAGCGGGGCGGGTCGATGGGCTGGGAGCGCGCGGGGACTGGGGTGGGGGGAGGGCAGCTTCAGCGCCTGGGGGGGCGCCCCCCGGAGATGGGCGCCCCGTAGTCACTGACCCGGGCCTCGGACCCTCCTCCCACCCTCAGCGGGCCTCAGGGCCTCCCCCACCTTCCCTCCCCGGGCCTGCTGGCTGCCTCCTTTCCCCTCTTTCCCTTTAAAAGGGTGTTTTAAGGGAAGGCTCTCTGGCTCTCGGATGTTTATAAGGTGTCTGGTTTGGGGGTCTTTCACAGAGACAAAGCAGTTTTCCCAGGAGGAAAACAAAAAAAAAAAACAAAAAAAACGTCGAAACGTTCTCTCTGCCCCTGATGGCTGTGGTGCCAACATGGCATCAATGGGGAAGAGTAGGGGCTGGGGCCAGGCAAGGGGGCTGGGGAGTCGGGGGCTGGGGAAGGGGCATGGGCCTGGACTGGGGGACTGGGGGCCCATAGCAGCTTTGCCGGGGATTTCAGTTCTCTGGGGTTGCTCACAGAGACTTTGGTGTCTAGGTACTAGATTTTGAACCCCAACTTCTTACCATTTCCCTCAGCATCTGCAATTCATCCAGTCCCATGAAAATAGCAGAATGCAGATCCTTGGATTTTCACACAAATGGGATAATTATAGTACATTTAGCAACTGTTGGACACAAAATTCCAGCGGAATCTTTACTTCTACTACCAAGACTACTACTGCCCCTCTCTCCACATACAACCATACCCACCAAAGTCGTCCGTCTTTCCCCATTTGGGCTTCCCATAGAAATTGGACTGCGAGGTAGAAATGATGCCTGGCCAAAATGCTATTGTGGCAGGTTTGAGGCATGGGGTACCTTAAGCTGGGAAGGAGACACCTGTGTTGAGGAGGGATGAGATCTGAGGTTGGGAGAGAGATTTTGTGGTCCCGGAGCTGGAACCAGGTTTGTGTTCCATGGAGGCTGTGAATTCTAGGCTCTTGGCTTTTTGTTTGGGATGGACAATTAAGAATGCGGATGTAGGTGGATTATTTGGGGCTAAGAAGCTCTGTGGGATGAGCTAGTCTCTAGGTATAAGAAAGTTAAGGCGTCAGTAGGTTTGGATTTGAGACTCTGAAAATAATAATCCCTTAAATAGAACTTTTTAGTGTATAACAAAAGAGCTTTCACATATGCTGCCTCTTCTGTGCTCCATAGCAACCATGTCAGGTAGACATTATTCAATCCTCATTTTCCAGATGAGAAACCTGAGGCTTCTAGAATTGAATGTCCCCCTGGAAAGTCACATAGCAGAGCTAGGATTCCCACTTAGTTTCCAGACTCCAAATTTTCAGCCTTTCCCAGAGGCCTGGGCCACCTTAGCAAGTTAGTTTTTGAACGCCTTCTGTGAGCATGGTGAGATGCTGTGGGGCAGGCTTGGGGTTGAGTTTGTCACCTAGATTCTGGCTGGAAAGAGAAAGTCAACTCTAGTAGAACCCATGAGAGGACCAAGACATGCTCAGGACTGGAGTCAATGCAGTGGGAGGGAGCAGAAGAGAGAGCTCTCGGGGTAACCTGGAAAAGTTAGAAAAGGCTTCCTCCGGCAAGTGGATTTTGAGCTTGACAGAATGGGGAGGTTTGGCTGGGGGAGAGAAGCGGAAAGGAATTCCTGGGCTGGCCATAGTTGCTTCTGTGCCGGGAGGCTGACGGATATTCTGACTCTTAGAGTGGTTCCATGAGGGCGGTGGCATTTTTATCTCCATTTCACAGATGGAAAAACTGAGGGAGGCAGGATTCATGTGGCTGGCCTGATGTCAGCCAGCTGGATTGGAACCCAGGCTTATGTGACTGTTGAGTGTACTACGTCAGGATTGGTGTTAGAATTGGCTCACCTCCATTTCAAATGTGTAGACAAAGAACAGAGACCAGGACAGTCTGATTTGGCAAATGCAATGGGGGTGGGGGAGTTTTACTGAACTCCCTTATATCCCAGGGCCTCACGGGGCTGGCCCAGTGAAAGGACTTAGGAGATTTCTGGAAGCATGCCTGGAGAAGGCAGAATGGTGGTGAAGGAGGACTGGGCTCTGAGGGTGGAATCTAAGGTCTCTTCCTCAGTGCCTGAGGGTGCCTGGCTCGACACCTTGAACGACACACGGGTGATTTACCTGAGCTTCCCAAGGGCAGACACTGGGTCTGATTCACCCCTTGTGCCCCAGGCCCCAGTGGAGATGCCAGGAGGACACATTCAGCCAACGTGTTGTCATATTGAATTATACTCCATTGTAGGGGAGGAAGGGTTTTTTGGGGTTTTTTTTGTCTCTGTGGTGAAGGTCTTCCTAGAAGTGCCATTTGAACATTTGGGACGTGGGTTCAGAAAGGCCAGAGAAGGCATCCTGAGGAGAGGCAGTGAGCTGGACAAAGGCAGGGCAGTGTGAAGAAGGAAGTGGCAGATCATCTGGTCCTGCCACGAGTGGGGGGCAGGCATGAGTTCACATCCCTTCGGCTCTCTGGGCCCAAATTTCCCTTTCTGAAAATGAGCCCTGCAGTTTGATGGTGTGTGATGGTGACCTGTAGGGAGAAGCCCAGTGCCTGGGAATTGGGGCAGGAGAGTCAGATGAGAGGAACTACACGTGGAGGGGTTTTAAAATTTTGAATCACGTAGTCATTACCCAAGCCAGCGTTTCCTATAGCCCAGCCCTGTTGTGAGCGCTTTTTTCCTAGATGAGCTTACTTAATCTTCACAGCAGCCGTACAGGGGAAGCACTATAATTGTCCCCGTTTTACAGATGAAGAAACTGTCAAGGGAGGTTAAGCGGCAGAGCTGGAGAGCAGAGCCAGGCAGCCTGGCTCTTGAGTTGGCTCCGCATGGGACTAGGGACTGGGAAGGACGGGGCGGAGGGAGTGACCAGGAGAGCAGTGGTAACTTCAGATGGCAGAGGTGGAGGTGTCCTCTGAGGAAGTCTGGCTGCAAGCCGAAGCCTCAGCCTGGGCTGATGAAGTGACTGCTATGTGTCAGCTCCCAGGAGCCCCCACAGAAGCCAGCTCCTTTCATCATGTTTAATGGCCCATAGAAAACGGGCTCGCTTTCCTTTCTCTGTCATCACCAGCTACGGGGCTCCTTCCTGCCTTATTTATTTCCCTGGGAAGTCTGTTTCTCGGCTAGCGCCCTGATGGCTTCTGCAGGTGTGTGAGCACTGTTTCCCCATCAGGCTGTGGGGGCCACTGCTGCGTTCAGAAGCTGGCTGTGGCCGACTTCAGTCCAGGCGCGGGTCCTGGGCCCCCACCCCGAGCTTGATGGCAGCAGTGGCCGTTCGGGACACCAGCCACCATGTACTTAAGGCTGCCATGTGCCAGCCCTGTGCTTGGCACTTTCTGGGCCTTCTCTGCCTGAATCCACTCAACAACTCTCTGAGGCAGGAACGAGTTTTAGCAGCGCCATCTTGCAGATGAGGAGACAGGGTCCAAGATCACCAGCCTGTGGTGGAGCCAGGACTCAGGGGGTCAGAGCGGGCCAGGCATTTTGCATTCCTGAGCCCAAGGTCTTTGCCGCACTGCAAGAGAGGTGCCTTCAAGGTATTTTGTTTATTTAGGTAGTCAGTCATCTCTGCGCCCAATGTGGGGCTCAAACTCGCGACTCTGAGATCAAGGGTCGCGTGCTCTACCAACTGAGCCAGCCAGGCGCCCCACGAGTTTTTTTTAGTCTCCATGAAGCTCTTATCTCTCCGGAAATCTCAATTATCTATCATTTGTATTGTGCTTTGGCCCATATTCTCATGAATCCTCTTGACACTCCTTTAAAAGGCAAGAAGTCCCTGTTTTGCAGAAGAAGAAAGTGGAGGGGTCACCTGCCCTCCAGCTCTTCCTACCCTGTCCACACTGTGACTTGGAAAGGGAAGGTCCCACATTCCCTGGGACCGAGAGCCATGTCTTCCAAAGTGCTGGGGACAGCCAGCGAGCATCCATTGATCACTTGCTCTGAGGGCTGCAGGGGAGGTTGAGGCTGTGACCCTTCTGGGGTTTACAGAGGTTCATCTATGCTTTTGTTCTCTGGAGAATTCGGTGTCATGCCCTGTCCGCCTGCAGGCAGAGGAACTTAGGGCAGGGAGTCCAAAGTCCTGAGTTTCATTCCCAGCTCCAGCACACACTAGCTGTGTGTTCTGGGGCATAATCATATTGTCACTCTTGGCCTCAGTCTCTTGTTCTGTGAAATGGCCTCACCGATTCAGTCCCATCTTCCCTGGGTGTGCTGTGAGACTCAAATAAAGAGAATTTGAAAACTATAAAGACCACTGGTGTGACAGCATGCTTATGGTGGCCATAACCTCCAGAATGTTCCTGAATCTTCTCCACTGCCTACCTTGATCTGGGCCCGGACCACTGCAGTAGCTTGCTAACTCTTCTCCCAGCTTCCCCTCTTTTAATCTACCCTCAGTGCAGCAGCCTGATGGATCGTCTCAAGATTTATTTATTTTTATTTTTTTAAAGGCTTTTTTTTTTTTTAAGATTTTATTTATCTGACAGTGAGAGACACAGCAAGAGAGGGAACACAAGCAGGGGGAGTGGGAGAGGGAGAAGCAGGCTTCCCGCGGAGCAGGGAGCCGGATGCGGGGCTCGATCCCAGGACTCTGGGATCATGACCTGAGCCGAAGGCAGACGCTTAACGACTGAGCCATCCAGGCGCCCCTCTTCTCAAGATTTAAATGGGACCTTGTCACGCCTCTGCTGAAAAGCGCCCAGTGGCTTCCTGACACACACAGAATGCAGTGCTGGCTCCCCGGTCTGGCCTGCAGGTAGCCTTCTAACCAGCCTTACTCATCCCGTCGAAACTTGCTTCCTACTCGGCTTGCCCTTACTTCTAGTGCTATAGTCACACTGGCCTTCTGTCTTTTCTGCGAACATTCTGAGTTTGTTCCCACCTCTGGGCCGTTACCTTTCTGGACCCTCTGCTGGTGGACACTTACCTACCTTCTATGTTCCCGTGGCGGGCTCCTTCTTGTTTCTCTTAAATGCTGCCTGCCCGAAGGGCCATCACTCCCTGCCACATTTCCGATTTCAGTTTCCTTGTAACTCTTCTCTGTAGCTTTAATTGTCATGAGCATTTAACATTGGCCTGTTTATTTGTCTTCCCACGCCTGGACCTCATGTTCCACAAGGTCAGGGACTTTGTTAACCTCGCTCCCCCAGCATGTGGCAGAGCCCCTGGCACATAAAGGTGCTGTGTGGTTATTTGTTGAATAAGTGAGCAATAGTAGCAGGGTGTCCGGAACAGCTCTTGCCAAAAAAGAACGGCCTAGATAGATAGAAACTGCAAAGGAGTTGGTGTTGACTGATCAAAAAGCACTTACGGGGTAATTTTGTAAGTTGCCAGGTGCTCTCTAACAGTACGGGTGCAGGAGAAATACAAATGTTTGATCTCCTCTTGGATACAGGGGTTAGGGGCATGCTGTGTACATTTTCAAAATCGTCTTGCAGGGTGGGTATATCATTAGCTCCATCTCTCAAATGACAAAACCGAGGCTCAGAGAGGTGCCCTCAAAGCTAGGGTGGGGCTGTGCTGGGATTGGAACCAGGTCTCCCAGACCCCTGGAGACAGAGTTGTGGGTTTGAACCCTTCCCATGCAGTGTGGACCCCAAGTAGCTATGAGCGGAAGACAAGAAAGTAAAAGCGCTTTGTAACCAGAGCGCTGCAGGTGGGGCGGGGTTATGCTCTGTTGCTTGGTTTGGCTTAGAGTGGGGCCATGGGGGAGGCCTGAGGGAAGTTTCCTGAACTTTGGTTTCTGTTCAAGGTAGCTAAAAGAAAACACACTGCAAGTTGCTGAGGCCTGTGGGCGGTCCATTTCTCGAGGTCATTCCTTGAGGTGGTTTCTGGGGGAGCCTGACGCAGTGTTAGTACCTCTAGCTTCCTTCCTTAGCTGCTGGGTAGCCTTGGGCAGGTCAGAGACTCCCCAAGTCGCACTTCTGTTTAAGACTTTTTTTTTTCAACATTTTATTTATTTATTTGACAGAGACATGGCGAGAGGGAACACAAGCAGTGGGAGTGGGAGAGGGAGAAGCAGGCTCCCCATGGAGCAGGAAGCCCGATGTGGAGCTCGATCCCAGGACCCTGGGATCATGACCTGAGCTGAAGGCAGACGCTTAACGACTGAGCCACCCAGGCGCCCCTGTTTAAGACTTGTTTTTTTCAAGCCTAGCTTTTCTGTGGAGAGTGGGGATAATAGCACCTGCCTTTGAGATTATGGTAGGGATACACATGATTCCTTAGGACAGGGCTTCTAAATCGTCTCTACATTGCAGAACCGTTGGGCAGCCTGAGGGAGCCCATGAACACCTTTTCAGAATACTGTTTTTATTATTTATTTATTTAAAAGATTTACTTATTTGAGAGAGAGAGAGCGAGCATGAGCAGGGGGAGGGGCAGAGGGAGAAACAGACGCCCCGCTGAGCACGGAGCCCGATGGGCTTGATCCTTGGAGGAGCTGAAATCGAGAGTTGGACACTTCACCAACTGAGCCATCCAGGTGCCCTCAGAATCCTGTTTTTAATTGTGTAAAGTAAAATACACAGGATCGCAAAGGAAACCAGTTCTCCTGAACTGTAGCTGGGTTCTTCTATCAATGCACTTACTGGAAAACAAGATCTGGCAGTAAGTCTAATCGAAGCACCATAATTTTGAAGTTGTGACGAGCGGGAACAATATTTTGTTGTGCCGACAGTAGCTGAAATGTGACAGGGAAAGAGCTGCAATTTCTAGCACGGCACCACTGTGGCATATTGCCTGCATTTGGAATTGAAGGGAATGCTGAATACCAGGTAGGGGTTCGTGAAAAGAACTTGTAAATGTTTTTTCCCCTCCCAGTTCATGGCCCCCTGAATTCTCGCCGTGGGCCCCAGGTTCAAAACCCTTGCCAAAAAAGGTACATGACACCCAACACATAAGCTCCAGAAATGAGCCCAGATCCCTCCTCAACCTCCTTGGAGCAGAGGGTCCTCGGGTGGACAGACAGGGTGCACCAAGCCTCTGGGGTAGGGATAAATGCTGACCTGGAATTCTGACTAGTGAGGTCGAGGACGGTGGAATGGAACCTTTGCTGGTCTCTGAGTGAGCTGTCGAGGGCCTGGTGAGTCAGGAGAAGTGTCAGGCATCTTTGGAGATGACGTAACCTCAGGTAGTGTTCATGCGGTGTGTGGCAAGTCTGCAGTCTGGACCTACTGCTCCTTTTCCATGAATCCTGGGGTAGGGGAGGGCCAGGCAGGTGGAGTGGGGGATGAGGTTGGAGGCAGCCTGTGGGGATGGGGGAGGAAGCACCTCTGAGTTGGGAGGTGAGAGTGTGTGGGCTCCAGAGCCCAACTGCCAGGGTTCAAGTTCCCACTCTGTCACTTACAACCTGTGTGGCCCTTGGAGGTTAGTTTACCTCCTTGTGCCTTGGTCTCCTCATCTGTAAAATGAGGATGATAATAGTACCTTCTTATGGGGTGTTGTGAAATTTTTTAAAGATTTATTTATTCATCTGAGAGAGAGAGTGGGGAGGGGCAGAAGGAGAGAGAAGTGTTAGCAGACTCCTTGCCGAGCTCAGAGCCCGGTGCAGGGTTCCATCTCACAGCCCTGAGATCATGACCTGAGCCGAAACCAAGAGTCGGACGCTTAACTGACTGCGTCACCGAGGGGCCCAGAGAATTAAGTATTATATTTAAAGCTCTTCGAACAATACCTGGTAAGAGAAAAGGCTTAATAAAGGACTGAAATCAGCATCTTCACTGCTCCTGTGTGTGGCCCAGAGATGAATCAGGTGCAGCTTCTTCCTTCACGGGGCTCATAGTTTAGGGAGAGTTGGGGAGATAAGCACACGATGTTGGTTAACTAGGGTAAGCGCAATGGTTGTGGTGGGCTTCGGGGGCTGCGTTAGGCTAGGGGGTGGGGAAAGAGTCTTCCTGCTAGAGGAGCCACCTCAGCTGGGCTTTAAAGAAGCACGGGGCGCTTGCTGGGGTGGGAAGGAAGCAGTGGGTGTGAGGGTTGTTCCAGACAGAGCGGGCGGCTTGGGTCTGCTATTGTCAGCGGGTAACCTTCCAGGCCAGCCATGGGGCTGGAGTGGAGGCCAGGCACTCCCTACAGTACTGTGTGCCAGGGATGAGCAGCTTGGCCTTTGTCCTTCTGGTAGTGGGTGTCATGAAGGTTTTGTTTGTTTTTCAACTTTTATCCACAGGAAGTAGCAAAAACAGTACAAAGAGTTCCCTTTACCCAGCTTCCCCTGATGGTGGTATGTAGTGGTATCAAAACCAGAAAATCGGTATTGGTACATTATGAGCCTTATATAAAGCTTACTCAGTTTTCACCCTAAAAAAAAACACAACTGCATTCATCTGTGTGTGTGCATGTGTGCACCTGGAAGAGTTTTGAGCAGGGGAGTGACATTGACATATGTGCTGGACAAACATCCTCGACCACCAAATGGCAGCAGATTGGAGGGGCCTTGTTGGAAGCTGTTGGCAGGAGAAGCTGAGGGCTTGGGAGCTGTGATCATGGAGATGGTGAGGAGCTGCAGAGTGGAGAACTGTTTCAGAGGTAATGGTAGAAGGAACTGGTGACTGAGAACAGGATGGCAGTTGGAGCTATGACTGGAGTTTGGGGGAAATGGAGGAGGAGTAGGAGCAGGGGAGATGCTGCTGAGTTAAGTTTAGAATACCGTTAAGTTGGAGGAGCACCCAGCTGGAATGGGCACCAGGGAGGACTTTCTGGGCACGGAGGCATCTGAGCTGGGTCTTCACGGATGAATAGGAGTTGGCTAGGTGCGTGTGTGGGGAGAGGGCATGCCAGGTAGAGGGCCCAGAATTCTGCGTGTTGGACATCTAGGTAGCCCCGCTTAGAGGATAAGAGATATGAATATGAAATATTGGGGAGGGGGGCGAGCCTGGCGGGAGGAACAGATTTGTGAGTCATCGACATGACTCATGAGATCATGAAATGTAAGAGCTCATCTGGGGAGAGCATGCAGAGTGAGGAGAGCAGGAGCACTGTCCCTTGAATGGAAGCTCGGATGCATTGGTCTTGAGACCTGGGCAGAGGAAGAAGAGCCCCTAACAGACAGAACAGGACCAATCAGAGAGGTGTGAGAAGGACCTGGCAGTTGCAGCCGAGAGTCCCGAAAAAGGCGAGTGACAAACTGTCCCTCGACTGGACTCAGCAACCAGGAGGTCCCTGGGATTGGGAGGACCCTTGGCAAGTACCTTTGGTGGAGTGGAAGGGGGGGGCTGCTGAGATTTGGGGAGTGGAGTATGGAGTATGGGGAGAATGGAGTATGGGGAGGTGAGGATGTAGAGACTGTAGACTACTATTTCACAAAATGTGACCAAGGAAAGGAGGAGAGGTTGTGCATCATTCAGAAGGAGATTCAGGATCAGGGGAGGGAATTATTTGGGGGCAGGGGAGACCTGAGCATGATGACAGGTTGAGGGGTCCTAGGGCTGGGTCCGATTGCTTAATGGGCAACAGAGATGGTGACGTGTGTGGGCCCCAGGGCCAGGCTGATGGGATTTAAATCCGAGCTCTACCATGTGCCACCTGTGTGACCTTGGGGAAGTCACGTAACTTCTCTGTGCCTCTCTTTTCTCCTCTGCAAAATTTGGATGATAGGCTCTCTTACAGGGTGTGCTGGAAGGTATTATGGATAAAGAGATCATGACATGCCAAAAAGAGAAAGAGAGATCATGCTAGCCCCTGGCACGTGGTAACCCCTCAGCAAATGTTATTATTCTTATTACTTCATTATTCAGTGTCCATTTTTTTTTTAATTTATTCAACTCATTCATTCTTATCTATAGAATGCCTGGGTTGGATGAATTGATTCATTGATCCATTTCTTTTACCACCATTTATAGAGCACTTGCTCTGCACCAAGGACAGGGCCTAAGCATTGAGAGTTTGAAGAGGCTGGTGCAGTCCCTTCCTGGTCTGATGAAGATCTGAATCTCTGAAATTCTGTCATCATCAAACTCTTTTCAAAAGTGAGGGAAAAGGGGCGCCTGGGTGGCTCAGTCGGTTAAGCGGCTGCCTTCAGCTCAGGTCATGATCCCAGGGTCCTGGGATGGAGCCCTCATCGGGCTCCCTGCTCGGCGGGAAGCCTGCTTCTCCCTCTCCCACTCCCCTTGCTTATGTTCCTGTTCTCGCTCGCTCTCTGTCAAATGAATAAAATCTTAAAAAAAAAAAAAGTGAGTGGAAAAAAAAAAAGAAAAAGAAAAAATATGCTTCCATCATGGTTTTCAGGTCAATGGTTTGGTCTTTCTCCTGGGAAGAACAGCCCATGGACACTTGGGCAGACCTGGAAACACTGGGTTTGAAACCAGGCTTCTGGTTCCCACTTGGCTTCTGCCCTACCAGGTTGGCCTCAAGTTGGTCATCTCATTTTCGTATTTTAGATTACAAGGTTAATACTTGCTCTGTGCAGGGGCGTCTGGGTGGCTCAGTCGTTAAGCGTCTGCCTTCGGCTCAGGTCATGGTCCCAGGGTCCTGGGATCGAGCCCCGCATCGGGCTCCCTGCTCCGCGGGAAGCCTGCTTCTCCCTCTCCCACTCCCCCTGCTTGTGTTCCCTCTCTCGCTGTGTCTCTCTCTGTCAAATAAATAAATAAAATCTTTAAAAAAAAAAAAAAAGAAAAATACTTGCTCTGTGCAAAAAATCCAAATCATGCTGAGGTCCATAAAGCAGAAAGTGTTCTGTGTCCTGTTGCCCCTTGACGGATCCCAGTCCCCAGAGAGAACCAGTTAAATTGGAGACTACCTTTCAAACATCCTCTTGATGTAAACACACACTGCACACAGATGTGATCATACAACACAGAATGTTGTGGAATCTGCTGCTTTTTTTTCTTTCTCAACTATGAATGGCGGCATCTCCATGACAAGGCATGTAATGGATTCAGTAGCTGCACTGTATTCCATAGTAGGGTATACTGTACCTCAGTGGATTAATTCTCTACTGGTGGACATTAAAGTTCCTTCTAGTTTTTCACTCTTAAAAAAAATACATCCTGTACAAATACAATTGAGTGCTTGTACGAGGATTTTAGTAGATTAAATTCTTGGAAGTGAAGTTTCTGGGTCAAAAGGAAAGGGCGCTTTATCATGTTGAAGGCTTTACGCTGCAAGTAACAATTCCTACGTCAAAATGGGAGTTTATTATAATTTCATGTGATAAATGAGGCAGAGCAGTTCCAGGATCAGCTAACTTAGGGGTCAGACACATTCAACGGCTTTGGTCTGTCTTTGCTCCGCCATCCCCAGTGCGTGCGTCCCACTACAACCTGTCATACAGCTGCAGAAAAGGAATCACGGCTTCGGTCCTTTTTTAAGTGTGAAGAAAACCCTTCCCAGAAACCCCTTGGCAAACGTCCCCTCCTCTCTCATTGGCCAGCATGATGTCATGGACCCTTGCCTAATCCAATCACCGGCAAGTAAAAGGACCGTTATGATTGGCTGAGTCCAGTGCAGGTTCACCTGAATGACTGGGAAAGGAACAGTCCGGGGGCTGTGCTGGGGAGGATGAAGGGCAACTGGCTGCCTTGCTCTTTTTGGTGGATGTGGCCACACTGCTTCACGGAAATGCTGCCAGGCCATGCTCTCAGTGTACTTGTGGCATTGGCAAGTGCCCATTCCTCTGCTTGCATCAACCAGGCTGGCCAATCACAGTCTCAGAGGGGCGAAGGGGCGTCTTGTCGTTTACCTTGTGGTTCTTTTATCAGTGAGTTCGAGTGTCTCTTCTTCATGATGCATAGCTCCTGTGGATTTCCTGTTTATGTTCTTTGCCCCTCTTTTTAAGTAATCATAATGACCCTGCAATAGTCATGGTTGATATTAAGTGCTTATTCCATGCCTGGCATCTCATTGAATCTTCACAACAACCCCGTAAAGAAGGTATTAGTATCCTTGGGGCGCCTGGGTGGCTCAGTCGGTTTAGGCATAGGACTCTTGATTTCGGCTGGGGTCATGATCTCAGGGTGGTGGGATCAAGCCTGGAGTTGGGACTTTGACTATGACTCCCCACTCTGCTTCTCCCTCTGCTCGTCCCCCATTCACGCGCTCAGGCCCACTCTCGCTCTCTATCAAGTAAATCAATAAAATCTTTAAAAAAGAAGAAGGAGGTACCAGTGTCCCTGTTTTAGAGACGAGGGAAGTGAAACAGGGGAAATGAAGGTGGGCTTGGCTTTGAACTTGCTTGTGAACCTGGGTATGTGGTCCCATACTGTGCTGCCATGCTGAGGGAATTGTTTCCTGCTGGTTCCTTAATTCATGGCTCTTTCTCGGAAGAACCATTTGAGATTTGAAGTTAAGTCTAGCTTCAAATTCCCAAATTCTAAGAACATGGACCTAAAGTAGGGAAGAGGGGCTGCCCCGCCTGGTGGTGGGATCCTGGGGGAGTCTTGGGCCTGTTTTCTCCTTGGACTTTTTTCCTTCCCTCCTTTCTTTTTTCTTATTTTTTTTTTCCTTGAACGTTTTTCTTTAAAAAAAGAGATTTGTTTGACTTACATGCTTTTTGCTCTTCCACCAGGTGCAGTGACCAAGTATGCCCCACCCCTATCCTCACTCTCAAGGAACTCATCTCCCTCTTGAGCTGAGAACAAATGCTTCTTTAACCACTGTCTCAGTCTGTTGGGGATGCTATAAGAAAGTACCATAGACTGAGCGACTTAAACAACAGAAATTTATTTTCTCACAGGTCAGGAAGCTAGAAGGCTGGGATTAAGGTGCTGGCAGATTCCGTTTCTGACAGGAACTCTCTTCCTGGCTTGCAGATGGCTGCCTTCTCATTTTGGCCTCACCTGACCTTCCCCCCTGTGTGGGCAGGGAGAGAAGGGAGAGCTCTCTGGTGTCTCTTCTAATAAAAACACTAATCCTATCAGACTATGGCCCCACCCTATGACCTCATTTAACCTTAATTACCTCCTTAGAGGCCCTATTTCCAAAGTCATAAAGGGGGTGAGGGCTTCAACATGATTTTGGGGGGACACAAACATTCAGTGTATAAATTCTGACCCTTGCCCCCCAAAATCATGTTCTTATCAGATGCAAAATACATTCATTCCATCCCAACAGCCCCCAAAGTCTTAACTCATTCGCATCCTCTAAAGTCTATAAAGTCCCAAGTCTCATCTAAATATCTAAATCAGGTCTGGGCGAGACTGGAGGCAGATCATCCAGAGTAAATTCCTCTCCACCTGTGAACCTGTGAAACCAGACAGGTTATGTGCTCCCAAAAAGCAATGGTGAGACAGACAAAGAATAGGGTTCATTCAGAAAGAAGAGAGAAGTTACGGACCCAAGCAAGTCTAAAACCTACTGGGGCAAATTCCATTTGATTTAGAGGCTTGAGAATCATCTTTGACTTGCTGTTCCTCCTTGCTGGCCCACCGGAGTACAGCACACCCCCCCACAGCTCTGCCAGTGGGTCACCCCCACCCCCCCCTGCAGCTCTGAAAAGGAATTGGTGGCCCCATCAAGGCAGCTCTGATGATCTGTGACTCAGGGTCAAACTTCCCTTTTCTTGAAGGATAAAGCATGTTTGCCTCCAAAGAGCTCTATGGTCCGGCCCCGTAGAATCTGAGAAGTCCAGCAGCTTTCCTGCATTCCGTCATCCAGTTTTCTCTGTCCCCTCTGGTTCTAACTGGTAGTGTTTCTGCTGCTATAATCCCATCTCTATTTCTGACTTCTGCTGAAAGCTGATTTGATATGTGGTTCATGCCCATACTCATCTCCTTATCAAATGGTTGTTCAGCCACATCCTTAGTGTTCTCTTCAGGACACATGTCCTCATTTTTTTGCGATAAGGATAGGCTGAGCATTTTCCAGTTCTTCAATTTCTGATTCCTTTTGTTTAACAATTCTTTCTTCAGTTCATCTCTTTCCTCTCAAGTTTTACTATAAGCAGTAAGGAGGACTCATGCCGCACGTTCCATACTTTGCTTAGAAATCTCCTCTTCTTAGGGGCGCCTGAGTGGCTCAGTCGGTTAAGCATCCAACTCTTGGTTTCCGCTCAGGCCATGATCTCAGGGTCGTGGGATGGAGTCCTTAGTCGAGCCCTGTGACAGCCTCCATGTTCAGCGTGGAGTCTGCTTGAGATTCTCTCTGTCCCTCTCCCTCTGCCCCTCCCCCCACTCATGCTTGCTCTCTCTCTGTCTCAAATAAACAAATAAAAGCTCTTTAAAAAAAAAAAATCTCCTCTGCTGAATAACCATTTTCATTGCTTGCAAATTCTACCTTTCACAAGAAAATCGAACACAATTAATTTTTTAAAGTTTATTTATTTATAATCTCTACACCCACTATGGGGCTCAAACTCACGACCCCGAGATCAAGAGTCATGCGTGTGGCGCCTGGGTGGCACAGTCGGTTGGGTGTCCGACTCTTGGTTTTGGCTCAGGTCATGATCTCAGGGTCAAGTGCTCGAGCCCTGCGTCAGGCTCTGTGCTCAGTGCAGAGTCTGCTTGAGACTCTTTCCCTCTCCCTCTGCCCCTCCTGCTTCTCTCTAAAATGAATAAATCTTAAAAAAAAAAAAAGTGCCACGTGCTCTATTGACTGAGCCCCCCAGGTGCCCCAGTAGAGCACAATTTAGCCAAGTTGTTTGCCATTTTATGACAAGAATCACCTTTCCTCCAGTTTCCAATAACCTGTTCTTCATTTCCATCTGAGGCCTCACAGGAACTGCCTTTAACATCCTTATTTTTATTTATTAGATTTTATTTATTTATTTGACAGAGAGAGATAGGGAGAGCAGGAACACAAGCAGGGGGAGTGGGAGAGGGAGAAGCAGGCTTCCCGCTGAGCGAGGAGCCCGATGCGGGGCTCGATCCCAGGACCCTGGGATCATGACCTGAACCGAAGGCAGATGCTTAACGACTGAGCCACCCAGGTGCCCCTAACATCCTTCCTTCTACCAGTCATCCCTTCATGGCAATCAAGGGTTTTTCTAGCTGCACCTCCAAGCTCCCTGAACCTCTACCCATCATGCAGTTCCAAAGTCACCTCCATATGTTTAGATATTTCTTGCAGCAGCATCCCACCTCTTGGTACCAAAATCTGTGCTAGTCTGCTCAGGCTGCGGGAACAAAATACAGGATCAGAGCCCTACCCTTATGACCTCATTTAACTTTATTTACTTCCTAGAGGCTCCATATCCAAATATAGTCCTATTGGGGGTAGGGCTTCAACGTATGCACTTGGGGGGGACACAGACATTCAGTTCATAACAACCACCTCTTAAAATGTTCTTCCCAGAGGAAGGAAATTGAGAAAGGAGGGAGGAGTGTGAGCATTAGGTGCTTGCTGGGGTTGGGGGCTCTTGCTCACTTGGCACATTGTTGTTGTTGTTGTTTTAAAATTTTGTTTATTTATTTGACAGAGAGGGCCAGAGAGCACGAGCAGGGGGAACAGCAGAAGGAGAGGGAGAAGCAGGCTTCCTGTGGAGCAGGGAGCCTGATGCGGGGCTCGATCCCAGGAGCCAAAGTCAGACACTTAACCGACTGAGCCACCCAGGCACCCCAGCTTGGCACATTATTAACGAGGCTGTCTGATGCCCATCTCCCCAGGCCCTTTGAACCCAGGCTCCAGGATCACTATGCGGCCTTGAACAACTTTCCTAGCCTCTTGGAGCACTATTTTCCTGCCTGACGGGGTTGTGGTGAAACTTAAATAAATTGCGTTTATTTAATGATGACTCGTTTTCATGTAGGACAAAGCCAGACACAGAGCTGCTTTTTTGTTCAAAACCTCCTGTGACTTCTCATCTTACTTAGGGGGAAGCCACAGTCCTTGCCTCACGGACGAGAACTGATGTATGGTCTTCCCTGCTAATCTCTCTGAGCTTCCCATCCTCCACTCTCCCCACTGCCCACTCTGCTCCGTCCACACTGGCCTCCTTGCTCTTCCGCAAATACACCAATCCGTCTCTACCTCAGGATCTTTGAATTCACTGCTCCTTCTGCCCGAACACTTTTCCCCACACGGCTTGCTCCCTTCCATCATTTTGATCTCTGTTCAAATGTCAAGAAGTCCTTCCCTGAGTCCCCTGTATAATTATAGCATCCTGTCACTCTATCACCTTATTTTTTTCCTTCACTCTGTGTGTCCTTCCTGTGTTCCGTTATGCATTTATTTGTCATATGTCTCCTCCAACCAGAACAGACACTCTGAAAGAGGAAAGATTTTGTCACCTTTGTTAATTGGTAAACCCCCAGGGCCTAGAACATTGAAGGCTCGACGCACAGGTGGATGGATGGATGGGTCCACTGAAGCTCCTTTTTCTTCACGTTGTAGCAGTGCCCCTGCTCCCTGGTTCCCCGGCTGGACAGTGAGCCCTTTGAGGGCAGGGATCTTGTTTGTGTCATGGCCGAGTCCCCTGCACCCAGAGCAGGACTTGGCACAGTGGAAAAGCCACTCACATTTAATGACAGAATTGAGGGCATGGTTGTGCTTTGCCCACTTCCCCCAGCTCACCCAGGGCCACTGTCTGGCAGCCTCTCTGGTTTTCCTTTCCAGACGGTGTGCTTTATACTTTGCCTGCCCTTCCATCCAGGCATCTGGCACTTAGCAAGTGCTCTGTAGCTCATTTTCTGGGATGGGCACGGCCGGGCAAAACCAGATCTGGTACCAGACTGTGCAGCTCTTGGGGTGGTCTGTGCCCCTCCTGTCGTTAGCAAGGATCACTGGAGCTACCAGCAGAAGGCCCTTCGATCAGAGGGAGGTAAGCCCAGTATCTGGTGCATGGTGGGTACCCAGGAAATGTGGGTTTCCTTCCCCTGCTGCCACCTGACCCTCTGGCTTTCTCCTACCTGTGGGCCAGGCCTGACCCCTGTTGGCAGCCTCGGAGTGGGTTGGGGCCTGGGCTTCCCCATCATAGCTGGGCAGATTGCAGGATGCCATAGGGAATTGGGGGGTTCAGGTCAGTCTCAGTGCGCATGTTTCTGGACAGTTGTCCTGTAAGAACTATCCCTTCTCTCCCAAGCTATCCAAGAAACCTGTCATTCCCTTTCACAGCCAGCTCAAGGAGCACCTCCTGCAGAACCTTCCCTGGCTTCCCCCAATGGACGCACCTCTCCTTCCTCTCAGGCCCCAGGCCCTTTGCACCCACTGCTAGCCTGCACCGCAGCTGGTGGCTCACCTGTCTTTTCCCTCCCGCTGGACCAGGAGTTCCTGGAGGGCGGTGCTGGGCTGGGCCTGAGCCACCAATTCCTTTTGTATCTCCCCTGCCCCCATGCCTAGCACTGAGTAGGAAGGTCATGGATGTTGGTTGGACTGAATTATACCCTGGCTTTCTGGGGCTATCTCTGCCCTTGACACAGAGGAGACTAAGTCAATACATTATGGGAGTCAGAAAAATCTTCCCGAAGCGGCGGGGGGATGGTGGTTTCTTCTGCATCCCGGGTCCCCATAAGACCTGGGCCTCCAGCTTGGTGTTACTTTGTATTACTGAGAATTTTAGCAGTGGTTGTACTCTCACTGGGGAGGGGGTGTCTGAAGGCCTGAGGCATATGCATCTCTACTGGGCATCCCTAGTTTATTATGGCCGATCTTGCACACGGTGGTACTCTTCCTGTAAGCATCACTAGGACCCAGCCCCTTGGGGCAGCCCTACCAACCTCTACCAGCCTGGCAGCATTGCTTATGAGATGAAATATATTTGGCAGCCCTGGCCTAGGGCCTTTACACTCAAGAGAAGGACCCTAGCGTGGTCAATAATAGACCCTAGAACAGGACATTGGAAGAAGCATAATATTTTTTTTAAGATTTTATTTATTTATTTGAGAGAGCGAGAATGAGAGAGAGAGAGAGAGAGCACATGAGAGGGGGGAGGGTCAGAGGGAGAAGCAGACCCGCCGCTGAGCAGGGAGCCCGATGTGGGACTCGATCCCGGGACTCCAGGATCATGACCTGAGCCGAAGGCAGTCGCTTAACCAACTGAGCCACCCAGGCGCCCAAGAAGCATAATATTTTCACACAGAAGTCTTCCCCCCGAATCGCCCCACAGACACATCTGTGTTTTCGGGGCCCCATGAGTATTCACAAACACCAGGCGCAGGCTCAGGTGCCTAGGAAGGTTACTGAGCAGTTCCACCTCTACTGTGCCTTTGAGGAGGGAGAACAACAGTATTTTTACTGACATAAAATCAGTAGTTCCAGGTCGGGCCCCCACGTGCTAGCTGAGCCTCACTTTCCTCGTCTCTCAAAATGTGGGTCCCAGAACAGCCCAGCCCCAGGGTCATTGGTCAGGATCAGATAAAATGGGGGAGATGACAGAGATTTCATAAACAATTGGATGCAGCCTGTCAGAAGGCCCTCTCTCCCTGACACCAATGAGCCAACTCCTATTCACCCTTCAAAGCCCAATTCAGATGTGGTCCTTTTTGTTTCCCAAATGTTTCCACTTTGTTGTACCTCATCCCAGCCTCTGTTTGCCACAGAAGTCTGGTTTGGAGTGGAGGTGCCGGGATGTTCTTTCCAGGTCTCTAAGTAGGTTAGAAGAGCTGTGTAGAGGGTGGGCACCCTGGCCTTCTCATCTGTATATAATGGGCATATAGTAGATATTGAATTGAATGCCCAGCATAGGAATTCTGATCCAAAAGTCACCAGTTGCTAAGTGTCTGCAGTATCCCAGGCCCTGAAATGAGTGCCTTCTCTGTACTAATCCTGTCGGTAGGTGCTATCTGCAATCTCTGCCATACAAAGCAGGAAACTGCAAATCAGGGTGGGCAGAGTAGCCTGCTCTGGGATTTGAACCCTCTCCATAGTGCCTGCACACAGTGAGGCTGCTGCTTTGGGATTTGGGTGGTCAGAGAGGAGGATTCACACTGGGCCGAGTGAGGAACCTTCTACATAGCGCCTGGGGCAGGGAATATTTTTTTCCTTGGCTTTGGATTCAGACTTCGGAATTACCTCTTGGGATGGATATGGGCACTGCTTGTTGCTCTTAAGTCTGCTCAGACTGCATGGGAACACTGCTCTCTGACCACCGTGGTTTTCTGAGAGAGCTACAGGCTGAGCTGGGCTTAAGGAAGGTAACAGGCCAACTGCCCCCACATGGCGTGAGCCAGTGCAGGGAACCGTGATCAGCTGAAATTAAAGCAAGTCATCAAAAGGCTCTACGTGGGGGAGGGCAGGGTCTGATTTGAGGGCTCGAGAGCCTACCCCCTCCCCGGATGGCCTCAGGGAGGTGGGGGGGGGGCAGTGAGGAGGCTGGTCTGCTTGTCCTGGGCATAGGAAACACTCCCAAGTGATGGGGAGGGATGGGGGCTGGGTTCTGACCCGGGTCAGAGTGACAGGGCTTGGTGGTCGTGACCCTGTGGTGCTGGTTGTCTAGGCCTGTGGGGGTCTGGCCCCCCTCTCACCGGCCCCCTGCCCTTGCTGGGCCACACCGCATGGTGATAGGTGCACCCTTGTCTCTTCCACTAGGTGAGCTTCCCTTGCAGGGCCAGGACTGGGTCTCAGCAGTCGGTGGCTCCCCAGGCTCCCAGGAAATAGAATGAATTGAGCCTATGATGGTCCCATCGAAGGGCGGGAGAGAGACTCTGTGGAGGGTCTAGGCTTCGAAGGAGGGATGGAGCTTCCTTTAGAGAATGGCGGCACAGGTAGAAGGAACCACAAAGGCAAAAGCCAGGAGACAGGAAGGCCACCACAGCCCGTTCTGGCTGGAGGCCCAGAGGAGCGTGTGGGTGTGAGGGGGATGAGCCCTTGTGCCCCAGACAGGGAAGCCGAGGACAGAGAGACCAACCAAAAGGTGTGCCTGGCAAGGCCCAGGCAGCCCAGGGCCATCACCGCCTGCCTCCTGTGGGAGAACAGGGTCCTGGTTGTGTCCACCCCAGGACACACTCACAGGTTTTTTGCAAGAGGGAGGAGCAGGGTTGGATGACGCATGTTCCCGGGGTGGTTGGACTGTCGCCCCGCCCCAGGTGCTCTGCCTGTGTTGTCTCCTGAGTGCTCATGACAGCGATGAGGCAGGGGCCACCATCAGCCCCATTTTCCCCATCAGGAGACCGAGGCCCACAGTCACAGTTGCACACAAGCCTAAGTGGTAGCATTCCCAGCCAGGTCTGTCGGAGTCCTGAGCCCTGACCCACGGCCCCGGCGGGCAAGCAGATGTTAGTGGGCACATGGCGATGGCGCAGGCCCTGCCCAGTGTGAGGATCTGGTGTGAAGAGCACTGTTCTGGGAGCCTGAAGACTCAGTGTGGCTTCACCCCTCCCTGGGAAGGACACACAGGGAGAACGAGATTTGGGGAACTGAGCTCCCCTGATCCCACGCTTGTTATCTCTAGAGCCTCACAGCCACCCTTCCAGGTGGGGCTTGTCACCTGACAAGCTGCACAGAGGAGGAAAGTGAGGCCCAGAGCAACGCAGTGGCCACATGGCGTCTCACAACTCCGAGTGTGGCTGAGGACATGGTGTGTGGTCTGACAGGGCTGTTTGCCTGCTCACTGGTCAGGTGGTCTTGGGAAAGGAACTTCATACCTTGTGCCTCACTGTCCTCATCTGTAAAATGGGTTAGTGACCCCTACCCTTCTTACGAGACAGGATTGTGAGGATGTGGTTGATGCAGATGGAACTAAAGAACAAGGAAGCAGGACGCCTGGGTGGCTCAGTCGATGAAGCGTCTGCCTTTGGCTCAGGTCATGATCCCAGGGTCCTGGGATCGAGCCCCAAATCGGGCTCCCTGCTCTGTGGGGAGCCTGCTTCTCCCTCTTTTCCCTGCTCGTGCTCTCTCTCTCAAATAAATAAAATCTTAAAAAAAAACCAAAAAGAACAAGGAAGTAAGGAAGTCTGGGAAGGTATTAATTTGACACACTTGCTCCCTCCCCAGAGTAGCTGTGTGTTTTTCACACCTTTTAACATCTTGGTGCCCCTGCTTGTGTCTGCACTCTAGCCCTCGCTAATGGAGCTCCCCCTTCCCAGCACAGCCCGCAGTCCTCTCTCTGGGACCATTTGGTGGGGGAGAAAGTGATCGTGGAAGGGGCCCGTGAGTAGCCTGGACAGAAAGTGCTGGCTTGAGATCAGGCAGCTTCCAGCCCCCTTCCCACTAGGTGGTGGGAGCCCCAGGCTCAGGTTCTGACCCAGGGGAAGGCCCATATCCCTCCTGGGCTGCCACTGGGTGGGACAAGCTGACCTCCAATGGGCCTTCTAGTCCATACATGGTGCCGTGGAAGCCGGGTGGGCTGTCTAGATCTGGCCAGGAGCTCCCAGCCCCCGGGGGTCTTGCCCTAAAGGAACCTGAACCCTAGCTGCTCCTCCTGAGCCTCCCTTCTCCTTAAGCAGTTTTCATTCCCTGCCTCTCAAGCAGGTTCCCAGCATATGTTCGGTACCATTCACTTGCTCTGCATCAGCAGGCCAGTCCTCAGCCTTGCTGAGCCTCTGTCTTCCTCATCCACAACATGGGAAATTCACTCCATCTTGCCGAATTGGGGCACACACTATGCTACCTGGTCTGTTATGGGCCATGCGGGCTCCCGGGTGTGTAGGGGCTGCGCGGAGGGGCTGTTGGTGGTAAACGAGGGTGGCCTGGGTTCAAATCCTTGCTCAGGTGCCTGCCTGCCAGTTCACGACTGGGACTCCCTGAGCTTATTTCCACCTCGGTAAAATGGAGACAAAATGACACCTGCCTCATGGCATTGTTGAAAGATTCAAAGAGATTCTTACACAAAGTGCCGGGCCCAGTGTGTGGTGCTACATTGTAGCTGCAATCATTGGCATCATTTTGCATTCTCTGTATCTCTTCTCCTTGGGCTGAGTTTGCTGGTAAAACAAGGTTTTCTCCTTGAACTTGGGGTTTCTGGTGCAGAATTGCCCCCTGAGCCATGTGTGAGAAAAGGCAGGCGGCCTCCAGGCATCCCCCTGCCCATCAAAGGCCCTGCACAAAACTGGAGTCCAGTGGGGCGTGGGTGTGGAGGGCAGGAGCTGCATGGCTGGGTTCAGAAGGTCTTTGTGGGCTGTGAGATGGGCCACTGCCCTCAGTGGCACCTGTGAAATGGGTTGAGTGTGAGAATGAGAGCACACAGTGGGGTGGGGACTGTGACCAGCCACTGGCCCCTGCTGACTAACTGATAGACTGCTCTCTCCCCCAGAGACTGATGGAGAGGCAGAGACGGAAGGCGGACATCGAGAAGGGGCTGCAGTTCATTCAGTGAGTGTGGGGCAGGCTGGGCAGGGTGGGTCCTCTGACGGCAATGCCCGAGGCCCGCCCAGGCCTCCCCAGCTCCCCTTTTCTTCTCGCGAAGCCTTTGCTGCTCAGGCTTCCATGTGTGCTGGGGAGTGAGGAGGTGGGACATGCTAGGAAGGGGCTGGGGGAGGGGGTGTAAATCTGTGAACTGCCCCCCTCCCCCATGCACAGGCATTCCCTGACCCTGGTTACCCTTTTTACCTTTTTTACCTTTTTACCCTTTTTACCCTTTTTACCCTGGTATACCATTTTACCCTCGCCCTCCACATACACTGGCACACTTACAGTTAATTCTCCTGCTGGTCTTTGTACGTCTTATAACCAATCAATCAATAAATCAGTTTCTAGTTACTAAGCACATCTCTCAGGCTCTGTGTTGGGCCCTTCACATCCATCATCTTCTTAGTCCTCACAACAGCCTCGTGAAGTAGGTGGCCTTATTTCCATTTTGCTAAGGCTCAGAGAGGTTAAGAAACTTGTTTATGGTCACACAGCTATAACGGGATAGGATTCTAACCCAGGTCTGGCTGACCCCAAACCCACATTTCTTTCCATTATTTGCCCCTCAGTACCCACATGCCATATTTGGGTTTTGTTTTGTTTTTTCTTTACACACAAAGTATTTTTACTATTTTCTTTTATTTTTCTTATATAGATCCCCAGAGGCGCATTTATCATGGCACTACTGAAGTGCTGGGTGCAGGACCCCTCACTTGCTCGGGTCCTTTCCGAAGCCATGGAAGGCTCCCTGAGCAGTTCTTTGTTTCTAATTTTGTGGGGTTTTTTTCTTAAATGGGAATCCCCACAAAACTAGGATTTACAGCTACATACCCTCATATAAACTCTCCAGTTTTGTTTCCCACAGAGACGTGTAAAACACGACCTGCCTCTTCCCCACAGACTGGGCCCCTTGTCACGCACGCGGTGTCCACATGGCTCTGATGGAGCGCATGTCAACATTCACACACTGTCCTTCCTCAGCTTGCTCAGGCCGCCGTGAAAACTGTGGTCCACTTTTCACTCCTCTCTGGGCCGGTCTCCTCCCATCTAGGGGAGAGCTTTGATTTGGCGGCACTTCTCAAAATTTATTCAGAGGCCAGTCTGATGAACAAAGTGAGCCTTGCAAATACTGTCTTTCATAAGAATTATGTCTTTAACTTAAGTCACTGATTTCTTAAGTGACTGCGAAATGAATTCAGCCCCTTCCCTCACAGAGTCATTGCGCTTGGGGTAAAGGTAGCTCGGTGTTCTTCCCCTTTCCAGAGGGGAGTTCCAAGAAGGTTTAGCAATAGGACAGCCTCCTAGGAACCCATATGGTAGTCTCCTAAGGGATTGCTTTACAAGATAACACAGTAGGACCTGCTTCTTTTAAAATTAACTGTGTTTTCTTATATAGCCTTTGTGCACTAAGCATTTGTTAGGCACCTCTGGGCACAGAGCACTGTAGGACCCTAGAGTGGTTTGCACAGGTGTGGTGGCGCTGGCTTGTGTGGAGCCTTGTACACCGGGATGAGGTGACGTTTCGGTCAGGGTGTGACCTACCGGACGGGGAGCTGGTGCTGGAGGTGGGAGGTCAGGAGGGAGGGTAGTGATGGGGCCTGGCTGGGGAGTACAGGGAACAGTGATGGGCCCTGGTCCCTGACGGTGGAGAGGCAAGTGAGAGAGCAGGATGTGAGCCCTGCTGTCACAATCAGGGACACCCCCTCCCCCACACACAGGGGACCTCGGCATCTCCTCTCACTGCTTCTCACTCACTGGCTCAGGCTGATCTTTCTTGCCCAGATGTTGGCGGCAGCTCCAGGCAACAGAAAGAGCCCCAGCCCTGCACTCTGGCCCTGGTGCTGCCACCGACCTGCTGGGTGACTTTGAACAAGTCACTGCCCCCTCCGAGTGTCTGTTTTCCCCTTTGTGATGTGAAGGACCAGGAGACTGCCCCTCTAGCTCAGCTATTTAGCCTGACCGATGTGCCTCCGTTCTCCTTGGCTGGCGTTTTCTTCTGTACTGAGCTGGCATTTTGTTGGCCCCCACAGAGGAGAGGGTGCCCACAGCCCCATCTGCTTTGTTGAGGCTGGCACGAAGGGTCAGGCTCTGAGCGTACCTGGCATTGGCTGGGGTCCTGCGTGTTTTGCAGGAAGGGATGGGAGAAGGGGGACCTGAGGTGGACTCTCGGTGCTGCCTGGGGCGCCTGCATTTGCAGGTTTGGTGTGTTGAGGTGTGGTCATTCCCAGAGAACTGGTTTCTTGGGAAGAGGACCGCCAGCTGGAGCTGCAGCTGGCCTGTTCTTTCTCAGCATCTGCACCTGGGAAAGCCTGGCCGTCGCCCTGGGGCAAACACAAGGCCTTGCTCCAACCCTTCCATCAGAAGTGGAAGACCAACATCGTGTTGGTTTGGGGAGAAAAAACCTGCTGTCCCCTTAAACATGGTGTCGGTTTAGGGAGAAAAAAACTGTCCCCTTATTCCAATCTGCAAAGTGACATCTGAGGTCCAAGCTAGAGAAGTCCATTCCTGGCATGATCTGTGGCCTTTGGCTTGGGCTCCTGGGGCCTCCATGGGGCTCACTCAGACTTCGTACCCCTCTCCTTTTCCTGCTAGGTCGACACTACCCCTAAAGCAAGAAGAATATGAGGTGAGTGTCAGCTGCTGGGCTGGGGGAAGGTGAAGGCGAAGGGCAGAGGTTTCCGGGGGGTGGGGTGTAGAGGCCAGGTGCCAGGCCTTGGGCTGCATGAAGACCCCTGAGCCCCCTCTGTACCCTGCCCCCTGGCAGGCCTTTCTGCTCAAGCTGGTGCAGAACCTGTTTGCTGAGGGCAATGACCTGTTCCGGGAGAAGGACTATAAGCAGGCGCTGGTGCAGTACATGGAGGGGCTGAACGTGGCCGACTACGCCGCCTCTGACCAGGTGGCCCTACCCCAGGAGCTGCTGTGCAAACTGCACGTCAACCGGGCCGCCTGCTACTTCACCATGGTGAGCCCGACGCCCTCCCTTCCTCTCCCTCTACGCCCTGGGCCCTGACCACCACTTCCCCCAGATGCCCAGCCGAGCCCAGCTGGTACCCCAGTGAGCCTTTGCAGGGCCGGCCCCTCACGTCCTCCTGTGTGAGTCTCACCATCTACTCCCGTGGCTCTCAACCCCAGCCGCACCACGGACTCACCTGGCGAGCCTTTAAAGTACTAATACGCGATACAAACATTGGTTTGTAATGATACTAAGCCCCACCCCGGAGGAATTAATTTAGGCTCTCAGGGCGGCCTGGGCACTGGCAGGAGTCTGTGGGCAGTCAGGGCTGAGATCCGTGACCCTCATCATGTGCTGCCTCTTTCTGCAAAGCCCTGGCCTCTCCCTCGTGGGCTCTCTCCCTCCTGTCTCCCCCACCCCCTGAAAGCGGCTCTGGCCTCCACCTCTTTCCTGTCCTGCTTGCTCAGTGACTCGGTCACTCACCAGATCTTTTGGGAGGCTCTGCTGGGAGCTCTGCAGGGGACCCACTAACACTTTTGCAATCCGGAGTGGCCTGTTCTGGAGAAGCACGTCTACCAGATGCCTAAGAGTATGAGCGCCAGAGCTGTTTCCTGGAGCTCTGAGCCCCCCTCCCTGACCCCGGGCCTCCAGCAGCCTCCATCTCTGCAGGGAAAGAGGCGGGAGGTGCAGGGAGGGAGGCAGCAGGTGCCGAGCGCTGAGCCACCCGCTCCTCTCCTCAGGGCCTGTATGAGAAGGCGCTGGAGGACAGCGAGAAAGCGCTGGGCCTGGATGGCGAGAACATCCGGGCACTGTTCCGCAAGGCCCGTGCCCTCAGCGAGCTGGGGCGTCACAAGGAGGCATACGAGTGCAGCAGCCGGTGCTCCCTTGCCCGGCCCCACGTGAGTGCCCTGTGTGCCGGCGCTTCTGAGCCAGCTTCCTCCCCTGGGGCTTGGACTCGCACATACTGATACGGACCCTGAGCTCTAGTTGTGTTTCAGGCACTGCTGAAAATGCACTGTGTGTATTAACTCACTTAATCCTTGCATCTACCCGTTGAGGTAGATACTGTTATTATCCCGTTTTATTTTATTTTATTTTATTTTATTTTTTTAAATGTTTTATTTATTTATTCATGAGAGTCAGAGAGAGAGAGAGGCAGAGGCAGAGGGAGAAGCAGGCTCCCTGCCCAGTAGGCAGCCCGATGTGGGACTCCATCCCAGGATCCCGGGATCATGACCTGAGCCAAAGGCAGACGCCCAACCATCTGAGCCACCCAGGCGCCCCAATACTGTTATTATCCCATTTTAAAGATGAGGAGAGAGGCACAGAGAAAGAGGAACTTAGCCAAGATCGCAGCTGGGGGTGGCAGAGTCACCCTTGAACCCAGACAGTCTGATTCTAGAGTTGGCATCCTAACCTCTGTACTGTGACGGTACAGGGTTGCAGTGGGGACTAAAAGGGGTGCCACATGTGCCGGGATCCTGATGTCCAGGCTGCCCCTAGGTGGGGGAGAGACAGGGAATGGACCAGTAGTGAGCCTGGCTTGCCCTGGCCCACACACAGCTGGGCACGTGCCCTCTTCCCCCTTTATTCATCCACCTAACAAGTATTTACTAAGCACCCACGCAGTGCCCAGATCTGTGTCCTTCATGGACCCACAGTCCACTGGGAGATATGGAAAGAGCCCTGGGGTCTAGACCTGGCTCCACCACTGACCCCCAGCGTGACCTTGGACAAAACACTTCCCCTCTCTACACATCAGCTGCATGTCTATAAAAGGCCCCTCCTACTTTACCCCTGAAATAATGAGTATGAAGGGGCTCAGAAAAGGCTCAGTTCTGCCCAGGAGTGATCAGGATCTTAGAGGGCTCCCTCCTTGGAAGAGAGTGGGCTTGAGTGGGGCCAGAAGAAGCAGGAAGGATCTGGGTGGTCAGAACAGAGGGAAGGCCATGTGCACAGTGGTCCAGGATGTTGGTGTCAGAGAGCTGGGTTTAGGGTTCTAATCTTAAGTCAGCCATCTACTAGCCATGTGGCCTTGGGGGGACACATACAGCTTAGTCTCTCTGAGCCTTGTTTGTACCCCCTGTCAAACAGGGGTGATAATATGCCATGCATCATTGGGCTATGAGAATGGAATCTGAAAATCATGCAAGGCAATTGGCATAATGGCCAGAAAACATGCACTGTTACTGTACTTTTTGTTTATTATTCATGCCTCTCCAACTCAGTTTAAAGATTTTATTCATTTATTTGTCAGAGAGAGAGAGAGAGAGCACAAGCAGGGGAAGCGGCAGGCAGAGGGAGAAGCAGACACCCCACTGAGCAAGGAGCCCGATACAGGATTTGATCCCAGGACCCTAGGATCATGACCTGAGCTGAAGACAGACACTTAACTGACTGAGCCACCCAGGTCTCTCCAATTCAGTTTAGTTCACAACTGAGATCCTGTCTTATGACAATAGTCCCTGAGCTGTACAGCATTTTCTAGTGTCTGTAGCAAGTCCACATCCAAGTCTCATGTCTACCGTTCATGGGCAGGCAGGGTGGCGTTTACCCCACTGTACAGGTGGGGACACTGGGGCCCAGCAAGGTTGCTAACTTGCCTAAGGAAAGTGCCCAGATGAGGACTTCTGACTCTGAGTTGGGGGACTGCCCGTTTTCCAGTCTTTGTTGGCAAATACTGGCTGAACCCTGCTCTGTGTTGGGTACTGGGGACCAGAGATGACTAAGACTCTGGCCCTGGGCTCCAGGAGCTCATCAGCTAGGGAGGTGTGGACAAAGGCACAGGTTGTTACAACATCCTTGTTCCCCCTTTGGTCCTTGGACCATAGTTACCATTTCTTTGTTTATTGGTTGGTGTCCCCCACTAGACTGGAGCCTCCATGAGGCCTGGGCCCCGTCCTCCCTGTGACGGTGGTGTCCCTGGCTCCTAGCCCTTGCCTGGCACGTAATGTGCATACAGCAATACAGCCTTGGAGGGAGGAAGGAATGTCGGGTGCTGTTACTGAGCACTAACCGTGGGCCAGCCATGTTCCAAACTTCCCACATTCTCGCTCCTATGGGCCTGGGCACCACCCACATGTCCTCTCTCGCAAAGAGATCTAAGACATTGCGTGGTGAAAGAAGCCAGTGGTAGAACAATAGGTACAATATGATCTCACTTATGGAAAAAAAAAAAAAGGAGAAAATCCTCACAAAGCAAAACGGAGCATCCTTTATAGGTCTATAGGCACATACATAAATTCCTAGAAAAGATCTGTAGGGAGACAGATCAGAGCACAAGGCATGCTCCCTCTGGGGAGGAACCTAGGGTGAGGGTGGGGATGGGGGTGATCCAGGGGAGCACTTGCTCTCTCTGCAACATCTCAGCCCTCTACAGTGACACTACTATTTGCTGAGTTTTAGAAATAAAAAGATCATCTTAAATTCCAAAATAAAAATTATTCCTTTCCCATCCCCACAGTAAAAGGACAAAGGGAAGCATGAGTTCTGGTTCAGCACCCCCCACGCACAAGTGGTGTGACCTGGGCAGCCAGTGACCCCTCCTGGGGCCTCACTCCCTTGTCCGTAACATGGGGTAACAGTGGACGCCCCCCCCACACACACACACACATGCCCCACTGTGCCCCGAAAGGGCGGCTCAGGGTCTCCCGAGCAGAGCTCTGTGAGCTAGGGCAGACTAACCTGCTCCACCCTTTGTCTTGCCGTTTCCAGGATGAAAGCGTAACTCAGCTTGGTCAGGAGCTGGCTCAGAAGCTTGGGCTTCGGGTTCGAAAAGCGTATAAGAGGCCCCAGGTAGGTGGGCTATGGGCGCTGAGGGTGGGCGGGGGTAGAGATGGGGAGGTCTGAAGGGGGACCAGGCACCTTCAGGCAGAAGTGGGTGAGGGTGGCCAGGGCCGGGTCAGGACAGAGGGCAATGATAACAGGTGATCTTCTCTCTCTGTTGGCTGGAAGCCCTGGACCGACTTCCAGAAGGTTTTGGAAAAGGAAGGAACAGCCAGAGTTTGCAGTTCACCTTAGACACTAGCTGCTAAAACCTGTTCCCTCCCGTGCCCTGGCCAGCTTAAATGCCCCAGAGATGGCCTGACTCGACACTGGTGTCCTTCGGCCTTGTGTTCTCGAATAACCTCTGTCGGGTGCATATTGGAGACATTGGCATCTGTGTGGCTCTTTCAGATCCACGTTTATTCACTTGGCACCTCTTCTGTGTCAGAAAGCTGCTTGGGGGAGAGGGTATGGCTCTAGAGTCAGCTGTGACCTTGAGCAACTTATTTCTCTCTCCCCTGGGGTTTCTACATCTGGAACATCTGGGTAATTATGCCCACCTCAGGGGGCTCGTGGGAGGATCAAAATGAAAGGATGTTTGATGTGGTGCCTGGCACGCAGTAGGAGCTTGTATGTGGAAGTCCTCTGCCCAGGTCCCAGTTACAGGAAGAAAATGCCTGAATCTGACCCAGAAACAGGGCAGGTGACTCGGGCAGACCTAGGGACAGGGAGCCTTAGGGTACTACAGACCCCAGCTGCCTATGTTGGGGCCCCTCTGCTGCCCTGGCTGATGGGACCTGGAGCATCTTTCTAGAATCTTCATCTCTTCCCACTTCTCTAACCTCTGCAGGAATTGGAAACATTTTCTCTGCTCAGTAATGGCACTGCAGCTGGCATGGCAGATCAGGTAGGTTGGGGGCCAGGACCCCAAGCCCCCTCCCCGCCTCCAGTACCAACCTGTCATGAGGGTTTTGGATTCACTCTCTGGGGCAGAATGACCCCAGCAGGGGGTCCAGGGCCATCAGACTGAAGGGTTGGGCTCCATCTGTCCTAGACCGCACTGCTGTGAGCCAGACACCTGCCCTGGGAAGAGGGGTGACTGACTGCCTGGGCCTGGGCCAGACCCAAGGATAGCTCTGGGATGCACAGCACCTCCACCTCTCAAGAGGGGCCTCCTGGGACCATAGGGGCGCAAAGTGTGGGGATAGGCTGTGGCCGCTGTTGGCGGGCGGGTGGCCCAGGCCCATTGACCTTTCTGCTTCCTCACCCCCAACCCTCCTGCTGCCGTTGCTTTCCACCCCAGTGGGCTTTCTGCATCTAGGCCTCCAGGTCTCTAATGTCCTCCCTCCAGCCTACCCTGCTTTCTCTGCCTTTCCATTTTCAAGACCCAGCTAAAGCACACCCCCTCACTGAGGCCCTTCCCGGTACCCCTGCCCAAGTGACTGCTGGGGAGATGCACAGAAGTGGGGGGCAGAGCTCATACCTGGGATCCCATAGAGAAGAGCCCAGCCTGCCGCTGTGCGGGCTGTTCTTGAGCAGAATCTTTACCTCTGAGCCTCAGCTTTCGAATCTGTGAAATGAAGGTGTTCTGTCCCTCGGCCAGAACCAGGGAGCATACCCTGAGAAGTGTGGCACCTGCGAGAGCCATGAGGAGCAGTAACTGCTGGTACTTCAGCGTTACCCTAGGTTTTGGATGTACCCCCCCTCCCTGGCCAAGACCCTTGTGCAACCCTGGCTCATCCTGGGGGTGGCGGCAGGACCTAGTACACACACTGGACTCCCCCACTGCTCACCACGCATGCTCAGGTGGACTTTGAGGCTTTTTGGAAGACAAGGAACAGGCTGTAGGAGCACTGATGGAGGCTGGGGTCCTGCCTCTTTGTTGTACATAAGGGGAGACTGAGGCACAGAGCGAGGAGGGGACTTGGCGAACATCACACAGCAGGCCTGGCTGCCTCCGAGTGTTACAAGGTTTTCATTCATTCACTCAGCAAACTCCCAGAGAACCCTTTCTTGGCCCTGGGCTGGGTGCTGGGGCATAGTGGAGTCAGGGCAGCATATCCTTGGCCTTGGGGACTTCCAGGTGCCAGATTCACATCTCCCTGGATAGCATTCCTCATGGATTGTAACCGGAAATTTTGGGGCCTGGCACATACTGGATGCTCAAAAAAAAAAAAATATTATGACATTTTGCTATAACAAAATGCCATGGACTGGGTGACTTATAAACAACAGAAATTCATTTCTCACAGTTCTAGAGACTGGGAAGTCCAAGATCAAGGTGCTGGCCAATTCGGTATCTGTTGAGGACCCGCTTCCTGATTCAGAGATGGCACCTTCTAGCTATAACCTCACATGGCGGAAGGGGTAAGGGAGCTCTCCAGTGTCTCTTTTATAAGGGCACTAATCCCGTTTGTGAGGGCTTCACCCTCATGACCTAATCACCTCCCAAAGGCCACACCTCCTAATACTATCACGTTGAGGGTAGGATTTCAACGTGTGAATTTGACATACGTTGAACATTTAACAAATATTCAGACCATAGCAGTGAATGAATGACTGAAGAATTGCAAATAATTTCACAATGCCTCGAGGAGGTACTACTTACCCCTATTACAAAGAAGAAACCAAGGCCCAACAAGTTAGATGACTTGTCTGAGTTCACTGAGCCTGGGGCTAGGTACGTGGTAAACAAAACATTCGTGGTTCCTGCCCTCAAAAGAGCTCACAGTCCAGGGTGAATGGATGCTAGCCTGATAATTTCTGGTTACAAACCATCATGAGAGCTGTAAAGGCAAAGTGTGGGTAGCCACGGGCCACTGGAATAGGGAAGCCTGATTTAGATTGGGCATCAGCAAACTTTCAAATGAGACCTGAACGTTGAGGAGTAGGCAGGGGCATGGTGTGCTGGTAAAGCTGCATTTCAGACGGGATGTTATGTGCAAAGGCCCTGAGGCTAGGAGGACCTCAGAGAATGGGAGGGACCAAGTAGAGGGGAGGCAGGGCCCTAGTGGGGCTGGGACAGTAGATAGAAGCCAGACCACCTTGCCCCTGGGGAGGAGCTGAGTCTTCATCATAGGAGTGTTGGGAAGGCATTGAAGGGGAAGAGTATTGAGTCTGTTCATGAATTCAGAAGAGATTTATTGAGGGCTCCTGTGTGCCCAGCATAGAGTCGATCGAGGCGCTGGATATACAGCAGAGGGAGAAATAGCCAAGGAGCCCCACCCTCATAGAACTTACAGCTAACTGGAGGAGACAGCAAACAAAAAGCGATCAGTGCCTTGGAGACATGGGCTGGGGAATGCTGGGGCAATTGGGAGGGGTTGCAGTTTTAAACAGTGAGCGGGGAAGGCCTCAAGGAGAAGGAGACACTGGAGCAAAGACCTGAAGATGAGGGATGTGTCTTGAGGAGGTCTAGGGGAGCAGGCAGAGGGAATGGCCAGTGCAAAGGCCCTGAGGTAGGGGTGTGCCCAGTGTATAGGTAGAACAGCCAGGAGGCCAGGGTAGCTAGAGGCCAGGGTGCAGGGCTCCTCTTTCCTCTTGCCAGAGGTGATAGGGAGGCAGGGAGTTATTCAGGCAGATCTTACTCAGAGTTCTTGGGTATCAAGGGCTCCTGCCTCATTCCTGGAGCTGAAGAAACTGTCATGATTGCACCTTATAGGACTATGCTGGGGTGACCCTGGCTGGGTACGTGATGGTATGTCCCTGCTTCTTCCTTCCCTTCCCGCAGTGACTGCCCTGGTTTAAGCCACATCCCACTTGGGCTAGCCTCCCCTTCCTGTACCCTCAAGGTGAACTCTGACAATCAGGCCTCTGGATCTCTCCGCAGCATAGAGACCCTCTGGTTATTAATTAAAGTGTCTGTTTAAAAGGAATCAACTCCAGATACGCGTGCCTGGCATTTAGGCTCCCTAAGAGTCTAGTTCCAGCGTCCCTCTCCATCCTCACCTCCTACCCATGCACCAGACAAAGCGTGTGTGCTTTTCTCACCGGCTCTGTGGCAAGCTCCTCTGAGAGCAGGACCATGGGTTCCTCTGTTCTGGGCCTCCACATGGCACCCCTTTGGAGTCAGATAGGTCAGGTCTCTGCTCACTGGTGGCATGACCTAGAGGAAAGGACTTGTCTCTGAGCTTTGGGTTCCCCTCTATAAAACAGAGATGATTGTGCTCAGTTCCCAGGGTGCTTGTGTGGATGACATGAAGGCAGGCCTGGGAGGCCAGCAGCCTGGCGCCCCCAGCGGGGGTGGGGCCCCTCCCCATCCCGTTCCAGCCCAGCCCACACGTCTTTCCTCAGGGCCAGGGGTTGGGGAGCCTCCAGGATACACGGAGTGGGGCAGGGGGGAGCGTGCCGGCCAGATCCCCTGCCCCAGGAGGTTTCCACAGACATCATGCATGAACCTGGCCACAGGCTCCCCTGCAAGACTCTCCAGCACCGGAGCCCCGGTGGTTCAGCCAGCCGGTCATTGCACATGCATGCCTGGTTGGGGAGACTCATGAGCTGCACCCCACGGGGAGCCTCCTGGGACTTGGAGATGAGACGGGCAGGCATGGTGTCCACACCTGAGCTTGGCAGCGTGAGGGACAAGACCAAAGAAGGCAGTGAGTTTTAGGGACAGATAGAACCTGAGGTGGCCTTGTTTCGAGAGGACGTGACAGAGCCTGCATGGCAGGACTCAGGCAGGTAGAGAGGAGGGGGCAGAACTCAAAGCAAGGGGAACAGGCTTGAGTACTGAGCACAGGCCGAGAGGCAGGAGAGGGGAACGTGTGCCCTGGACCACAAGACTGGTTCTCCCCGTGGGGGTTTGGAAGTGCCTGGGCTCTGGAGCCGGGCATGGGTTCTGTCTCAGGTCTCGAGTGCACCCTTATCTGAGGCAGCCACTCCACCTCTCGGGGAGCCTCTGGGCCCCGCCATGTTGTGGTGGCTGTAGGGGAACAGCAGGTCCTCTATGAAAGCCGCGGGTACGAGGCCCGAGGGGGTGCTCCATCAACCTTGTTGCCATGTGAGTGCCCCTAGCAGTGAAAGGCAGGGACAGACGAGCCTCGCAAGATGGGCTGGAGCTGGGTGGCGGGCAGGGGGCCTGGAGAGCCGCGGACACAGTGGGCAGGGAGGCGCACGGCTGTCCCTAGCGTTGTCCACCTGACACCTCTTTCCCTCCTCCTGCACTCTGTATGCTGTCTGTGAGGGCAGCAGCTCTGACCCAGCGTGGCAGCCTCGGTTTGTGCAGCAAACACGCCCGAGACACTGAGCTGCACGTCTTTGCCACGCCAGGGCCAGGCTCTAGGGCGTGAGAAGTGTTCTGTGCAGGTGGGGCTGGGAGCGCAGAGGCCTGGGGCTGGGGTCGGGGCCGAGTCCCGAGTCAGACAGCCCCTCTCTGGCCCGGGAGTGGCAGCTTCTCTGGACCCCTGGACTGTGCAGGGGCGGGGTGGGGGGACAACACCTTGCAGGGCACCTGGACCAAGGGCTGAACTCGATTGGCTGCAAAGTGCTGGCCCGGCCCGGCAGGAGGCAGGGCACCGGATGCATCTTGCTGCTGTTAGCGCCACTGCGGGTCCACGGGGCGGGATGGCTAGCAGGGAGGCTCTGGTCCTCCTGTTGCCCTCGGTGGGCGCCCAGATAAGGAACTTGGCCAGGCCCCAGAGCAAGCTCCGGACCAGCTTTCCCTCCAACAGCAGGTCCATGGGTGGCAGTGGGATCCCACCTGGGCTCCTTCAGCTTGGGGCCGTAATTAGGGGAGGGGACACTGGTGATTTGGGGAGTGGCACTTTTGTCTTTGAGCTGCAAACTATCCATGCAGGACATGGCTGGGTAAAAACCCGCCACCCTCCCCGGGGTATGGACCCTGTCCTGTGATGGGTAAGGAAACTGGGGCTCAGAGGTTATATCTCTTTCCTCCCAGGGTACCCCTCCAGCAAGGGGCAGATGTGAGGCCTGTCTGACCCTACTCCCCCTGCCTCCTGGCCCCCGCCCCGCCGGCCCTGTGCTTAATTCCAGCAATAGTCACGGGGTGGGGTGGGGCGGGCACCCTGGCCTTCCCGGCCCATGTCTGCCTGACTTGTCTGTGTCCTTCCTCTCTACAGGGAACTTCCAATGGATTGGGATCCATAGATGACATCGACACAGGTAGTGTCCCTGATTTGAGGGCCCAGGGCAGAGGTGGGTCCCCAGGCGGGGCTCAGCCTGAGGGCTGAGGGCTCCCTGCCCTAGGAATTCCTCGAAGCATGAAAGTAAACAGCGGGCCTGGGAAACCAGACTCCCTCTCAGGGAGGAGAAGGTGGGGGTCAGCCACACAGTAGGGTAGCACTGATCTCGTGTCCTCTGCCGCAGGCCGGCACCTCCCCCAACTGGGAGTCCCCTTCTCTTCCTCACTGGCTTGACAGTGTCCCTTGGAGAAGGCATGGCTTCTCCCCAGGTAGGATGTTCAGGCACTGAGCCAGGTCCGTTTGAGAGATACCGTAGGACTGAGGAACACTCTCCTGCTCTTCATGACCTTCCTTCACTGTGACTGAGCCTCCAGCCATGGAGTCAGGCCCGCCGGGCAGACAGGGTTCCTGACAGGAGCTAGGGAAAGGAGGGAAGGTGTAGCGTGAGGATCTTAGGGCCCTGGAACACCTCCCTCCCACCACCAAGCAGGACCCCCTGTGGCTACTGATCCCACCCTCCCATCCACAGACTGCTACGTGGACCTGCGAGGCTCCCCGGCCCCGCTCCCCTCTCCCCCCACGATGCCCCTGTTCCCTCATGTTCTGGACCTGCTGGCCCCCCTGGACAGCAGCAGCAGGGCCCTCCCTGGCACTGAGAGCCTGGACGACTTCTCTGACGGGGACGTCTTTGGGCCGGAGCTGGACACCCTACTGGACTCACTGGTGAGCCATGTTGCCACCCTTCTGCTCCCCCGAAACCCTCCCCACCCAGGACCCCCAGACATTCATCCTCCTGTCACAAGGTATGGAGGGAGGGTCCCATCTCCATGTCACAGTTGGAGAAACTGAGGCCCAAGGAGGGAAAGGGACCTGCTTGGGGTACAAACATGAAGCTCTAGAATGCGCAACCAGAGGGACCATGAAGATCCCTGGCTCCGCTCACGGGACAGGTCAGGGCTGAGGCACAGAGGGGTTGGCTGGCCTGCGGCCTGCAGCGCTTGTGTCCGCCCAGGCCGGGGTAGTCAAGTTCTCCTCCAACCGCTCCTTCTCTTCCCCACCTCACAGTCTCTTGTCCAGGGTGGCCTGCCTGGCAGCGGTGTGCCCAGCGAGTTGCCCCAGCTGATACCTGTGTTCCCTGGTGGGACCCCACTTCTGCCACCCGTAGTGGGTGGCTCCATCCCCGTCTCCAGCCCACTGCCCCCGGCTTCCTTTGGTCTCGTCATGGACCCCTCCAAGAAGCTGGCCGCCTCTGTGCTGGATGCCCTCGACCCCCCAGGCTCGGCACTGGACTCCCTCGACCTGCTGCCATACTCGGATACGCGGTTGGATGCCCTCGACAGCTTTGGGTCGACCCGTGGTGCCCTGGACAAGCCCAACTCCTTTGTGGGTGAGGCCTGGGTGGGCACGTTCACCCCCACCCCCTTGACAGTTTTCAAAGTACCACCACATCTCCAGTCTCTGGGGAGTGGAGTTGGGATTACAGCTCTATTCAGCCAAGGTCCAGGCCCTCTCTCCGCATCGTGGTCCAGGGCCACCACCTCTGAGTTGCTGTGTCTCCTGCAGTGCTCAGCACAGTGTGCGGCTGAGACCTGAGGGGCTGGGTGTCTTGTTCAAGATCAAACAGCAGAGCTGGGATAGTCCAGGACTCTGGACTTGCAGTGTGGTGCTCTCTGCCCAGCCTTTTGGGGCCCTGGGGCCGCCAGGCTGGTAGGGTCCCATGGGGATGATCCTGAGGCTGGGGAAAGGTGCCAGGCCATAAGCTCCTTCAGCACCACCCTGAGCAGGGCACCAGGGACCCAGAGAGGAAGCAGCCCTGTCAGGACCCTTGCAGGACCAGCTTTCAGACAGTTGGACCTAGCTAGCCCAGGGTGCTCACGGCTCAGGGGGATTCGAGAGGCTGCAGGAGCACCAGTGTGCTTCACTCAGCCCTGGAGCCAAAGGGAGACTTCCTGGAGGAGCTGATGGCTGAGGGAGGTCTTAAAGGCAAAGGTCCTCTGCTGGCGGGGGGAGCAGTATGACACAGGCTTGCATGACGGAGGGACTGACCGATGAGCAGAGTCATCAGCCAGAGGGGAGGGTGGGTTGGGGGCCTTGAAGACCTGAAGCTGGTGTCAGAGGATCTTTGAGTCACACTGAGAGCTTGGGCTTTCTTCCAGGGACAGGGGGGCTGCGGCCGGTGTAAGGACAGGGTGCACATGCTCAGGCTGGGACGTCGCTCTGTCCCTGGGCAGTGGCCTTGAGGGTAGAGGCAGGGGATCAGCATGAACAATAGAGGATGTATGGCCTGGGTGGTTTCTACAAGTTACAGATGCGTACAAGGAAGTCCTCAGAGGACTTCTCACCCCTTCCGAGCAGGGCAGGTGACCCCTGTGTCTTCTTGCCCAGAGGAAACCAACTCACAGGACCATCGTCCCCCAAGTGGTACTCAGAAGCCAGCCCCCTCGGTGAGTACTTGGCGCAGATCCGTGACTAGGTACCGTGTGCCCTCTCAGGAGTGGAAGGGAAGTGGTTGTGGGCTCCAGAGTGGAAGTGAGCCTTCTGCATGGGATGAGGTGCTGCCTCCCCCAAGGAGAGGCACCCTCAGAATGGATGGGCCAGAGATGGTCTCCCTAGCCCTTCCAAACTGAGCCACGTGCTGGGAGGGAGAGCTGAGGGCACGGCCCAACCCTTGTCTGACAGAAGAGGACACTGAGGCTCAGAGGGGTTAAGCAACTTCTCCAGGGTTAGTAACATCCCTGTTCTTGTGACTCAGCCAGGTGCTGAGTTTAGGAGAGCGCTTGGGCAGGTGGCAAGGCATTCTGCACTCTGCACTCTGGTGTTAGTCTAGACACTAGCTTTGTGGCCCTGGGAAGTAACGTAACCTCTCTGAGTCTTGCCTTTTTCCCCATCTGCTGATGTCTTGGGGGCTTGGGAGATGGAGGCTGGGAGTGGGGAGGACATGTGCATAGGCCCCAGTTGGGGCCATTCCTGTTTCTCTGCTTTCATGTTGGGCTTTTGCTCAAGGGAAGGTTCTGGGCCAAGGTCACTGTCAGCCATGCACCCCCACTAGGCTGGTTCAATCCCAGTGTTACAGATTCTTGGATCATGTTGTAAGGAATTCCCTGTCCAGGAGGGTAGGAGAAAGGGGAGGGTGCTAGGCTACAGTTCTGCTCTTGGGTAGGATGGGGGGGGGGTCATAGAGCCCCCCCAGCCTCTGGTGCCCAGGCTGGCTCTGGTGGCTCCAGCCAGGGTCCAGTGCCCAAGACGGCCAACCTCCTCCCATCACAGCCAGAGCCCTCCATGCCCAACACCGCCTTGCTCATCAAGAACCCGTTGGCTGCCACCCATGAGTTCAAGCAGGCCTGCCAGCTCTGCTACCCCAAAACAGGTAACGTCACGCCTTTATGTTCCTCTGTCCTCTGCCCAGAGATACTGGGAATCCAAGAGTAGAGCCTCCCAGGATAACAGAACCCTAACGTACCGGCCAGAGATAAGTGTGGGAAAACAGGAGCCCCTCTGGGTATTTTGAGCAGGTGAGGAATTGGGGGAAGGTGCAGAACGTGGGGGTTTGGGGCTTTCAAAATTGCCAGAGAGGCTAGAGGAGCAGAACCTGGGAGTGTCCCCTGGCTTCTAGGCTGCTTCTCCACAAGCCAGGGACCCCTCTCACACAGGGGTCGGGGCTGCTGGACCCTCCGGCCTGTATCACAGCCACCCACAGCCCAGAGGCGGGTGCTTGGCCATGGAGTGGCGTCCAGCTCGCTGCTGCAGGAACACATTCGCCAGAGGAAATGCAGCCCACACATCATGCCACCTCCACCTCACAGTCCGCTTCTCCCATGAATGCATCTCCCTGGGTGAACACAAACCTGGCCTGGAACCCAGATGGCAAAGGGGTCTGGGAAATGTAGTTCCTAGACTCCCAGCCCCCAAATCCAAGGGAGGTGACAGAAGCAGTTCAGAATGATGCCCAAAGCTGGGAGACAGTTTTCAGCACACCTGGAATCTCAGAATTCTAGTCTAAGACTCGTTTGCTAGAATCCCTGAAGTTTTAGTGTGATACTGTCTTGGGATGCCAGGGTTAAAAATCTTAGCAGTCTCAAGAATTCTCCATCTCAGGGGTATTAGGGTTGATAGGACCTTAGAGGTTGTCTAGTTGTTGTCCACACACTGCAGGACCACCCGCTTCATCCCCCGGCCACTTGCATGTCACCCTTGAGAGTCATCCCACCAAAGCGCCCATGGACTTGTAGGGGCGGGGAGCAAGGCGCCATCCTTTTGGATGGCTATGCCCGTGATGAAGTTCTTCCTCACGGACCTCAGACTGCCTCCCCAGTCCACACACCCACTGCCTTTAACACCCCGTGAACTGCTGTGCAGCTGGTGCTGGCCCAGTCAGGTTACACGGGGTCCCCACGGGGCTATTTCTCCATTGTCAGCGGGGTGGAGGCCCTGGGTCAGAGCCTTGGCAGGAACAGGGCCGGGAGGGTGAATCTGAGCAGCGCCCTTCCAGGCAGGACAAGAAAGGGGCGGGCCTGCTCTCTGCCAGGCGCTGTCTTCCTCATTCCTTCTAGGAAAACACTGAAATGTCTGGAGAGTCAGAGTGGTGGTGGAAGGGGGGTAGGTGCCTAGAAGGGGGTCCTTGGAGGGTTGGAGGGGCCCCCTGTCTCTAGGGAGCACTTGGCCAGGAAGGGTGTGGCAGGAGCTGGTGGGAGGCCCAGCTGACGGAGGTAGGTTTTTAGGCAGGGGTCCAAGGCCCACTGCTCAGGCCCATCAGCGGTCACCCCTCAGTCCTCCACCTGAAATCTGCGTCTGTTCACGTGTCCCCACAGGGCCCAGGGCGGGCGATTACACCTACCGTGAGGGCCTCGAGCACAAGTGCAAGAGGGACATCCTGCTCGGCCGGCTCCGGAGCTCTGAGGACCAGACCTGGAAGCGGATCCGGCCCCGGCCCACCAAGACCAGCTTTGTGGGCTCCTACTACCTGTGCAAAGGTGGGTGGGCTATGGCGGGAGCAGGCAGCGCGGCCAGGGCCTAGCTCCGCTCACGCTCAGCTGTGGCTCTGCTCTTCATCACCGGTAGATGAGGGTGGACATTCATCGAGGATGAATCCCACAGCAGAATGAGCATCTGGCTCCTCTCTTGACAGCTCCACAGACCGAGGGGGGTGAGGGGAATATTCGGGATGTTCCATTCCAGCTAAAGCCCCTACTGAGTGTGAGGGTCAGGCGGTTCGCGGAGGTCCTGAAGGGCTGTGGGAAAGGTGTGGGGAGAATCCATGTAGAGCACATAGGACTGGTACATAGTATAGTAAAGGGCTTGATAAATAATAGCTTTTAAATATTATTGTGTTATCGTTGTCCCCACTTCTGGCTCACGTCGACGTGGCCGGTATTTAATGGACGTTTGTCGCGTACCTTGCTTGCCAGCTTCGATTCCCCAACCAAGCAGTCTTCATGACTCTATACAAACAGTCATGACATTGTTAAGCGCTTTATAGTGTCACCCTTCTGTACCCAGCATCACGCATCCTCACAACTCCAGGCTAGGAAATTGAGGCTTTGGGAGGCTCCACCTTTGTCCCCCAACCCAGCCAATGGCAGTAGCCCCAGGCTGTCTGGACGTTTGCTGTCCTTCCGGCAGGATCTTAAGGACATGTCGCTTCTGGACTTGAAGGCCTCAGTTAGCTCTCCCCTGGCCAGTGTAGATGAAGTCCAAATTCTGTGAGGCTTACACATCCCCCGTCTGCCCTAACCACTCCCCAAATACCAAGAATCCGGACTCCTTTGCACACTCCTTTGAACTTGATCAAGCAACACCCGGATCTTGGGAAGCCATTCCCTAGAGGGCTCCCCTCTGGGGTCCAGCACAGAGCAGCAGTCAGTGGTGATCATCTGCTCATCGGCTCCCTTGTCCTTGTGCACCTCCAGCCCAGCAGAAGGATGGGGCAGGGCAGACAGAGAGTGCGCGCAGGGGAGAGAAAGAAAAACCGTTTCCACCACGAGGAGATGGCAGGGTTCCAGGTTGTGAGCCTGCCGCCCTCCCAAATCCCTGGTCCCCAGGAGTTTTTTGTTTTTTGGGGTTTTTTGCTTTTGTTTTAAAGTAGGTTCCATGGGCGCCTGGGCGGCTCAGTCATTAAGTGTCTGCCTTCAGCTCAGGTCATGATCCCAGGGTCCTGGGATCGAGCCCCGCATCGGGCTCCCTGCTCCGCGGGAAGCCTGCTTCTCCCTCTCCCACTCCCCCTGCTTGTGTTCCCTCTCTCGCTGTGTCTCTCTCTCTCTCTCTCTCTCTGTCAGATAAATAAATAAATACTCTTAAATAAATAAATAAAGTAGGTTCCACATCCAATATGGGGTTTGGACTCACAGCCCGGAGATCAGGAGTCGCCTGCTCTACCGACTGAGCCAACCAGGCACCACTGGTCCCCAGGGGTTTTATTTATTATTTCACTTAATCCCCACAACAACCCACTGTTCTCTGTTTATGGGACAGACAGCTGAGGAATAACAGGGAATCCCAGCCCAAGTCTGCTGGATTCCAAGGCCCAGGCCCTTAACCAATGGTATTTTCCTGGTGAATAATGAGAATAAAAGCCCTTGTGTTTATTTAGAGGCTTGTATTCATCTACAAAGCCCTTCGTCCTACCGCTCAGCCTGCCTGACCCACATAAGGCGGCTCTGTGGGGTGGTCAGGTGGGATGACCGCATGCTCTGGAGATGGAAAAGGCAGGTGCTCCCCCAACACAGGTATAGAGCAAAGAAGGGACCTGGCCTGGGAAGGGCTTTCCCCAGCTCGGCCACTCGGCCCCTCCCGAGTCCTGAGCAGCAGGCCACCACCCGTCACGGTGGCGATGAGCCTGAGTCCCTCCCGCGCAGCGGAGGTCCCGGGGACTGTGGGCTGCCGTCCCGCCTGGCAGAACGTGTGTCCTGTTGCCTCTTTGCAGACATGATTAACAAGCAGGACTGTAAGTACGGGGATAACTGCACCTTCGCCTACCATCAGGAGGAGATCGACGTGTGGACAGAGGAGCGGAAGGGCACCCTCAACCGCGACCTGCTCTTTGACCCGCTGGGGGGCGTCAAGCGCGGCAGCCTCACCATCGCCAAGCTCCTTAAGGAGCACCAGGGCATCTTCACTTTCCTCTGTGAGGTACCCGCGCACCCGCCCCGCTCTCCTGCCATCTCCACAGTCGATGGCACAGATGGGGCTGGGGGAGGGGCTCCCTGGCGTGCCCCATTATCAAATGTCAGTCCTGGCACCTGGGGGTTTGGGAGGCCTGACTAGAATCACTAGGTCCTTGGACTGCCAGAAAGGCCCATAGGACCCTATCTTGCTAAAGAAAAGGAAGAGAGATAATCATACCTACTCTTTCCAGATGGCCATCAGAGGCCAGGCTTGGCGCCAGGCGCTGGAGGTACTCATCCTCCCTGCACCTCCTTGTCTAGCTGTGTGGGCTCCGGTGCCTATTACGCCTTCCTGCCCACTTCCCTGCCTGTATCCAGGCCGTCCCCTCTCCCTGGAGCGCCCTCCCTGTGTTTCTGCATCTTGGACCCTCTGAGGCTCAGCTCGGATCCCAGCAGCTCCACCAAGTTGTCGTTAATTCCTTTCCTGGAGCTGCCACAGCAGACCCTGCTGGCCCCCTGCTTCCCTGCCTGGTCAGAGCATGATGAGGGCAGTGACAGTGTCGGGCCCATCTCCATGGAGCTGGAGCTCTGGATCCGGGTTGCTGGCAGGGTTGGTGCGGCTCAGCCCGGACATGACCCAGTGCACAGCCAGCGGCTGCGTGAACTTTACAAAGCACTTGCAGTTCTGTCATGTCCTTTCTGAGCTTCCCAGTGAGCCTGTGGGACAGGAGGCATGGTCACTCCAGTTTCCAGAGGCTTGGAGTTACCCCCTGCCCCAGGCATCTGGAACAGAGAGAGCCACAGCCCAGGTTATCTGGGAACTAGAGCCAGAGAGTGGGGGCCACGGAGCCCGGGGTGCCCTTTTGCACTCCCCTGACTCAGAGCAGGGCTGGCAGGGACCCAGTCTGCCCCTCCCCGGGTGGTCATGCTGGGTCCCAGCCCGTCCCCTCCCTGGGCAGATCTGCTTTGACAGTAAGCCCCGGATCATCAGCAAAGGCACCAAGGACTCCCCGTCTGTCTGCTCCAACCTGGCTGCCAAGCACAGCTTTTACAACAACAAGTGAGTAGGACCCACAGCCTGGGCCTGGGAGCGGGGGCGCAGGGAGAGCTGGGGTGGTTCAGATCCCTGGGGAGCAACTGAAGCCAGGGGGGTGGACCTAGGGTGTCAAGGCGAGGGGCAGAATTTAGGGCTCAGATCCAGCATCTACCGGAAAGACTGGAACCGCATTTATTGAGATCTGTATTCCAAGCATCCTCTCGGGCATCTTAACGATCTTCACAGTCCTGTAAGGGGGGGGGGTTACAGTCTCTGTTGTACTGATGAGGCTTGGAAGTAACTCACTCAACAGGCACGTGGGAGGCCACATCTGCGACTCCCATCTGGTGCCCCCCACTGTCATGACATTGAGTGGGAGGGCTTGGGTCAGGCCTGGCACCCACCTTTGCCCCTCTGACTGCCCTTGGCTCCGCCCCCACATGGATGCTAGAGCCCAGGCCCTGAGACAAACCTGGGTCCACATCCCAGCCTGGTCAATGCCTGTTTTATGTCCTGTGGCCCTTGCTTTCCCTGTCTGTGAAGTTGATGATGATCCCAGTCTCCGAGGGTTGCTGTGAGCATCATTAAAATCCTGTCTCACCAATCTAATATATTTGACTTGTGTTTTATCTTAACCACCACACCATTCCTTCTGTAGCTCAGGAGAGCACCCCTTCCCCCAGTGGCTCAAAATATGCTATCATCTTTGTGCTCTCCCTGCAGTTCTGTGGGTTCCATATTTTCCTCAGTCCCCTCCAAATCTAGCTGGATTGCAGAATTATGGTTTTGTGTTTTTTAAAGATTGATTTATTTGAGAGAGAGAGGGAGGGAGGGAGCATGAGCGGGAAGGACAGAGGGTGAGAGAATCTCAAGCAGACTCCACGCTGAGCGTGGAGCCCCACGCAGGGCTCGATCCCACCACCCCGAGATCACAACCTGCAGAGTTAAGTTTATGATTATGAAATACAAACTAAAGAACAACAACAAAAAATAATAAAATAAAATTGCTGTCCCAGAGGAGATGCTCGATTGCTGTTTCTCTTGATGCAGGAGCAGCTCTGGAGCGTGAAGCTGGGGAACCTGCCCTTCTCGCGCCCAGGGCACTCCCTTCTCCCAGCCTCCTAGCAGGTGGGATCTGTGCCCTCCTGCTGGCAGCGCCCCCTTGAAGCTGGCCCTGGATTGAGGCCAGGGGAGGAGCATACAGCTGGGACGACCTGAGTGTCCGACCCCCACTTCTTGCCTACTGTGCTGTCCTTGTCTAGAAGCGTTTTAATAGGGCAGGAAGACCCAGGGCGAAGCCCCTCCCCTCAGGCTTGCGCAGTGCGGGGGGGGGGGGGGGGAGAGCAGCCCCTCCCCAGCGGGAATGATGGGGGAGGGGCGCGGGGGCTGCCGCCTGCATCGCGCACCCCGCCCTCTGCCCGCCAGGTGCCTGGTGCACATCGTCCGCTCCACCTCCCTCAAGTACTCCAAGATCCGCCAGTTCCAGGAGCATTTCCAGTTCGACGTGTGCCGCCACGAGGTGCGTTACGGCTGCCTACGGGAAGACAGCTGCCACTTCGCCCACAGCTTCATCGAGCTCAAAGTCTGGCTGCTGCAGCAGTACTCAGGTGAGGGGGCGGTGCGGAACTGGCTGAGGGTAGCTGGGCCAGCCCCTCGCAGGTGGCAGAGGGAGTTCAGAAGGGGCGGTTACAGGGTGGGGGGGGGGCTCTGCAGGAGCCCGTGCCCCCGCGGAGACTTCACAGAGGAAGGACACAGGCTCTGCTCTCAGGGAGCTTCCAGGCTTGAAAGGTCCTAGGTTTATCCGTAGCCAGGCAATGCCAGGGGAACACACGTGGGAAGGGAGAGGAGGCAGAGCCGGGCTGCCTGGTTGGTCCCCAGCGGGTCACTTCCCCTCCCTGAGCCTCCATTTGCCCACCTGTGAATTGGTGATCATAATCTCCACCGTCAGGGCGCCTGGGGGGCTCAGTCGGTTAAGCGTCTGCCTTCAGCTCAGGTCATGAGCCCAGGGTTCGGGGATCCAGTCCCCCGTCCGGGCCCTGCTCAGCAGGGAGTCTGCTTCTCCCTCTGCCCCTCCTCCCTGCTCGTTCTCTCTCCCTCTAGCTCTCAAAAATAAATTTTAAAAATCTTAAAAAAAAAATAATCTCCCCCTCAGAGCTGAGGAGATTAAAAGATACTCACTCACTCGTTCATCTAATGGGGTGATGAGTACACCTGCTGTGTGTCAGGTCACTCGTTCATCTAATGGGGTGATGAGTACACCTGCTGCGTGTCAGGGCCCGAGCAAGAACTGCTCGAGGTCCTTGCTCTCCAAGAACATCTGAGATCTTTAAGTAAGGACGAGGCAGACAGTGTAACAAGGAGGTAGTAAATCCTGCATCCCATCTGTTCTAGGACGCACGTTTCCCCCACTGCGTGTCGTACTGTAATTTAGCAGCGTTGTTTGGGATGTAACATAAAATAATGGTGCATCTAACAATCGATGTCTTCTTAGAGTTGATGAAATAGGGTTATGTAATTTCAGACGTGCTCAGTGCTGACAGGAAAGTAAGGCAGAGCAATAGGTTGGGGAGGGACTCAGGCTGGGGCGTTTGGGATAAGATGGTCAGGGAGGGCCTCTGTGAGGAGGTGGCGTTTGAGCAAGGAAGGATAGGGCGAGCATGCCTGGCAGAGGGAAGAGCAAGGCTGGAGGCCCTGAGGCAGGAGCAAGCTTGGTACAGAAACGCTGTCCCTGAAAGCAGAGCAGCTTAGTGCATGGCGGGAAGAGGGCCTGAGAGGTTGGTAGGGACCCGACTGTGTAGAAGTCTCTAGGTCGTTCTTAGAGTCGGGACTGTTCTAAATATGATGTGCAGGGTCTGGAGGGATTAAGTGGGTGGAGGTATATGATCTGATCAATGTTTTTTAAAAGTCACTCTGGCTACTGGGTGGAGAGTAGAGGGGTGAGGACAGACAGAGGGGGACCAGAGAAGGTGTGGCTCAGGCCAGGGTGACAGTGGCAGGGGTGCAAGGAGTGATCAGATTCTGGGGATATGTTGATGGACCAGGTATGAAGTATGAGACAAAGGATGGCATCAAGGTCACCTGCAAGGTTTTTGAGCAGAGTAACTGGAAGTATAGGGTTGCTGTGTTCTCAGAAGGGGAGGCTGTAGGAGGAGCAGGTTTGGGGGGCATCCCATCAGGGCTCACTGTGGGATGTGGGGAGTTTGAGCTGCCTCTTGGACTTCAAGTGAAGATGTTGAACAGGCAACCCGATGTGGAAGTCTGGAAGTCACAGGTGAGGTCTGGGCTGGTGATCTGTATTTGGGAATCCTTAGCAAAAAAATGAGTGTCAAGCATAGTGCCTGGCCCAGAGTAAGCCCCCAGTGACAAGTGGTCACGTAGAACAGTATCCATAGGACAAGGTCAAAAGGGAATCGGTCTGGGAAAGGGGCTGGAGGAGATGGGAGAGGCTCCAAGCTGTACCTCAGAGGGTGGGTTCCACAGTCAGCAGTCAGACTGGGAAGGTCTGGGCCACCAGGTTCTGCCCCTTTGCTAACCTGCAGTGAAGAGCATTGGGCCTTCAGTGAGCTAGTGAGCCAGGCTGGGCCAGGCCCGGAGCCCTAAGAACAGTGGGCCCAGGACTGCCAAGCAGCATTCAGGCCTGAGACCCCACTGAAAGAGGTGGGGGTTAAGGAAGGGTGCTGAGCAGCTGGGGGGACCCTGGCATGAGGCAGGGGGGTCACCGTGCCATGCTGCAGGGCCAACACCTTTCTTCTGCATTTCCCCACTCTTGGCTGCATTTGATTCTCCTACTCCCTGTGAGGGCTTGGAGCAAGTCGTGCATTCCCAATTGCAGATGAACAAAGAGACCCAGAGAGGACCCAGCTTTCCCTGCTCCCCATGTCTTTCTGTGGCAGGGCCCGGCTGGGGAATGGGGCTCCTTCCCCTGGGCCTGCGTGGCACCTTGCAGATCCCCTGCCTGTGTCCTCGCTGAGCTCCTTCACGGACGCCTGTGTCTGGTCCCGCCCTCCACAGGCATGACCCACGAAGACATCGTCCAGGAATCCAAGAAGTACTGGCAGCAGATGGAGGCCCATGCAGGGAAGGCCAGCAGCGGCTTGGTGAGGCCCTGGATTGGCGTTGGGGGTGGGACCAGGTCCCCGAGGGCCATTCCCCATCCCTTTAATGGAACCTAATTTCAGACTTACCAGAAAATTGTCAGAATAGTACAAAGAATTCGTGTATACCTGTTTCTGGATTCCCCGGATAGTAACCATTTTACCACGTTCCACATTTGCTTCATCCTGTGTGTGTCTGTGTGTGTGTGTGTGTGTGTGTGTGGACGTCCACACATAGACATTTATATGCAATTATATACATAGCTTCTTCTGAACCATTTGAGAGTAAGTTGTAGACATGACGCCATATCACCCCTGAATACTTCGCTGTCTCTTTCCTAAAAATAAGGACTCGGTCTTACATAATAACCACAGGACAGTTATCAGCACCACAGAGCAAACTTTGGGGTAATTTTTCAGATTATGGGGTCCTATTACTTAGATTTTGTGAATCATCCCCAAATCCCAGGTGACGCTGCATTCATTTGTTGTGTCTGTCTACTCTCTCTCTTTCTTTTTTAAGATTTTATTTATTTATTTGAGAAAGAGAAAGGGACAGAGAGAGGACAGGTGGGGAAGGGGCAGAGGCAGAGGGAGAAGCAGGCTCCCCGCGGAGCAGGGAGCCCGATGTGGGGCTCGACCCCAGGACCCCGGGATCATGACCCGAGCCGAAGGCAGACGCTTAATGGACTAAGCCACCCAGGCGCCCCTATCTAGTCTCTTTTAATCTAGAGCAGTCCCCCAGTCTTGTCTTGCATGACATTGATGGTTTTGAAAAGCAGCTGTCTTGTGAAAGGCCCATCCATTGGGGATTGTCTGATGGTTCCTCAAATCGCAGAGGTGATCTTATGTTCTCCGTTCACTCATCAGGACGCACGTCATCTCAAGGTGTCCCTTTACTGGTGATCCCGTGGTTAGAGGCGCCCACACTGTAAAGGTTTCTCTACGGTGAAGTTATGTTTTTCTCCCTTTGTGATGAAGTATCTTCCAGGGAGGGTCCTTGGGACCGTGTGAATATCCTGGTATTCCCTCCCACTGGTCGTATCGTCTCCCATCCGCCCCAATCCTCACCCTGCTCCTGAAGACGTGAGCTGTGGCACTGTGGCCTTTGCAGATGGGGAAACTGAGTCTCAGACATGCCTGAGACTAAGCCAGGGGCACACTTAGTGGAGTAAATGCCTGGTTCTCGGACATCTTGTCCAGAGCTCGCTCTGCTCCCGCACCACCCGGCCCCATCCCTGCCACCCCCGAGGATTGCTCCCCCATAAAATGGGGATCATAATCCTGCCTGCCATCTCCCAGGGAGGGCGTGAGGGTCACAGAAGCTGACCAGGCTGCAGCTTGCCGAGTCTCTGCTCTGCACTGGGCCCCGTGCCTTCCCCAGTCCTCATATCCTCTTCCCGGAGAGGGAGGGACCGTTGTAGACCAGGGTTGACAGTGGGGACAGAGGGGTGCCTCAGGCCTAAGAGATAGTGTGAGGTCAGACCTCTGTGCCATCCACACGTGAGGGGTGGCACCCTCCCCAGGCCAGGACCACCCACTGGTCGCTTTGGGAGAAGGCTGGGCCCCTGGCCCCTCCTGAGGCCAGCGTGGGGCTGGGAGTGAGCCAGGGAGCAGGGCAGGCTGTCCCACAGGGCTGCCTGGTCCCCTTGGGACTTCCCCCTCTCTCTCCCTAGCCTGTCTTTCTGCTCCTTTCTCTTTCCCTCCCCCCTTCCTGGTTGTCTCCCTCCCCTGTCCCTTCCTGTGCTATCCTCCTCTCTCTCCCCCCTCTCTGCCATGTGGTTGGTTTTTTGTTCCTGGCCAGGATCCCAGCTGGAACGCAGTGAGGGGCTTGGGTTGGACCTGCAGTGTTACCTTCTAAAAGAACTCTTGAGTCCTCACCACCTCCTCCCCTTCTTCCTCCTCAGGGCTGCTCCCAGGGTCCCCAGGTGCCACGACAGGCTTCCACCCCCTCTTCCTGCCAGGGGCTCCACCCGGCCCACCCAAGATGCCACCCTTGGGCCTGGCTCGGAAACAGGGCTTCTGTGCCAGGCTTGGCTGTGACCAGGGCATGAAGCGTCTTGCTTGCTCGCCATCAGAGGGCGGGTCGGCAGCACTGGGAGGCCGAGGGTGAGGTGCCAGGGTAGAAGCTGCTCGGGCTCAGTGCCCACGGCTCCGCAGCTGTGCCATCCCACAGACGAGCATTGGTCTCTCCAGACTCCTGTCCTCGGGCCACTTAGCCGGGGCTGGATAAGTAACCTCTCTGAGCCTCTGCTTCTATCGGTCTAGTGGGAATGAACCCCCCACCCCCACCCCCACCCCCCAGGGCTGCAGCAAGGACTTGGTGAGGCTGTACAGATGTGAAAAGGGAAGTTCAGTGAACTGGCATGGCTCTTCATTAGAGCTGTCTCCACTTACCTCACCTGTGAAATGGGTCTCCTCGGGCTTCTGTGAGAATCTGGTGGAACACCTGGAAATCAGGAGCGATGTGGAGAACCTCCTGCCCGCTCTTAGCACAGGCCGTGCCCCAGTTACAAAGGTCTGCTTTTACCTTGTCCCTGAGGTAACATGGGGGACGGTCATCCTGGGGCCGAGCCAGGCTGCGAGTCGTCCAGCACCAGGCCAGGGGTCAGTGAACACATGTGGACAGAACCCCTTCCTGCTCAAGGACGGGCCCTGGGCTAGGTAGTGCCAGGCACACACCGTGCTCCCTTGGTAGGAGACATGTACCCTCCTCCAGCCTGGAGGAGAGAGAGCTGCCTGGAGGGGTGACCCCCACATCTGAGGCTCCAGGGAGGACAGGGAGGCTCTAGGTAACAGGAGAGTCAGTAGGTTAGCCAGCATAACTGGGTGAGGGTCATGAAAGTGGCAGAAAACAAGGTTGCATGGGTATTTTTCCCACCTTTCACCCTCCACCCCATCCCAGGGGTGAGGAGAGCAAGCCCTCCTGCCTGCAAAGGAAAGACTAGAGCAGAGGATGGGGGATGAACCTGGTGGGGCCTTAGGGGATCCAGGGCTGCCCAGAAGTCGGTGCCACTCCCCAGGGCAGGCTCCTGTGCAAGTGGCTTCCCACCTGGGCCCTGCTGTCCACCAGGCCCAGGCCTCATAACGAGCTGAGCTGATCAACATGACGGAGTTCAGGTACTATGGGAGCTCCTAGGATGGGCAGCTACCACTTAGGAGAGCTCCAGGGAAGGGTTCCTAAAGGAGGTGATGCTCGAGCTGAGTCTTGAAAGTTTCCAGAATCAGCCTGACGAAGTATAGAGGAAGGGCATTCCAGGCAGAGGGACAGCATATGCAAAAGCATGCCATGCTCAGGGAAATGGTAGCAGTTCCAAAGAGCAGACCCGTGGGGACTCGCCAGACAAGGCAGAGAGTAGTCGATCGGGAATCAGGGCCCCCTCCCAGGCCTGGCTCCCACACTGAGAGGCTGGGGGGCCTAGCGTGGGGAGGTTACTTCCCTCTGGCAAGTGGTAATGGGCTGGCTCTTTCTGAGGCTCTGGGTGGGCCCTCACACTCCTGGAGGGGCCACCTGTGTGACAGACCCCAGGCCTCAGCCCTGATGCGTTTGGATTCACCAGCCCCTTTCCCCAACAGGGCGCCCCTCGGACACATGGGCCCAGCACCTTCGACCTGCAGATGAAGTTTGTGTGTGGCCAGTGCTGGAGGAACGGGCAAGTGGTAGAGCCTGACAAAGACCTCAAGTACTGCAGCGCCAAGGCCCGGCACTGGTGAGCCAGGCGCCAGGCGGGGGTGGGGGGATGGGCGGGTGGGGCCCACACCCCAGCCACACGAGTAAGGAGGCCGGGCCTCTTCCCCATGCCTCTCCCCAACAAACCCCCCTCTGTCCTACAGCTGGACCAAGGAGCGGCGGGTCCTTCTGGTGATGTCAAAGGCCAAGAGGAAATGGGTGTCCGTGAGGCCCCTGCCTTCCATTCGCAATTTCCCACAGCAATACGATGTGAGCGCCGGGATTGGGGTGCAGGGTGGCGGTGGGAGCTCAGATGTGAGGGCTGAGGGGCCCTAGGAGGGCTTGCCTGCCGGCTGGGGCCATGACAATCTCCAGTGGGACTCAGCTGGCTCTCCCCACACCCACCCTGCAGCTCTGCATCCATGCGCAGAATGGCCGCAAGTGCCAGTACGTGGGGAACTGCTCCTTCGCACACAGCCCGGAGGAGAGGGACATGTGGACGTTCATGAAGGAGAACAAGAGTGAGTGCAAGAGTGGCCCAGCACCCCCGCACTGCCAGACAGCGCCCCCACCATTAGAAGGCCCAAGAGCACCTGCTCGCTCTCCCTTTGCCACCCCAGACGGTACCCTCTCAGCGTCTTCTGTCGTTGACCCGACAGCAAGGCCTGGGGTGGCCCCAGCTCCCATGTCCGGGGGCGGGGGGCAGGGGGCAGGACGGAGGGAGGATCCCCTCCCACCGAGCACCCTGTCCTCTCCTCTCCACCAGTCCTGGATATGCAGCAGACCTATGACATGTGGCTGAAGAAACACAACCCAGGGAAGCCAGGGGAAGGGACCCCAATCAGTTCTCGGGAAGGGGAGAAGCAGATCCAGATGCCCACGGACTACGCCGACATCATGGTAACGGCCTCGCACACGCTCGGGCCCGGGTGTGAGGCTGATCTGGGAGGGCGTGCGGAGGGCCCGGCCTCCCCGGGGAACGGTGGGGGCCGAGGTGCGCGGACTGGGCACCCATGGCGGCTCTGCCCCCAGATGGGCTACCACTGCTGGCTCTGCGGCAAAAACAGCAACAGCAAGAAGCAGTGGCAGCAGCACATCCAGTCCGAGAAGCACAAGGAGAAGGTCTTCACGTCTGACAGCGATGCCAGTGGCTGGGCCTACCGCTTCCCCATGGGCGAGTTCCGGCTCTGCGACAGGTGCTCCCGGGCCGGCCAGGGCCGTGGGGCGGGCTCGGCGGGCAGCGGGGTGGGCCTGAGATGAGCCTGTGGCCAGCCCTGGCTCCCCTTTGGCCCGGAGATAACATGCGGGGATGGGGGTGGGGGTTGTCCTAAAGCAGCTGCTTCTGGATGCCAGGAGCCTGGGGGCGGGCGGGCTCAGAACTGCGGACCCACTGGCAGCCCTGGGGCAGATCCTAGAGGAGGCTGGGACGGGCCCCCTTTCACCAGGACCGAGGCTGCCCAGGGAGAGGCTTGTCTTGGGGGAGGTTAAGCAGCCGGCCCAAGGTCCGCAGCCCATGGTGGAAAGGGCGTGGGGCTTGGGCAGTGAGCCTCCTGCTGCCCACAGGCTCCAGAAGGGCAAGGCCTGCCCAGATGGGGACAAGTGCCGCTGCGCTCACGGGCAGGAGGAGCTCACCGAGTGGCTGGACCGGCGCGAGGTGCTGAAGCAGAAGCTGGCCAAGGCCCGCAAGGATATGCTTCTGTGCCCACGGGACGACGACTTTGGCAAATACAACTTCCTGCTGCAAGAGGATGGGAACACCGCTGGTGCCGCCCCGGAAGCCCCTGTGGCCGCCGCTGTCACCGGGGAGTAGGGCCAGCTCTGGGCCTCGGGTGAAGTCCTTGGGTTAGGGGGCAGGGGTGGGGACAGGGGGCCTGATAGGAGGGCCAGGGCAGGCCAGGGGCTGGGGGTGGGGGGCCGCCCTCCTCAGGCAGCCCCCGGCCCCCTGGGGCCCCACCCGTCCTCTCTGCGCCCACCACCTGTGTGCATACCCAGGTGCCACGTGCTGCAGCCCGAAGCGGTCCCAGGATCCTCATCTTGCTGGAACCCCGGGCAGCTACTACCCCCCACCCCACCCCACCCCCGGCTCTCCTGGTTGGGGAGGGAGGGGCCTGGCCAACCCCTCCGGCTTCAGCCTACAGCTTTAACTTCCGTCTGGTCCTAAAGGGGGCCCAAAGCTCAGGGCTGGGGAGCCTGGGGTCCCCACTTGAATCTGCAGCGGGAGGGTCCTCCCTGCCCCACCCTCACCCCGCCCCCACCTCCCCCAGGGGGCAGGTCAGGACATAACAGAGGGCTGGAGGCCCCAATTAGCTTTAAAACACAGCCCCAGGATGGAGCTGGGAACACACTCCTGGTCGCTTGCCCTCTGGGGCCTCAGTTTCCCCTCCGGGTGGAAGAGTGGGAGGGGCTGGGCTAGATGATCTCTGGAGCCTCTCCAGTCAGGCCAGCGGCCTAGCCCTCTTCCCTGTGGGCCACCGAATGTAGACTGTAGGTGCTCAGAGTCCTTGGAGAGGACTCAGCCCAGACGCCCTTATTACAGAGAGGGAGACTAAGGCCTGGAAGGGATGGGTGATCTGCCAGGGTCTCCAGCCCAAGGCACAAGGTAGGGCCAGGAGGCAAACCAGTCAAACGGCTAAGGGCCAGTTGTCTGCTGGAGCCTCCGGGCTCTTGGCAGGAATAGGACAGTCTCTGAATCGGTGTGGCATTGGGGTCCCAGGCCGTGCCCCCTGTGGGCTGAGGAAGGGAGGCTCAGGCTCACGTCGGCACCCTGTAGCGGGGCTGTCCCCTCCCGAGGATGGTTGCAGGGAGTGTAGCGGCATGTTACTTCCCACGCCCACTGGGGGTGGTGGTGATGGGCAGGGCGCCCCTGGGCTCAGCTTCTGTAGGATGAACTGGAAGGAAGGGGAAGGGTGGGAGTCAGGGAATGCGGAGGGGAGGGAGATGACCCTGGGCCCCAGGGGCCACTCCAGGATCGGACCCAGCACGGCCCTCTCCCCCTTCTCCCCCGACCCAGACGTACAGTTGCCCCTGTCTGTCCTAACCTTCCCTGATTCCCGGCCCTACCAGCTGCCTGGGACCTCAGCCGACCCCCAGCACCTGCCCCCAGCCACCAAGCCCTGCCCCATCCCTCTCGTCTGACCTGTCTGCGTGCACCCCCTTCTCTCCGTCCCACCCCCTGTGGGCAGACCCCGCCTCCCCTGGTTCCCGAGACATTCCAGAATGTCCCACGTGGTTGGCACAGGAGTGGGGCCCCCCCGGAAGGAACCGGGGACCACAGCTGGAGTCAGGGGTGGGGGTGAGACAGAGAGAATGGAATCCCCCCTCATTTCTCCTCAAGCAAGGATCGATAGCGAGCGATGATGAGATTCTGGGCACCCCGGGCGCAGAGAACCCTGTTCCTCCTGCCGTCACTGCCCAGCCTTCCCCAGTAATCGTGGCATGCACCCTTTCCTCCCCCTGCCCCTCCCCCAGCAGGCTGGCACCTGGTGCCCGCGGCATGACTGGAGGGGAGGAGAGACCACACCCAAGGTGGGGGCCGTGGCTGTGAACGTGGATGACACTTGTTTTCCCTGATCCGTGGTGTTGCGGTCTGTCGTCACCAGCCTCGTTTTTAGTGTGTATATATGTCGCCCCCGTGATGCATATATACACAGGTATTAAATATATCGCTCTATATAATATTATATATGTGTGTGGTATCCAAGGAATCATTTCTAATGAGGGCTAAAGATAAAGAATTTGGCCAGAAAATGCAGCCATCCTGGTGTAATTAAGAGGGATTTTTCAGATACAGGGACTTGGAGCTGTGGGTTGGAGGGGGTTTGGCAGTAGGGGCGGGAGCGGCCCTGCCTGGGCCCAGTTTCCAGAGCACTTCGGCCTCACTGGGAGCAGTGGTGCTCCCGGAAAGGAAATGATTGGTGTTTGTCTCCCCCCCCCCCCAGAAGAATAGGATTAGAGTCCAGATTTTTCTTCTTCAACTTGTTATCCATCCAGGGGCCGTTGGGATCTGGGGCTCCCTGGCCTGGCCAGAGCTGGATCGCCCACAGGGTTGGGCAGAGAGCAAGAGGCAGGGGGTGGGGGTACAGGAGTCCACTTTGAACGATGAGCGTGATTACTTCAGTCATGACCCCGACTGGGAGGCTTGGAGAGTTGGATCAGGGGCCCGTGCCCCCTGCCAGCAGGCAGAGACTAGGCTTCGAACACGGCGGGGGCAGGTGCCCCCTGATGTGAGTGTCCCTTTGGGGTAGGGGAAAGAGGGATGCTGCATTTCTCAGCTGGGCAGTAATCCGTTTAATGGTCCTTTTAAAATGTCTGTGTATTAAAAATTTAAGAATACCACACTTTAATATTAAATATTCATAAGGTCTAGTATCTTGATAATAATGTAGATGTTTTAATAACAATTTTTGTCCTTCTTAAAATAAAATGAAAGAAACTTGATTCTTTTAGCCTTTGTTCTAGAAAATAAACGTGTGCACTTTGACCTCTTTCCCCAAGGTGTCGCTCCCGTTCCTCCCTGCCTGGCACTTGTGCCTGGGGGCCTGGGCTGCTCCATACCTGGGGCGCAGAGCTGCCTGGCGCTGGGCAGGCCTAAAGGCGAACATTCCGAGGGGTGAGGGGTGGAAGGTCTGTGTCCCTGTGTAAACAGGGCAGCCCAGCTGACCCCAGCTCAGGCAGCACCTCGGCTGGCGGGGACAAGCTGTACTGTGTACAAGTGGGCCCAGCAGCACCCTTCACCCTGCTGCCGCCTGCCTGCTCCCAGCCCTCTGCATGGGGCCATCCAGAGGCAGCCACCCCTCCCTGCCTCGATCAAGGGCACCGTCTTGAGTTCCAGAGGGCTGGCTCTGTGCCCTTGCTGGGTGTGGCTTTTCCAGAAAAGTAAGGGGTCATGCCATGCTTTGGTATAGGATTCTGACTACACTCCTGGACTCCTCTGGGCCCAGATTTCTCATCTTTTAAAGGAGAGAGCATATTAGATTGGGGATTCTCGATCGGGGAAGCCCGTATCTGCTGGGGTTAGAGGTGCTTTTCCGAATCTCTTGCATCGTGCATGTTGCAGGTGATGGGGAATCCTGATGGGTGGGGCTATCCGTGTTCAAGAACCAGCTCCCACCAGGCCGCTTTTAGGAACAGGGGTCCAAGGCCTGTGAATTCTCCAAGGACAGAGTCATTTGGGCCAGATATGCATAGGGGCTCAGGTGCTTGATAAATGACCAGATGAGCAAGAGAAACGGCCAACTTGACTGAGCACCTTCTGTGTACCAGGCAGTGGATACAGCGTGTCTGTTCTCTACAACAACCCCACACGTTTGATGTCCACATCTTATAGACGTTCAGCAGAGGTTCCAAGGACCGTCAGAAAGGACACAGTAAAACAAGAACCACTGGGAACTGAGTGATTGGCAAAGGTCCCTTCAGCACTGATGTTCTGGGGTTCTTGGCACCCCTGGCAACACTGTGAAAAACCAAAGCGGCATGGCAAGGTACCACTCCCAAAGGAAAAATGCAGACCCGTCCTCAGGCTGGAGAGATCAGGAACCTGCATCCGGACCTCCCTTGAACTCAGAAAAAATGAAAGAAAGTAAGATAAGCAGGACCTCAATGGACCTGGTGGGCGAAATTCTTAAATTCTCTTCTGGTCCTCCTTTAGCTCAAGTTGCTAAACAGTCACTGAGCACACACTCCATCTCAGGTCCTGGGAACACGGTTACTGAAGAAACGTGGCTTCCCTTGACCCCGCAGTCTGCCAGACCCTACATGGGAGAGTGTAGGAAGGTCGGACAGGCACAGTGGTGGGAGGTACTCCAGGTGCCAGATCCAGGGAGGGCTTCCTGGAGGAGGCGAAACTGGAATAGACTTAGAAAGATTGCTGGATCACTGTCATCGATGTGCCCTTACTGTCCTGCATCTTTCTTTTTCTCTCTGTTGTATTTCGCATGTGCGTCTCCAAGCCCCGATGTAAGCTATGTATTTACGATCAGTGGCTGACACTTCATCCATCAAGGGGCCAGGACTGGTTTGAGCAGCCTCCGGTTCCTGAGCACATGCCCATTTCTGGTGTTCGCTCCTGTGGGTAAGGGCTGCAGTTGAGCCCCCCCCCCCCACCACCACCATGGAGCCCCAGCAGGCTCCTCTTCCCTGCCTCTGGGGGAAGCTGCTGCTAAGGGGACCTGCAGGTGGGTGGGGGGAAGCTCTGCACCTCTCTCGAGAAAGCCCTCGAGGGCTCTGCCAGAAACTGCGTCCACATATACCCCCTATGGGGGAGCCACCTACAGCAGGTGTCAGACCTCTGAGCCTGGAAACCCAAGAAGTGCAGGCAGTCCCAACAGCGCCGCCTTGAGGCCCTTTCCAAAGGTCTCCAGGTTTCTCTGCAGCCTCCCCTCCCTATCTCTCCCCTCTCCAGCAGCTTGACCCAACAACCCGCTGATGTGGCCCCTGTGTGACCATAGGTGACACTGCCAACTGGACACCCCGGGTGCGGGGAAGGGGAAGGGTGCCACGTGGACTGACTTGCAGTGGCATGAAAATCCCCTAAGGGTAGGGACCTGCCTGGCTGGGTTTGTTACTTAACTTTGAATCCCTCACAAGGTCTAGGCTGGTGTCGGGTATGCAGTAGGCGCTCATTCAGTCTTGGATGCTTAGTACATTTGTACATTGAAAGGGTTCAGTGTACCAATGTATGAAGAGGGGCGCCTGGGTGGCTCAGTCGGTGAAGCGTCTGCCTTCGGCTCAGGTCATGATCCCGGGGTCCTGGGATCGAGCCCCGCATCGGCTCCCTGATCAATGGAGAGTCCGCTTCTCCCTCCCTCTCCTCCTCCCCCTGCTCATGCTCTCTCTCTCGCTCCTTCATTCTCTCAAATAAATAAAATTAAAAAAAAAGAAAAGAAAAGAAAATGTGCTGCAGAGAGTTCACAGGAATGGGTCTCCAAGGATGAAATGTCATTCGGCAGGTGGGTGTTTTTGAGACATGTAGGGCATTTCCCGTTGCCTCTGGAGTCGCGCTCTGTGGACACCTACCCACTCCACCTTTGTGGTAAGCCGGTCTAGCACGTGAGGGGGTTCTTGGGCCAAGGAGTGGTTCAGTCAGCCCCAGCCTGCAAATCCCAGCTCAGTTTGAGGCCGCCAGCACACCAGGCCCACCTCACCCTCACCGCCCGGTGTCTCAGAACCAAAGGGCACTAGAAGGATAAATAAGAAACTAAATTTGTTTCTGAGGAAGAGGAATGGGGAGGAAGGACAGGAAGAGAAACCAAAAGTGCTGGGCCCCTGCGTGGCTCAGTGGGTTGGGCGACTGCCTTCGGCTCGGGTCATGATCCCGGAGTCCCAGGATCGAGTCCCACATTGGGCTTCCTGTTCAGGGGGGAATATGCTTCTCCCTCTGACCCTACCCCCTCTTATGCTCTCTCGCTCTCTCTCCCTCAAATAAATAAAATAAAATCTAAAAAAAAAAGAAATCAAGAGGGTTGAGCTTTGCACCATATAATGTTTTTTGTATTCAAAACTTAAAATTAATTTGTAATTAACTGGGGGAAAGGGCATAGTTTGGGGAGGGCTATTAGGGAAGAAGGGAGGGTAATTAGAGGACAGGCAGAGGGCTGTTGGGGAGGGGAGAGGCCAGAGAGATTCCTGGAGAACTTTTGCTTCTGTGCAAAATAGAGTTTTGGAAAGCAGTGAAGAACTGCCTAGAAATCATCCACATGCAGGGAACCAAATGATTATTGCATCCAATTTGGAGCGTCAGAGACATGGAACCAGAGCTGAAGGGAACTTCAGAGGTCACAACACTGAGGAGTTTGGGAACTGAGATCCAGAGGAGCCGTGTGGCTTGTTCAAGATCCCACATCAGTGTGTGGCAGAATCGAGAGCCTGACACCAGCCCCCTACCCCCACCCCGCCAGCCAAGTCTGATGTCGGTCTTCGGTGGAGGCGGACATACAGAACCTTGGCTTTGACCACACATTCAGGTGGCCTGGGGACCACAGAGGCCAATGTCCTAGAGAGAGGGCCAGAGAGCAAACAGCCAATTGCCACCGAGGTCTGCCGGATGGGCTGGGAAGCAGGACATCACCCAAGACGAGTCTAAGCCAGGTTTGCAGAGCTGCTCCCTTTCAGGGGTGCCTGCTCTGCCTGCCCACCCAGGGCTGGTCTGCTGGGCCCCTGCCGCTCTTCCCCTCCCCAGAAGACCAAAGGAATCCCAGGCTGCAGGTTTTCTCACTTCTTTTAGGAGAGCAGGCTTCAGACTCTGCAGATGGTGCAAATCCCCACTTACCCACACCACATGCAAACCTGCTTGCAGGACACACGTGCCTCACATATAGGTATCGGCTTCGAAACAGGCCAACCACCCCTCCAGGCTCACAAGCTGCGGGTGAATGCATGAGGCGCCTTCCTGTGCTAGTGTGCGCCAACACAAAGTATGTCCTTTGTGCGGAGCTGCCTGGGGTGCCAGGTCTCAGGTCCCGGCCCACACTGATTTCCACGGCCTGCCCTGCCCTCTGCTGCACTGGGCCACCAGGTCCCCTCGGCCGAGTGTGCCTGAGTGTGCAGTGCACGCTTGCCGTGGGCGTGGAACATTCTCCCTGTTCTCACCTGTCAGGCCCTGGTTATGGCTCCCGGTCTGGGGGAGAACTTGCCTTTGCAAAGTTAGGTAACAGGCCGGGCTCTCCGTGAGAGGATTGGCGCGGTGGCTCCACGTGCTGTGGCTGGCGCAGGGCCAGGCCCGCCCTGCCAGGCAGCGGGAAGGGAAGGCCTGGCTGCAGCCCGAGCTGGCAGGGGGCCGAGCCGGGGGTGGACGGGTGGGCCGGGGCCCCTACTGCCCATTGGCTGCCTCGGGCTCCCGCCCCGCCCGCCTCCAGAGCCTGCGGCTTTGGGCCAGCTCCTGCGTCTCGAGCAGCTTCTGAACTCCCCGAGCAAGCACCTCCTGCCGGGCCATGTCGAGCTGTGACCGGATTGGAGTGGCCCCTGCCATGGACATGCCCGAGGTCCTCAAGTCCCTGCTGGAGCACTCTCTGCCTTGGCCAGAGAAGAGGACAGGTAGGAACGAGGGTGGCCTGCGTTGGCTGGCTGCCCGTGTGCTGGGGGCGGGAGGGGGGGGGGCGCGGGGAGGGGGATTCGGTCACAGGCACAGTGGCAGGACGGGCATCTCCGAGTTGGGGAGGGTCTGCCCCTGGCCCCTTCCCGGGCAGGAGGAGGGCTGGGTGCGGAGAGGGACACAGTGGGGAGTGCCACCGCAACTCAGGGGCCGCCTCCCAGGCCTGCTAGCTTTGGGAAGCTGTGGCCAGCGTGTGGCCACTGACAGGTGCGGCGCTCACGTGGGGCGAGGGCAGGACCAGGGCGCCCTGCTGAGAGAATGCCCCGAACGCTGTTTATTAAGGTCCCTCCCTCTGCGTGTTGGGGTGGTGGCGGACTGGCAGCGACTGTCTCCAGTGCCTGGAGAAGAGCCTTCCCTCCTTCCTCCGTTCGCCTGCCTCAGCTCCCGCTCGCTGGAGGGCTGAACCCCTGGATGGGATGGAAGCTGTTATGTAACAGGACCTCGGGCTCGCGGCCCCAGTTCCTAGGAGACACAGGCAAACACAGGGCCAGGGAGCCCGCAGAGGAGGGCGTGGACGGGGTGTGTGTGGGGGGGGGGGGGCGCGCAGAGCCAGCAGCCAGCACCAGGTGTCTCCTGAGCTCTGCCTAAGAAGCAAGCCTATGTCTAGATGTTAGGGCCAGCCTGCTCAGAGTGCTCCCTCCTGATCCATATTTCTCCAAATCTCTTCTGTTCTAAGATGTCAGGGGCTCAAAATCCACATGAGCCTTTAAAGGAGCCCAGCCGTCCTCGGCTGCCGGAGTCTGACTTAGGAGCCCCACATGTCCCCTCAGGGGACCTTTCTCGGGCTCGCCCTCATCCTGCTGTGCTGGCACCTGATCTGTCTCATCACCAGAGCCCCGTTGTCCCCCCAGGACTTCCTTCCAAAGGACTCTTAGCCATTCCCAAACTCCGGACCCTGAGGACAGACACCACAGGCCCTGCCCTCTTTCTCACCCCTTGGGGAGTGAGGAGGTACTGCCCAAGGGGGGAAGGTGGCTCCCCGAGCTCAGGGCAGGGTCCCTGCGGGCTCTCTCACAGAGCTCTGGGCCCAGGCCCCTCAGACCACACCCTGTGGTTTGAATGCTGGGCTGGTCCGGGCCACCCCCAGAGGCTGGCATCCGAGAAGGAGTTCCTATGCCCTGTAGCCTCAGGACCCCAGCTGCTAACCAGGAGAAGCCCAACTTCTCGGGAAACCCTCAACTTAGCCCGGCAGATAAACCGCAACTGACTTTCTTGCCCTCTCTGAAGGGCCGTGTGGGTGGGTGATGCTAGAAGTCCTTCCAAAAGCTAGAGGCAGAGGGTTCCCTTTTTGGTCCAGACACCCAAGGAAGGTAAGGTGTCTCGGGATGGCCCAGCGCATGCACAGGGAGCAGCTGGGTGGACAGCAGCTCTGCAGGGACACCTCATGGCTGGGCAGAAAAGGGTTCTCAGGGCGATTCGGGGCACTGCTCCTTGGACCAGGATAACAAAGCTTTTGAAATGTGTCAGCAGCTGCTGCCCACTGGCTCCCAGCTGATCCCTGAGCCCTGCGACTGCCGGAAAGTCCCCAGTGCTTACTGTGGGTGGCAAAAGCGGGGTCCAGCACCGAGGGGACTTGCCCAGGTTCTCAGGCAGAGCTTTCCCAAGAGCTGGCGAGTTCTGACTGAAGATCAGTTTGTCTGGTATGGCTGGGTTGGTCCAAGGGTCATGAACCAGAGGCTCATGCCACCTCTTATCACTTCCCCATGTGGCATCTCACTGAGGGTCAGAAGCATGAGGTCCCAGGGGAATGACAGATGCCAATAGGTACATAAGATGAGGGGATGAAGGTTGAGCTAAAGGGGTTAGTGCACCCCACAAAGACCTCAATCACCCCAACCCACCATCACCACTTTCCAAAGCTCCCAGACTTTCCACAGCTTTTTTTTTTTTTTTAAGATTTTATTTTTAAGTAATCTCTACACACAACCTGGGGCTCCAAGTCACAACCCTGAGGTCAGAAATTGCATGCTCCACAGACTGAGCCAGCGAGGTGCCCCTCTCCCTTTTATAAAAGTAAACGTATCTACCTGAAAACCAATATCCCTTGGTAAAAAGAATACATATACTACACAGAACTAGAATTTCCAGCAGTCATGTAGCAAGTACTTTATAAGGTCTCTCCCCCTGGGTCCCCCGACCCTGGCATCTGACCTCAATGGGAGGAAGACAAGAGAAACAGCTAGTTGCCCTCAGGGTTGCTCACCCTTTGCTTTGGTGTGAAAGGGGTGGTTTCTGCACAGGGGACTGAGGCTTATTTACAAACTCCCCACTTTCTTCAGCACACATTTGGGTCACGTGCAGAGCATATCTTGGGTCCAGTGTGAGGGAATTTTAGAAGCAACCCCTGCAGAGTGTGAGAAATCCCAGGAGCACTCTCACAAGACCCTGCTCTCCCTGCAGCCTCTTACTCCATGTTCTAGTTCAGAGATGTTCCCTGAGATCCAGCCTTGGGACCCCTCTCCCTCTTGCTGTCCCTGGGTCCCCCAGCAGCCTGCACAGACCTTCACTTCTTTCCTGTCCCTAGTCAAGCAGAATTTCTCTAGCAGAGCTGACCAGGCTGGAGCCTCCCTTGGCTTCAGGTCACAATGGCCACCTGGTGGCCCCTCACTCTGGTCAACAGTTTGACTGATTTTCCTGAGGACAGACAAATCCATGTCTGGCAAAAGAGGGGGTCCTGACTCAGTTTCCCTCCCCTCTGTCTCTGGTTCCTGATCCCTCAGGATGATTCTTGCTTCCACCCCTGCTCTTTCTGCGGGATCCTCTTCTGAGGTGATTCTGTTTCAGGTTACACATTTTCTCTCTCACTTTCTTCTCCCGCTTCTGGAAGGACCTTGCTTCCACACTGTTACATCTTATCTTTCCCTCAACCCATGGGGCCTCAGCTGTGCTCAGAGGCTGCTCCCCCCCCCCCACTTTTCTGCCAGCTTTGGTCGCTCAGGCCTCCTTTGCAGGGAGCCATGGGGCATGAACCCACACCCGGAGGTGGGACAAGGCCCTCACTTGGAGCTGGGCAGGCAGGGTACCGGCCTCAGGGAGCTTCTGGCTAGAACCACTTGTGGGCCACCAGCACGGTATCCTTGACGGACCCCTACCCCCAATCTGTACAAAATACAAAGCATGCCTGCTTCACAGGTGTGTTGCCAGGATTGGCTGACTTATCCTATGGAAAAGCCTCTGCAAACTGTGAAGTGCTGCACTGTTTTCTCTGTGAGGGACAAAGAGCCGCTGGGCCGGGCATTATGCTCCTTCCACCAACATCACATTTGTAATCTGACCCTCCATTCCCCTCTTTCTACTCTCCTTCCCGCGGATATTCTCCTTGAAAGGACTGGATGTTGCAAGTTTGTGGGAGCGTGTGTGCACACACGCACACACACACACACACACGCGCCCGGGGCTGTCTCCTTGGAAACCCGTGCTGAGGCTCCAGGGCCATGGTGCCATTGTCTGCACCTACCCATGCCCGCTGTGCTGACCAGAATAGGGGCTGAATGATAGGCCGCATCCCAGTGGGACTTGCTAGGGCAGAGGCAGGGGTGCACAGGAAGGGCCTGGGCGTCCTCCCCTTGGAGGACTCAGTTAAGCGGGCCAAGAGCTAGACTCAGTGCAGCCTGGGCTGTCCTGAGCTGGGCCTTGGGAAAAGCCCATGTGGTTGCCTCCACTCCCAGCCTGGCGGAACCAGAGAGAAATAGAGAAATTGTGAAGTTTGCTTTCAGGGAAGAGGAGGGGGAGCGGGGACTTCACCGTTAGTGGGCACGTTAGCTCCTTTAATCCTACCACTTCGAAATGGTGAGGAAATGCACTCAGAGGGATCAGCTCCCCTCGGGGCCAGTGTGTGGACCAGCCCCTCTTCTCGGCTCCCCGGTTAGGGACTCAGAACCTTCTTTCCTATTTGTTCCCCACCATCACCGATCCGAGAAACGTGATCAATTCATTCCTATCACGTGTCAGAAACTAACGGTGTGTCCAGGGGTGGCCCTTGCCGATGGTTTTGCATCTCCATGAGCCTGACCCAAGGCTAGGTTGCCACAGGAATGAATCCTAATTCTAAGAGCCACCTTTCCTGAGTGTGAGCTTTTTCGTTACCATTTGTGAAGTGGCTTTGCGAGGGAGGTATGATCATCCGTTCCACGATGAGGAGACGGATGCTCAGGAAAGGGAAAGCCACATACTTATCAAGGCTTCCAACCCAGCTCTGCCCTCGGCCAGGCTCCTCCTTTCCCCAGGCTCTCCTTCAGTCATCCAATCGCCTAGTGAGTGTTTGCTACACTTGTGGCCCGGGGGTGAATGACCCAAACACTGCCCCCTCGCCTGTGTTTGCATTCCATTGGGGAGAGACTGACAGTCAGCAGTGAGGAGGGTCAGGGCCAGCTCTCTGAGGGGGCGACATGGGAGCAGAGGCCCAGAAAGTGAGGGAGAGTGAGGAACACAGAGAACTTTCAGGCTGAGGGAACAGCACCTGCAAAGGCCCTTTCCTGGGTCAGGAAAGACACGTATTTGAGGAATAAAAGCCACTGTGGCTGCCGAAGGTGAGCAAAGGAGGGAGAGAAGGAAGAGGTGCGGTTGGAGAGACCCACAGAGGGGAGAACCTGCAGGGCCTTGAAGATCCTAAAGAGTGAAGCTGTCCTATCCCTGCCCCCGCCCCACTATGCAATTAGGCTGAGTTAACTTCAACTGAGCACTTGCTAGGTGCCAAGGGCTGTTCTCAGCAGAGTGCCTGAATTGTTTACTTTTGACATTCAGGCACAGAGAGGTTAAGTAACTTGCCCAAGGTCACACAGTTAGGGAAGTAGTCAAAGCGGGAATTACACCCAGACGGTCTGCTCCAGAGCCCACACCCTATCACTGCACCATCAATGCAGATTTTACTGGAGAAACCGTGGTTGTCAGTGGCTGTTGAGACGTGGCAGAGGCTGGAGGTGATGGCTTCTCTGGAAATGGCACTCCCGGGGCAGCTCTCCATCTGTAATCCGAACCCTGGGAGTGGACAAGAGGCAAAGCCAAACAGGAAACTCGTACTGAAGAGATGGGCAAGAGTTAGTGAAGAGCCTCCACCTACCACTTCTCCTCTAGAACACACTGATACCAAGGTACAAGCCACAGCCCAGAACTATGCAGCCACAGGTATGCAAGTTGTGGGCCAGGCTTGTGCTGGGGGACTTGCCATTAAGGATGGCTCACGTTCATTATTCCAGGTTCCACCATGAATCAACACAATGACTGTTATTTAATAATAATGTTCCAAATGTATAGGACTTGGCTCTGAAAGATTTTGTCAACCTTCCTACCAGCCCTGCCAACAAAGCGAGCCAACAAATATTTACAGAGTTACTACCCTGAACCGAGTTTTGTGCTCTCCAGCATTGGGTACTGGCAAAGCCCACAGATAACTGGGCTTTGTGAGAGCTCAATGGAAGCCTTCTCATTGTCCTGTTCTTACACATACACCACGCTGAGTAAACCCAGAAGATTGGAAGAGGTGCTGTCCTACTGGATGCTGACTATGTGGCCAAACGGATCTTTGTGGTGGTATCTGGCCAAAGGCTCCCGTGCTGGAGTTATAGCTCCTCTGAAATTCAAATTTAAATAATAATACTCTGAATCAGCACTGTGCCTTAATGAAAGGCACTTGTTCTGCATATGCTCAATTAAGTTGGGGTTTTTTTAGTAAGTTTTTTTTAAAAAAAGGCTCCAAGCCCAGTGTGGAGCTCAATGCGGGGCTTGAACTCATGACCTTGAGATCAAGACCTGAGCTGAGGGGTGCCTGGGTGGCTCAGTCGTTAAGCGTCTGCCTTCGGCTCAGGTCATGATCCCAAGGTCCTGGGATTGAGCCCCGCATCGGGCTCCCTGCTCCGCGGGAGGCCTGCTTCTCCCTCTCTCACCCCCTCTGCTTGTGTTCCCTCTCTCGCTGTGTCTCTCTCTCTCTCAAATAAATAAAAATCTTAAAAAAAAAAAAAAAAGACCTGAGCTGAGATCAAGTCTGACGCTTAACCGACTGAGCCACCCAGGCACCCCTCAATTATGTTTTTAATTTGGGTTGGTTAGCAGGTTTCTGAAGCACTAAAGAGAATTTAAAGCCAGTCTAGCTCTAGAAAATGGAATATTTCACATCCGTGTCTCTGCTGTAGATTTGACTCTAGAACCCAGCCTCCCAAAATAATTCTACTCCTGACCCAACAAAACCTGAATGAAGGGGAAGGGTAGTCGCCCACCCACTCCATGACATACACTGTTCAGGTGGGCACTTGAGATTGCTTCTCACATATTATCCTCATAACCGCTCTGTGAGGTAAGCATATCCACCACGGTTTCTGAGCAACAAACAGGAGGCTTAGGAGAAGTCACTTGCCCAAGGCCAGGTGGCTAGTCAGCAGCTGAGGGGAGGAGACCCAACCCATGCCTGCCCCCCAAAACCATGTTTCCCTCAAAAAGTCACTGTGTTGAAACCCTACCACTAAAGAACACTGAAGTACCACTTCATACCTTTAAAGTCTTAACCGTGTAATGACATGTTCTTTTTGTGAAGTTTTTTTCTTCGTAGGGCTCACACACACTATGGAAATCAGCTAATTCTCACAACATCTATTCCTCCACTATGAGAAGGGGTGAGGCCACGCTGTTATTCCCACTTTACTGACTGACAGGAGACGGGGTAGACAGAGGCTGCCATGGCTCTTCTCTGGTCAGCTGGAGAGGGAAGCCCAGAATGTAATGGCTTTCACCCCGCCTCCAGGGTGGTGCTGTTGAATGCTGCCAGTCCACAACGCAGCTAACCTCCTAGCTTACAAGCAAGCACGAGAGAGGACATGTTCGTAATGTTCCCGCAGTGTTTGTGACACACCATTTACCCTGTGGTTATCCAGGAGAAAAGAAAAAAAAAAAAAAAAAAACCCTTTCTGGGGAGTGTCAGAACACGAAAAGAGAATGGAATCAAAACTGAGTTTTATTTTTTTAAAGATTTATGAGAGAGAGAGAGAGAGAGAGAGAGAGAGAGACAGAGCATAAGCAGGTGGAGGGACAGAGGGAGAGGGAGAAACAGACTCTCAGCTGAGCAAGGAGCCTGATGCAGGGCTCAATCCCAGGACCCCCGGATCATGGCCTGAGTCGAAGGCAGACACTTAACTGACTGAGCCACCCACGTGCCCCTCAAAACTGAGTTTTAAAGTCCCAACCTGCTTGTCTTGCTCCTCACAAGTGTCCCTTGCCTGTTAGTTTGGTTGCTCCAGGCTGGGTGGTAAACGGAGTTGGCATTATGCCTTTTGGATAACTAGCTTACAAAGAAATCTGAATCTTTACTCCTTCCTACCACACCCACCCTCGTTATAAACAAATGTTATAACTTTCCACTGTTAAATTATTGCAAATCCTCCTCTAATACCTTGAAAATTGTTTTCCCCTTCAAGAACGTCACATTCGCCATGAAAATAGACATTTAACTCTAAGGCAGCAAGTCTCTCCATGGCCAAACCAGCCATTTTTGAAAAAGCTTCATGTCAGTTTCCTTGGGCTACTCTTTGAAATTTGTTTCTGAAAACCTCTAGGTCGGTTTCTCCTAAAGATATCTTTTTTTTTTTTCAAGATTTTATTTTTAAGTACATCCAATGTGGTGCTCAAACTCACAACCCTAAGATCAAGAGTCCCATGCTCCACCAACTGAGCCAGCCAGGCACCCCCTAAAGATATCTTTGTTTAGCCACATACGTAATTCCCACCAATAAGTTCCCAATGCAACAGATTTTCTGTGCACAATTTAGTATTTCTACTAAACAGAGAATCGGTATACACCACGAGCTGTATGCAGATCTGTACCCATGAAGTTCTAGTAAAATTATGAAAACTACCATTTGTTGCAGGTTTACAGTTGTTCAGTGCATTGGCTTATGGAAACCTCAAAGGTAGACTCTGTCCTAACTCCATTTGCTATAACAGGAAAGGAGGCCTGGAGATGTGAAGCAATCGGCTGGAGGTATGAGCCAGAACTGACCAAAGTGTAACGCGCACAGCAGTAGGAACTTGAATTTGGAGTCAGATGCCATCAGCCTGTCCCAGCCATTTCCCAGAATCCCCTCAAACCTCTTGCTTTCCAGGCCTGCTTAGGGCCCCAACTTCTTTTTCCTCCTCAACTCCCGGCAAAATGGCAAAATTCTGATTGCATCAGCAGGACAGCTTTCAGCTAGGCGGGTGTGGACAGTCACACACCTATCCCATGCCCCAAGGACTGCACTCTACCGTTCCCCAGCCTGACTGCTGGAAGGTCCAGGCTCATGCGTGAGAAACCAGATAAACAGGCCAAAGCCCCCATCCCCACCCGGGAAATTTAGACAGGGAGAGTCTAGTACTGTTCGGATGCAAAGCAGAGTGTGATTTGAGCTCTAATGAGGTACAAAGTTCTGGGCCCTGTTTGGAATTAGCTTCCTCTACCCTCTCACATTTTACACTTTCACAGGTTTCCTGAGGCATTCCCAGAGGGTATTTGTGTTTGAAGAGGACGTTCGCCCACAAAGTGTGTAATCGGTACTCTGTGTAAAGGAATTTTGTTCTGTTTCGTTTTTCCTTAGGAAAAGGAAGGGAAAGTCCTAGAGAGGAACAGAATTGCAGAGCTGTTTAGGAGTTTACAGATTAGCCCAACCCCTTCGTTTTATGGATGAGGAAGCAGGCCCAAGTGAAGCCACTGGACTTTCCCAAGGTCGTAAGCTAGTAAGTGGGAGGGCGGAAGCGTGTACCCGGGCCCTGGCGCAGGGCCGGCCCTTTCTCTCCACCCGCGGGCCTCAAGAATGCGCCCTCCACGCTAGTATTTATCTGGCTGCCACACCCGCACCAGAAACCGGGATCAGTGGGGAACCTGACACCCCGCCTCCTGCCCCTCCGCCCCGCAGCAGCGGCCAAGCTAGCTCGGGCCAACTCAACGGGTAGGGCAGGTCGCCGTCTGCAGCCCTGCCCTCAGCCAACCTCTGGGTCGTGGGTGCACGCTGGGTTTTGCGTTCCTGTCCCACGACCCCGGGCAGAGTCCCCGGAACAAAAAGGCCCGCCCCTCCCCTCCCCGCCGCAGCCTCGCACGTGCTATGCCTCGTGCACCGCCCCGGGCCCCGCCCCCGCCCTCCATTGGCTGCCGCGCGCCTTCCTCCTCTTCCCCCTCCCCCCGCTACTAGACTCGGCTGCGGCTCCACGTGATCCGCGGGGGGGAAGGCCGCGCGGCCCGAGCGGGCGATTTGATGGGCTCCCCCGGCCAGCCTCGCCACGCCCTACCCAGCTTCCCTTTGGTGGCGCGTCCGGGAGGTGGCGAGATTGAGATGAGAAGGAAGAGGAAACGGCTGCGGTGGTCTGGGAGGAGGGCGGGGGTTATGAAGAGGGAGGCGAAGGTGAGACCGCGGGTTGAGGGTAAGGGGCTGCGGCCGAAGAAGGCCCATGACACCGACTCCAGCAGGCGCCAATCAGGTGACATAAAGGCGGACGGGGCGGGGCCTCCGGCGTTGCTCCTCACCTGGCCCCACACGTGCCGCGCTAACCCCGGCGTCCTAACCAATCACGGCCCGGAAGGCTGCGCCTGCCCAACTTACAGGGCAGACCAATCCAGAGCCGCGATCCGGGGAAGCTGGCCTGGCCTCATGAATAATTAATATGCCAGAGCCTGTCCGCAGGCGGGGTAGGGATGGAGGGAGGTGGGGGTGCCGCTGGGCGCCTGCGCAGTAGCTGCCCGTGTCGGCAGCTGCTGCGGGTCGCACGGCTCCGGCCCCTTTCGGGGGGCGGGCGGGGGAGGCGAGGCGCGCGAGCAGAGCGCGGGGCACGATGTCGGACGCGGGCGACGGAAAGAAGCCGCCTGTGGAGCCGCAGGCGGGGCCGGGCCCGGGCCCGGGGCGCGCAGCTGGGGAGAGGGGCCTGCCGGGCTCCTTCCCACTGGTCCTGAAGAAGCTGATGGAGAACCCCCCGCGGGAGGCGCGCCTCGGGGGGGGGGGGGGGGGGGGGGTCTGCGCGCGCCGGGGGGCGGGGTTTCTGCAGGGGCGGGGCCGTGCGAGGGCGTGGCCGGGGAGGTCGGAGGTCAGGGTGTAGTTGTCCTGCGGAGGGGCCTGGAGGGCGAGGCAAGGGATTGGGAAGGGAAGGTCGGGGTGACTGGAGAGAGGCTAGGTCAGATGGAGGTTGGCGGGGAACGGGCAGGAGGGAGAGGGTGGGGTGGGGGTCGTGGTGAGGGGGTTCATTCCGGCAGCCTCACGGCGCCCGCGACGTGTAGGGGTTACTGAGGAGGCCGAAGGGGTTCGTAGCTGCCAATTAAAGGACGCTCCAGGGCGCCTTCTCTGGGGATGCCTGCATCAGAATCATTTGGGATGCTAGTTGAAAATGCTGGTTCCTGGGCCCCACCCTTCGCCCACCGAATCTGCCGCTGCTGGGACAGGAATCTGCATTTGAAGGAGCACCCCCACCTCTGCGATTCCAAAGTCCACCAAAGTTTGAGAATCCCTCATATACGGTGGCAGATTGTCTTTGTATATAGACTTCCCAACTTCTGGGAGGAGGACCTCTCTTCATCCCTGCGTGTGCGTATCCCCAACTACTAGGTACACACAGGAGATTTTTTGCTGCTGAGGTGGGGGAGGGGGTGTCAGGAGAAGGGATTCGAGGTGCCTTCCCAGGGGGAGGTTGGGGCGAGGCAGGTAGAGGGATGAGGGTCAAAATGAGGCCACTGTGGCACCTTCACCCCGTTGTTTGGGGCTGACCCTAGACTTTGAGGCCACTGTAGCAGGGCTGGGCTGCGCCTTGTTTCCTAGGCCACAAAGGTCCGTGGAGACTGTGTGGAAAGCAGGTTTGGCCCTGTTTTTTGGTCTGAGAACATGAGGTTCAGGGCACAGGAGGTATGCCACCTATTGTGAGGTTTTAGGTGCACTCAGGTATGCTTTCAGTCTGAGGTCTTTGAATTTCTAAGAACCATCAGTGTAGTTCAAGGATTTGGGAAGGAGTAAGCCTTCTGTGAATTACCTGTCTTGAGGAATTAATTTTTTTTAAAAAACGCTGTTTTTCTTCCTTTCCTGGGTGTGTTCTGAGGTTCCCCTCTCTGTGGCTGTCACTGTTGTGTTATAAATAGCTTCAGCACCTCAGGTAAGGCCAGGCTCTCCCCTCCTGCTTTGGAACCTCATGTGCACAGACCCTTTTCTTTGTTTTGAAGGCAGTGCTTTATTCCAGATGTGGGGATGAGACAAGATGCTGGAACAGGTGTACACATCTCTCAAGTTCTTATTCAAGATTACCAAGTATCAACCATTGATAACAATAATTCTACCTTACATTTGCACAGTGCTTACAAAGCACTTTGACATAATCTTATTTAGTCTTCCATAGCAGTCTTGTAAGATATTATCCCCACTTCCCAGATGAGGAAAGCTGAGGCTCAGAAGGTGAGGATGCTTCCTCAAGGTCACCTAGCTAAGCCTTAGAGCTCTCAGCCTGGTCTGGTGCTTTTTACTGTATCACTGGCAACCACTGATGTCCATCCCTGTGACTGTGCGATGGGCCTAGTCCTTTATCATCTCTTATAATGAAAACTCTGATTATAATTTATTAAAAAATTATGAAAACTGATTAAAAATATTTTTGGGGTGCCTGATTGGCTCAGTCAATAGAATATGCAACTCTTGTTCTTGGGATCTTGAGTTCAAGCCCCACGTTGGGCATAGAGCTTATTTAAAAATACATTTAGGGGTGCCTGGGTGGTGCAGTCGGTTAAGCATGTGACTCTTGGTTTCAGCTGAGGTCATGATCTCAGGGTCCTGAGATTGAGCCTGGCATCGGGCTCCTGCTGAGCGTGGCATCTGCTTGAGATTCTTTCTCCCTCTTTCTGCCCTTCCTGCTGGTGCTCTCTTTCTGTCTCTCAAATTTATAAAGATAAATAAATAAATTTTAAAAATAAATTAAAAGAATAAAAACTTCGGGGCTCCTGGGTGGCTCAGTCGTTGGGCGTCTGCCTTTGGCTCAGGTCATGGTCCCGGGGTCCTGGGATCGAGCCCCGCGTCGGGCTCCCTGCTCAGCAGGAAGCCTGCTTCTCCCTCTCCCACTCCCCTTGCTTGTGTTCCCGCTCTTGCTGTGTCTCTCTCTCTCTGTCAAATAAATAAAATCTTAAAAAAAAAAGAAAAAAACTTCAAAAATATATTTTTTCATTGCTTACATCAGGTAAAACCTGGAACTTACTGTTACTTGTCCTTCAATATGGCTGTTTTTCTGTCCCTTCCCTTTTCCTGCCTCCTTTGAGCCCCATGATCCCACCCAACATGGGTCGCAGTCGTTTCTGAACAGAACGTAGAGTCAGGACCTCAGAGGAGGAGGACAGGGAGGCCATCTGGCCTACCCAGCCCACCAGAGCTTGGCTTTCTTACTTCCCGTTTGGTTTTAAACCAAAGCTTGGTACAGGGGCACCTGGGTGGCTCAGTCATTAAGCGTCTGCCTTCGGCTCAGGTCACGTTCCCGGGGTCCTGGGATGGAGCCCTGCATCGGGCTCCCTGCTCTGCGGGGAACCTGCTTCTCCCTCTCCCACTCCCCCTGCTTGTGTTCCCTCTCTCTCTATCTCTCTGTCAAATAAATAAATAATATCTTTAAAAACAAAAACAAAGCTTGGTACAGTAGGCAGTTGCAACAATTCAGGTTAGAAGCTGTGACCAAATTCTGTTTGTCAAAACTTCCACCTTTTTAACACACTGGGTGTGTCCATTTTTATTGGACCAACAGGCTGATTTTTGGCTGGCTGTGGTCTACGAGTCCATGCATGACTGGTTTATTTCTAACATAATCATATTTGATTTCTCTTTTTTACTTCAGAATCCAGAGTTCAAAGTTGTCTCCCTCAGTTTGAAAGCCCATTATGAACTTGTCATGATTTTATCTCCCACTTCCCTGATTAGCCTCCCTGTCACTTTGATTTCCTTCTAACCTTGTCACATTTCTTTCATCTTTTTTTCTTAATTTGCCCTTTCTTGGATACCTACGTGCATAGCTTTTGGGCTGAGACAATTAGGTGGGAACCCGGCCGCGCTAATCGGTTAGTTTTGCTTTGAATGGGAACAAGTTTTTTTGTTTTTTGTTTTTTTTTGTTTTCCGGAACAATCTTTTCTTCTTCAGCCCCACCCCTGTCCTTCCCAGAAAACCTGCATTCAGTCTTCTCTGCTTAATCAGGGATAGAGGTCTCTTGAAATGGTTGCTCTGAAAAAGGTCCTGAAAAGACAGCTCCAAGCCCTCTCTATCTGCTAAAGCTAAAGGGAGTCAGTTTGCAAACCCAGCATTTTTCATTCAGTATGCACATTTTCCCTCAGCTTGCTCCTGTAGTGGTCCTTGAGATGTAGAAATGAATCAGACATAGTCCCTGCCCTCAATGAGCTCACAGCAATAGCGAATGCCTGCTGTGTTCCGGGAACCCTACCAGACACTTTCAAATGTTAATCTCTAGGGGCACCTGGCTGGCTGAGTCAATGGAGCATGCGAATCTTGATCTCTGGGTTGCAAGTTCGAGCCCCACACTGGGTGCAGAGATGCCTTAAAAATAAAAAATCTTAAAAAAATATGTTAATCTTTAGTCTCCACCAAAGAGGCTACTTTATCCTTATTTATGGTAGAGTACACTGAGGCTGAGAGGTTAAGTAATGTGGCGAAAATCACACATCATAGCATGTGGGTGGCAAAGCTGGGACTCAAGCCCCAGGCTGGGTTCCTGTGGAGAAGCGTGGCTGGAGGGGACAGGGCAGGAGAACACAAAAGTTCTGGGTCTGAAGAATCTTAAAATATCCTTTCCTAAAACATTACTAAGATAATCAGAAACTCCATTCCCTCCCTGAAGCCTCTCTCCCGCAGATGCCAGTCCCACAGCCTATTCTGAATTAATCCTGGGACCACATCAGGCCCCGGAACTTGTGGAGGACACTCTGGGAAGCCCGGGCATGGGTGAGGCCACACTGCCGTCTCTGAAGGAGACCAGTGGGCCTGGGTCAAACAACGGGTTATAACTGGGGAGCAGAGTGGGCTCTTGAAACCGATGGGCTGCACCAGGGCTCAGATGGAGAGGAGTCAGCCCCGAGAGGTGCACAGCTCACCTCCTGAGATTGAATTACCCTCTTGTGTGGTGTCTCAGCACAGATTTTGTGTCTGCAGATAAAGAAAAAGGGAAGGAAAAGCTGGAGGAAGACGAGGCTGCGGCAGCCAGCACCATGGCCGTCTCAGCCTCCCTCATGCCCCCTATCTGGGACAAGACCATCCCTTACGACGGCGAGTCTTTCCACCTGGAGTACATGGATCTGGATGAGTTCCTGCTGGAGAATGGCATCCCCGCCAGCCCCACCCACCTGGCCCAGAACCTGCTGCTGCCTGTGGCCGAGCTGGAAGGGAAGGAGTCGGCCAGCTCTTCCACGGCCTCCCCACCGTCCTCCACTGCCGTCTTTCAGCCCTCTGAAACCGCGTCCAGCGCAGGTGGGTGCCTGGCCACCCGGCCCATCCAGAGAAACCCAGTTGCCACTGAGGGCTGCTGAGCCCATACACCCAGTGAGGCCCTTCTCTCAGAGGAGGTCCCGGTGGGCCTGCAGCCTGGAGAAATCCTTGAGCACAGTCCCCGGAGGCTGGCGACGCAAACAGCAGCCACATCAGTGCAGCCGGGGCCTTTCTGCGGGTTGGCGTGCTGCAGATGGCTGGCACAGTGGAGTGAGCCCTTCCAGTCTGAGGCTTTGCAGGATAGAAATCCCATGCTGCTTTTCCTCAGCACTGCTCTTTCCGTCTGCATGCACTTTGCCACAGCTTATTGGGCAGCTCGGCCAGTAGTAGTAGTAGTAGTAGTAGTAGTAGTAATAACAACAACAAACAACAACAACAACAACAACAACAGTACCAGCTAACATTTATTTAGCACTTACTCCATGCCAGGCATTAACACATAATCCTCACAAGAACCTTAGGAGACTGATACTCTGATACCTTTCTTACAGGGGGAGGAAACTAGAAGTAACTTGCCCAAGGTCACACAGCTGGTAGGTAGTGGAGGCAGCACTTGAAGCCGGATGCCTGACCCCATAGCCAGGTACTGCTTAGGCACTGGCACGAGGAAGGCATTCCTGCTTCCAGGACAAGCATCATCTCCGGGACTCCTCCCTTTTCCTCTTGTCCTTTTTCTGTTTTGCCTCTTGGGGTGGATGGGTTGGTTTTCCTGCCGCTTGGACACGAACCCTTCAGAGGAGGCATGGCTGCTGTCTCAGGGAGCCCTACAAGGGTTTTTGCAGGCTCAGTTACAGGCTGATGGCTCCCAGGAGCTGGTATGGAACCCAGGGGACCCACCCCCAAGGAATTCTCATGCTTTATTTTTATTTATTATTTAACTTTTTATTATGGAAGCACTTTTATTTTTTTTTTTAAGATTTTTTTTTTTTTTTTATTCATTCGAGACACAGAGATAGAGCATGAGCAGGGGGAGAAGCAGAGGGAGGGGGAGAAGCAGAGTCCCCGCTGAGCAGGGAGCCCGATGCAGGACTCGATCCCAGGACCCGGGGATCATGACCTGAGCCGAAGGCAGACGCTTAAGCATCTGAGCCACCCAGGCGCCCCTGGAAGCCCTTTTAAAAGTCAGAGACTACTATATGAACCTTCATGTAACCATCACTCACCTTTCATAATTCTTAACTCATAATCAATCTTGTATTCCATAACCTCTTCCAGTCTCTCACCTCATTATTTAAAATCAAATCCTGGGGGTGCCTGGGTGGCTCAGTCGGTTAAGCGTCTGCCTTTGGCTCAGGTCATGATGTCCTGGGATCGAGCCCCGCGTCGGGCTCCCTGCTCAGTGGGAAGCCTGCTTCTCCCTCTCCCTCTGCCTCTCCCCACCCGCCTTGTGCTCTCTCACTCTCTCTCAAATAAAGAAATAAAATCTTTAAAAAATAAGTAAAATAAAATCCTCGATACTGTATCATCTGTGCATATTTCAATATGTACGTAAAATGTAAGGGTTCATTTAAAAAGCATAACAAAAATACCAGTTTTACATAAGAAATTGACAACATATCCATCAGCATTCAAATTTCCAAAAAGTTGTCTCAGAAATGTTACTGTTTAGAGGGGTGCCTAGGTGGCTCAGTCAGTTAAGTGTCTGACTCTTTATTTTGGCAAGGTCGTGATCTCAGAGTCATGAGATCAAGCCCCATGTTGGGCTCTGCACTCCCTGGGGAGTCTGCTTGAGATTCTTTCTCTGCCCACCCCCGTGCATGCACGCACACACTTTCAAATAAATAAATAAATCTTTTAAAAAATGTTACTGTCTTACAGTTTGTTTGAATCGGGATCCAAACAAGACGCACAGATATCATTTACTTATGTCTCTTAAATCTTTCGTAATCTATGGGATCCCCTCTTTTTTTTCTTTGCAATTTATTTGTTGAAGACGCTGAGTCATTGGTCCTGTCGAGTTTTGCACATGCTAGATTTTTCTGACCATATCCCTATAGTGCCATTTAACATGTTCCTCTGCCCCTTGTTTTTCTCCTGTAAACTGATTCGATCTAGAGGCTTCAGCTGATTCCAGCTGAATTCTTGTTTGAAGGCAGCTCATTTTTGTGCTCATCAGGTTGTCCCGGAAGGCTGGGTCCGTGTGTGGGAAGGGGACAGAGCTGGAAATGAGTCCTCGTTTTATACCTTAGGCAATCTAGGTGTCATTTGCCTCATTTATTGTTGTTGTTGTTTTAAGATTTATTTATTTATTTATTTATTTTAGAGAGAGAGTGCAGGGGGCGGGCAGAGGGAGAGGGAAAGAGAGAATATCAAGCAGACTCTGAGCTGAGCATGGAGCCCCGCATGGGGCTCAATTCCACGACCCTGAGATCATGACCTGAGCCAAAACCGAGAGTCAGAAGTTCAACCAACTGAGTCACCCAGGTGCCCCATTTTGTTTCTAAGTAAACCTTCTCGATGAAGTTTGGCATACAGAAGTGCCCATTTCACAGCTCGATGAATCTTCACAAAGTGAACCCACCCATGTAACTACCACACAGATCAGGTTAGAGAACACTATTGGTACCCCAGAAATGCCTTGTGACCCCAATTCAGTCATTACTGCCCAGAGGTAATCACTATCCTTATTTCCATCACCAAAGATGCATGGAATTGTATATTGCATATGTGTGTATATTATATATTGTTTGTTTTGCCCATTATAATTATGTTTATAGTCTGACATTTACAGGTGCCTGTAGCTAGCATTATAATACACATATAAATTACATGGGCATCAGAATCTCTTTACGCTAACAAAATATATCTACAAAACATGCTTATGGAATACTCCTGTGGCAGAAGAAAACCACAATGCAGGTAAAGTAAGTTTTATAAAGAATTATACACATGGTAGAAATGAAAGAATTCCCTCTCTTTAATTTTTCAGTTCCTTCTGTTAAAAGACACAAGTAGCATGTATGCTCTGTCTAGCTGCCTTTCCTCAAATTTGTGAGGAAATTTATATCGTACCTATAGCAGTTTGTTCATTCTCATTGCTTGAATGATTCCATTGTATGATCATACCACGTTTATCCATTCTATGGTTGATGGGCGTTTGAGGCATTTCTAGTTGTAGGTTATGCACAGCCCTGCCATGGTCATTTACATGCGTGTCTTTTGGTAAATACATCTGTGCGTTTCTATGGGCTGGGGTCATCAGACGTGTATACATTCAGTCTTTGTAGGTTCCGCCATACAATGTAGAAAGTGTTTGCAGCCATGGCTGCCCGTCCCAGCAGGGTGTGGGAGTCCTAGTTGTCAGGCTTTGGCACCCTGGCTGTTTGTCTTACGGGTGTAGGGTTTGGCAGCTGCGGTACTCCCACAGTTACCACATGGGTCCCTGGTCATTCACTGTCCTGGTATTCAGCCCTTTTAGTAATTAACCCCCTCTAATAGGATCCACTGAGTTTATGTGCACAATCCAGTGAAAACCTATCATGTCACCCCTCTGCTCAGAACCCTCCAGGGGCTTCTCCCATCTCAGGGAAAAAGTCAAAGTCACTGGGACTATTGACATTTGGACCAGATCATTTTTTTTGCTGGGGTGGAGGGAGGGACTGTCCTGTGCATTACAGGATGTTTAACAGCATTCCTGGTTTCTACTCACAGATGCTAGCGGAACCCCCCCCCCCGTGTGGTCACATGTCTCCTGTGGGACAGAATCACCCCCTGTTGAAAACCACTGCTTTCTGGGGATTAAAAGCCCTGTATTTTATGTCCTCGACCAATCCTATTACTCTCTGCTCCCATCCTTCCACTTCAGCTACATTGGCTGCCTCTCTGTTTCTTGCAGACCACTGCCTGCCTGTGCACATCCTGCTGCACTTGATGTTCACTCTGAAATGTTCTCCTCCCAAATAGCCACACGGCATCCAACGCTCTTGTAGATATTTTTAATTTATCTTGTGTAATGTCAGCCTTCCCCCACTAGAATAACATTCCACGAAGGCAAGGATTTTTACTTGCTTTGTGCACTTTTGTCTTTGCAAGGACAGTCCCTGGCATATGGTAGATATTTAACAAGTATCTGTTGACCACATATTTTGTGTACTCCTATCAGTAGCATTGAATGAGCACGCCAAAAGTATGTTGTTCTGTTTTTATAACTTATCTCTAGTAATGCACAGTCTTTTGAGTTCTGAAAGTGCCTTAAATCCAATGTCCACTACAAAGCCGGAAAGGGGCGGCAAAGACAAGGATTCGGAGTCAGCCAGACCCAGACTCAAATTGTAGTTCAGTCCCTTACCATTTGTGTGACCCTGGGACAACCAGGTTGTGTCTCTGAGCCTCAGTTTCTTCATCTGTAAAATGAGGTTAACACCTCTCTGCCTTTGAGAGTTGTCCCGAGACTGAATGAGCACCTTGACTGATCTGTCCCAAGGGATTAAAAAATGGAAGCCATTTTGTTGTTCAGTCTGTGTGCCTAGCCCATAATAGTTCACAGAGAAATTCAGCTGTTTCTCATTATTTGAGAACTTGAAACCACAGGAAGTTAAGGGGGTATAATGATTTAATGTTTTGCTTAACATTTCTGGGGGGGAAAAAAACAATCGGAAAATCCTGTCTTTTTCGAGGGCCTCTGTTTCCTTTTGAGCATTTTGTTCCTACAGGAAAGAATTCTTTCCATATTTGTGTTCTTGAGTTGAATCACTTATACCAGCCTGGAGGCTGATGCTGTTGTGGTTTTTCTTCCCTGCAAGTGGCAGAGGCTGGTGCAACCTTGAGATTCAAGCAGGTGTCTGGGTGTGGGACATGAGTCTTTGCTGTCCAGGGGGCTGCTTCAGGACCACCTGCCTCTGTGTTTTTCAGAATCCTCCCTGGAAAAGGAGAGGGAGACACCCAGTCCCATTGACCCCAACTGTGTGGAGGTGGATGTGAACTTCAATCCTGACCCTGCTGACCTGGTCCTCTCCAGTGTCCCTGGCGGGGAGCTCTTCAACCCTCGGAAGCACAAGTTTGCAGAGGAGGACCTGAAGCCCCAGCCCATGATCAAAAAGGCCAAGAAGGTCTTTGTCCCCGATGAGCAGAAGGTAACCTGATATCTGTTATGAATGAAGGTTCAAGAGCTGAGGGGCTGTGCTTTCTCCCATTCGATTTTATGTGGAGGACCCTCTCTCCTTTGGACACTGTTTAGAAAGGCATGAGTTCAGAGCACAGAGCCATATCCTGCAGCAGTTGGTAGAAAGAAAGGGAGTCAGGTAACATTTGGCCTCAGTGTGACTCCCTGTAGCTTCTGTCTTTTCTTACCGGCCGCCACCGTGGTGATGTTCCCACTTCCCTGGCTTTGGCCCAGCCTTCGGGCGAGAGCTCACTAGGCCACAGGAACTAGGGTTGAACAAGCCCTTGCTTTGAAGGACAAAAGATAGTTGTAAGTTGCCATCCCCAGGGAGAAGCAAGCAGCTTTCAAGCTGATGCTTTTGTAGGAACTCGGAGAGTGGGAGGGAGAGGAGGGGTTTTTTTTTGTAGTCTTTCCATCCTTTCTTATGAAAAACTCAAAGGAACCTATTTCATCCAAGCTTTAGAATCAGGCAGACCTGGGTTCAAACTCCACTTTGCCACCTAGAGCTCTCGCCGGGCCTCAGCTGCCTCATCTGTCCATTCCCGCCTCTCAGGAGGTTTCTGAGGCTTCAGTAACCGTGACAGTGAAGATGGGAGACATTTGTGTGGTCCTTACCATACGCTGGGCACTATCATAGGCCCCTTGTACACAGTAACTCGTTTATTCCCCAGACGGCTCTGTGCCGGAGTCACCGTTACTGTCCCACATCCCTCATCGCCCGATGAGGGACAGGAGGCAGCGGGAGGCTAAGGGGCTCACACAGTTCCGCCGCCAGGAAGTGGCAGAGCTAAGATTTAAACTCCGGGAGCTGGACACAGGGTGCAGGCCCTTAGCCACGACCGAAACGCCAAAGTGAGGCAAGGGGTGGACAGTGCTTTCTCTTGAAGTAGCCCAGAGCCAGTGATCAGCAAAACCCCCTCCCTCCACCGCACATCCCCACCAAGGACTTTGTTTCTGATTCCACCTTCCTGGGGAAAGGTCAGGGCCACTCGGTGTCCTTGGCGCACACAGCTCCTTCCCTGGGGTCCAAGCTTTTGGCTGGTTGCACCAGATGAGTTTTAAGAGGAATCTGGGATGCGGGGTGCTGGTAGGAGGGGAAAGGTTGGGTTCCCTCATGGGGAAAGGAGAGACCCACAGAGGACACTTCCCCACAGGACGAAAAGTACTGGACGAGACGCAAGAAGAACAATGTAGCGGCCAAACGATCCCGGGACGCCCGGCGCCTGAAGGAGAACCAGATCACCATCCGAGCAGCCTTCCTGGAGAAGGAGAACACGGCGCTGCGGACGGAGGTGGCAGAGCTGCGCAAGGAGGTGGGCAAGTGCAAGACCATCGTGTCCAAGTATGAGACCAAGTACGGGCCCTTGTAACCCGTGCCCCCGCTCGGGCAGCGCTGCCTGCCGCTCAGACCTCTGCCTGGGGGCTCCCTGAAACCCCACGCACGCGTGGGGACTTATGACTCGTCACGGTCGAATGGTGGCACACCTGCTCCAGGAGCGTTCACGTCCAAGCTTCATTATCACATGGCCAGCGCACGTGGCGACTTCTCTGGGGGGCCGGCCTCCTCACCAGTGGGGGTGCGAGAGAATCTACGTAGATGGGTGAATCAGCCTTAGTTTCGATCCTTGGGTGTCCCAGTTGAATCGGAAGGGGACCTCTGGGGTACAGAGCTCCTTTCACAGGGGGCTCAGGCTTCCCTGACTCTCCCCCGGTCTCCGGCCTGGGCCATTGAGCCTGTCTGCACAGAACGAGTCATGATCCTTGTCGCCCGATGTCTTCTCAGGTAGCGGGGCGCATTTCCAGGTGGGGCGTGTCTGTCACCCACCTCACCCTCCCCAGAAAGTCTTCGAGAGACACATCCGTTCCCATCTCCCTCAGAGGTAGAAAGACAAAGCAGCTCCTCCCAGAGGGGGCCAGGCCACAGGAGCAGGGTCTCTGCACAGCCTGGGATGGGGTGTGGGTCTGGGGCCTGCAGCCGAAGTGCACCCAGCTGTTCTTCGCTCCCACACCCCTTTGCTCCTGTGGCTCCAAGGCCTGGAAGCCAGGGAGGAGGCCCTGGTGAGGGGCTCTCCCCATGTTTCATCTGCTTCAGAGGAGGGACTCCCAGGGCAGCTGGTCTCCGAATCTTGACCACAGTGCAGAGGGAGGCCTTTTCATCTCCTCTTCTCCAGGCCACTTGTGGAGGCCCCCTGAAACTTCTTTGTCCCACCACACTGGGCCTTGGAGCCTGCTCTTTCTTTTTACCCAGTGATCATGCTCAGATCTTGGATTTCAAAGGAACCCCCCGCCCCCACTCGCCTAGGAAGCTTAACTTCCTGGAGCCAGGATGCCCTGTCGCATGGTGTTTAGAAAACCGGCCTCCATGGCCCCGTACACTGTGGGTGGAGAGCTGGGGCATGTTTCCCAAGAAGTTCCCCTGTTTTCTTGCTCTGCTCTCCAGTGTGGGCCAGGCCAGAGTCCACTTTCCCTAAAAACAGAAGAGGGCTTCCCAGTTCTCGCTTCAGGATCCCTCCCCCATGCGAGCTGCCCGGAGTGTCAACCTGCAGGACCCAGTGAGGGGTTGCAGGGGTCACAGCTTAGCTCTTGGGCCATTCACTCGGGCTAGGGGCCCCTCCGTCTGTGTCCCCAGGAGATACCAGCCACCCACATGAGCCGGGCTGTCGTGTGGAGGGCAGAGGTCCTCGCAGCTGTGGCTCCAGCCCCTCCCAGCTGCTTCTTCCTCGTGTGTTGGCGGACTCCGTCGTCCTTTGGCTGTACCTGGAAGATTCACTGAGGAAAGCCGTGGAAGCCTGTGCTCACCGTGGTCAGCTGGGGCACCTGGAGATGGGTGTATTTATTTGCTCAGGGCGGGTAGCCTGTGGTAAAGAGGGGTCAGAGGTGACAGGCGCACTTTGTCGTACTTACCACTGGCTTTATTTAAAGTGGTGGCTCCGAGTCCCGGGCCCTGACCCTGAAAGACTTTTCACAGTAGATGTTAAGACCGGGGGAAACCATGCACTGACCATGGACCACACCCCAGGGGAATGCCACAGCCCTCCAGGGACCTGCACACCTGCCCTTCTGGGTACTTGACAAGGGTCCCTGAGGCCAAGGGAGGCCACCCCCTCCCTCCTGATTTTGACTTTGTGGTTCTATAAAAACCGTGTTCACTCTCACTCTCTTGTAACCACAACAGGGCCGTTGCATCTGGCATGTCAGTGTCCTGCCCCGGGCAGCTCGCCCGCCTGGACACCTCTGTCTGGTCTGGCTACCCACCAAGAGGGCAGTTCTCATTTTGTAATTAGGAGAAGAGCCTCCAGCTTAAACGCTCTTCATTTTCTTTGGCCAGAAAGTATACGGTTTGTGTTGTGTTTTGTTTTGTTTTAAGGATGGACATTTAATCTCTGGTTGGTGTCCATGTTCCCCCCACAGCGGGTGGAGTGATGGCTGATGTCTCTCCTCTCTGTCTCACCTTCTGCCTGCTTGGTGCCCTCCTTTTCCTTCCCGCCAGGCAGTGGGTGTCTGGTTCCTTCCCAAAGTGCTTACTTGGAAAGAGTGTGGCTGCAGGCCTCTTTCAGAAGAGCTCCTTGGAGTCAGGAGCCTGGCAGGCACAGGAATGGGAGGGGTCCACGGAAGGTTGACATTCTGGGGAAGAGGAGCGCTCAGGTAAAGCATGTCTCCTTCCCAGGCCCAAGAAACGGGTGCTTGGAGCAGGAGGGGGCTGCTGCCTGCTCAGTGTCTGTCAGGAATTGGGAGTCTCCTTGACTCCCTCCTTGGGGCCCACAGCCAAAGAGTGCGGCTCCTGGGCTCAGATCTTTGACATCCAAGGAGCACTGGAGGCTAGGGAAGCCAGCATAAATGGCTTCCCGTTCAGTTTATGATCGCTTGGGAAGCACATGCCTTCCTAAGCTCCCTGTCTTCAGCTTCGTGGCAGCCTCATTGCAACCTCAGAACAGACAAATCATGAATGAGCTAGAATGTTGAAAGAATATACATATAATAAATGTATATCGAGAAATAGAAATATATATATTTAGAGAGAGAGCTTTCATGATGGCTAGCACCTTGTGGAGGACCTTGGCCAAAGGAAGGGGTTTGCCTGTCCGGGTCCTGAGGTTGGGGAGAGCACTGGGCAGTGACCCTTGACTGGGTAAGCATCGCCCTGCTGAGGGGGGCTGCTGGGGCCCTGGGCAGGCAGCTCATACAGTCCTCCAGCCTGAGGCGGGGTGGCAGACCTGGGAACCAGCAGGGGAGGGCCCCTTTGTGCTGGGCAGCTCTCTATCCACGGCCCTGGGAGCTCTGCTCCCCGTAACACAAAGGGCCAGGAACCCCTGGTTTTCGTGGCAAAGCCCCACCCCAGAGCTCCTTTAACATCTGTTGATTAAGTGCAATAAATTTTTCTAGAAAATGGCAAAGATGACTTCCAGGTGGATATTGCTATCTTATGGTGTTGGGGATGTCAGAACACCACTTGGTTTTATTTTTCTAAGTGCATGTGATAGAGTGTGTGGGGCTCTGCGTCCTCCCCTGGGAGCCGGCATTCCAGCGGGCCCCTCTCCCCTTTACCCTTGCTGGGTGGAGGAGGCAAGGAGAAAAGCCCTTCTTCCCAGCGGGAGAGGGCAGAAGCAGACCGTAGCCCATTGGCCTTATGTGCGTGTGTGCGTGCGAATGTGTCGCTGCTGGTGGGCTGGAGTGATGTGGCAGGGAGGGAAGCCGGGAGTGTGTCCTTTTCAAAACAAAATTAAATATTTTGAGATGAGAATTGTGGGACTCTCTTTTCTGTCCTCCCCTCTTCCCACGTTTCCTCTGTGTGTGTCCCAGGCACCCCTGCATCACCAGCTGGGTAGTCTTGGCCACTCTGCGCCTCAGTTTCCTTATCTGTCTGATGGGAGTAATTCTGCCTTCCTACCTCACAGTGTGTTGAGGAAGGACAAATGTCAGATCCAAAGTAGTTGGAACAAGGAAAAGTGCGGTACAAAGGCTAGAAAGACCGGGAACTGCTCAGGAAAAGAGTTCCCAACAGGGGACCCTGGACGGCAACTATGCGAAAAGGAGAAAGTACGAAGACTAAGAGTGGGGTCCTGGGGGTGGGAATCCGGGGGCTTTCCTTTTCTCCTTTGGCTGAGTTTTCTGTCTGTGGCCAGGAGACCCCTGCACAATTAGGAGATAACGTTTACGCACAAGGATGCACCAGCACCTGCTCAGGGCCGGCCCGGGGACCCCGGGGGCTTTCCTCGGAGGTGGGGGCAGAGTAGGGTGCAAATCCGCCGCCGCCTCCCCAACCCGCACCGCGTCTTCATCCTCCTCCCTCTACTACTCCCTCTGTGTGCGGAGCTGGTGGGGCTGGCAGCCCAGCGAGGCCTGGAGCTGCCTGTTGACAACCAAGCCCGCCCTGTGCTGCCTCCCCACGTTGCATGTCCTCAGCGGTCAGGGTCCCTGTGGCTTGAGGGACCAGGAACCGTCCCTAATTTTGTTTCAAAGGGGAAAAGCACTCATTTAGAGTTTGCAGACGGGCTGGCAAGGTGGGCTTTTAAAAATTGGTCATTTTACAGAGTGCCAGGCTGGCTCCGTCGGTGGAGCATGTGATTCTTGATCTCAGGGTTGTGAGTTCAAGCCCCACTTTGGGTGTGGAGCCCACTTAAAGATTTAAAAAAAAAAACAACATTAAGGCTATTTTACAAATAAACAGGCTCAGAAAAGCAAAGTGATATGCCCCAAATAACAGCAGCAGGGCTGAAATTCAAACCCAGAGTGGGTTTCAAATTTTCAAGTTCAAATTCCCTGACGGTAAAGGCAGGCAGACTGTTCTTGGCCCTGGGGTCAGGGCAGTGCCACATAATTCTGTCTTTTAACCAACTGCACCCTTGGGTCTTCCCGCCTCCCCACAGCTTACAGAGGCCTTCCAGCCCAGCCTGCCACTCATTCCAGCTCCCAGTATCCTGAGTACCTTCTGTATCGGCCTGGGCTGCATGCTTTGAGATATTATCTAACTTGAATTTCACGGGGGTGGAGGGGAGATGTTAACCCCATTGTACAGATGGGGAAACCAAAGTTTAGAGAAACTTCATTCAGCAAATATTTATTAAGTGTCTATTCTGTGTCAGCCGTGCCTCCTGCCCTCCCAATCTGCTAGGAAAGACAAACATTCCACAGACAAAAATAGAGAATGATGGATTGTACTAAGTCATGTGACTGAAAAGACGGGGGAGCTGGGAGAGAGACAAGCGGAGGGGTCAGGGAAGACCTGTCTGCAGGCGGCATTTAAGCTGAGACCTGAAGAGTGAATGGATATGACTTGCCCTTAAGGCTCACACACAAGTTGGGCTCAGAGCTGAGTCCTCTGGGTGGCTTGTGACCTCCGTCCACATGCCTCAGTTCCCTGGGCAGACACAGCCTATCCCTCTGGCCAGAGAGGTGAGGCACCAGTAGGGCAGTTATGAGAGGACCCAGGGTGAGTGGAACCTTGACACAACACCCTCTTGTCACTGAGGTTGGGACTAGGACCCCAAGGAGCCAGGGAAAGCAGAGGTAACTTGAACAGAGCCTTTGGCCCTGTGGTCGAATCTTTAGGCAAAGGCTTTGTGTCGGCCCTAGCCACCCCCAAGCCCCCTGGGGTCTCCATGGTTACTAGCCCTGGGCCCTGTTGATTGGTTAAGGAGTGAACATGTGACTAAACTGGGCCTATAAGGTCCTTCCCTGGAATTTGTCAACTTGAGGTCTGTTTCTTTGTGGAGATGACCTGCTCTAGCCCACTGCATTTTCTACTCTGCATACAGATGCTCCCACCCAAAGCAGAATTTTGTGCAGCCATGGGAACATAGGGGATTTGGGCTCAAAATATGTCAAAGCTACAAGATCTTTGTCGAGGATGTGGCAGGTAAGAACACAGGCTTTGGAGTTCATCCTGGGTTCAAACATTGCCTCCATCACCAATTTAAGCTGTGATTTGGGCAAGTCTGGGCTTCTGGGGGTTTTTTTTGTTTTGTTTTTGTTTTTTTTTTAATCTTAGAATGGGACACCAGCTTCCCAGGCTCCGGGGATGGGGTAGGTGCTCAGCACTTGGCTGATGCACTGAGGTCATGGTGTAGAAGGTGCTACACAGAGATGGGCCCCCCGCAGTCCTAGCAGCTGGATGGTGTGGGATGCAGCCAGGCTCAGACCAGCTGCATGGCCTGAGGTGAGTTACTCCACCTCCCGGAGTGATTTCTCTCTCCATACCAGGTGAACGTGTTACACTGATCACGTGTGAGTCCCTAACACAATGCCCCTCTCCTTCCTACATCTCTGGAGGACAAACTTCCAAAGCTGGACACGTGCCTCCTTCCTTGACTGTACCCAGCTACCAGCTGGCCCTCACACACCTCCCCGAGGCTGTGCCAGGCTGGCCCAGCTAGCAGCTCCTGACGTCAGCTGCTAATCCGGGCAAGCTGCCAGCCAGAGATAGGGGTGAGCTGCAGAGGAAATCGGAAACAGTTTTGAAGGTGGGTGTCCCTGGCCCCCGGCCCCCAGCCAGCCCTTCCTGTGCTCTCATCAGCTTCTTCAGCAAACCCTCCCAACCCCATGAGCCGATGCCTGGATGTGGTAGAGCAGGGGCCTCTGGCTGTGAGCCAGTGCTTCCCTGCAGTGACAGCTGGGGCCGTGTGGTGCGCTGTGCTCGGCCTCCCCCAGCTCCAAGGCTGCAGGTGTCTCCAAGCTGGGTGGGGGGCGTCCGCTCTGGCTTGGATTCCAGGCCGACTCTAGCTGGTCCCATGTGGGCTGCAGAGAAAGCAGAGGAAGGAGGAATCTCAGCCAGTTCTCTGAGCCCAAGCCGGGGGCACCATTCCTCACCGCTCTCCTGCCATGTCAGCCTCACGACATCTAGGATGTGTGTCCCATCTTACAGAGGAGGACACAGAGGCTCAGCGAAGTCTTAGCTGACTTGCCCAAGATCTCACAGCTACTAAGTAGCAGAGCTGAGTTTCTAGCCCAGACCTGGTGGCTCCTAAGCCCAAGCTCTTCTCCCACGTCAGTCATCTCCTGGCCGAGGTGCTGGTGCTGCCTAGGCCTGTCCACACGGGAAGTACACCCCCACCTTCCACCTAGCCAGCCAGAGCAGCCAGACCAAGGCCTGGTCTGACATCTTCCCGTGGACTGGCCAAACCACCATGACCAGCAGCAAAGAGGCCAGGCCCAGCTGCTGGCTTGGGTGAGGAAAAGACTGATGTTTGTCCCACACGGAGTGCCAGAACCTTCACGGTGACTCCCACTGGGAAAATGTGTTAACTGAGGTTCAGAGAGGGCACGTGACTTCCTCGAGGCCATACTGCTGCTTCTCCACACGCTCCTCCCAACCTCTTCCTTGGTCCCCATCCGCCCCTGGACCAGTGTCTTTCTCCCTCCCTCATAGCATGTCCTCTCCTCCTGGGTGCCAGGGCCAGAGGCTTTGGACAACAAGGACCTTACAAGTTATCACCTCTAGGCCCTCCTGGAATGGATGGGAGAGAGGCCCAGAGAGGGAAAGGAGCTATCCAAGGTCACACAGCAAAATGAGATTCGGATGAAGGGATCTTGCATCTCCATGTTTCCTATCTCCCTGAAATCACATCAAAGCTGGCTGGCCCTTCACTCAGGAAGGGTCCTACCCCTACCTGGACCATGAGCTGTTCACAAAAACCTGAGCTCACAAGGAAACGCCTTCATCCTGGGCCTGCCTCTAACTTGCTGTGTGCCCTCCTGCAAACCACTTCCCTCTCTGAGCCCCTTCCTCATCAGTGCCATCACCTTCCTCACAGACTTCTAATTCTACCATTAGAAAAGCTGGCTGGAGGGCAGAGAGAGAGAGAGAGAGAGAGAGAGGTAGAGGCAGGAGATGGGGCTGGAAGTCACCAGGGCCAGGCCAGTCAGGGCTGAAGAGCATGGCTGTCCTGCTGGGGTCTGAGTCCAGAACTGCTTTGACCCAGGTCTGTGGCAGAACTGGGCCACACCCCCGATACCGGTACTCTGTCTGAGAAGCTGCTAGACTGAGCTCAAATTACCTTGAAATCCTACCTAAAAGCCTGGCTGAGGCCCCAAGTGCGAGCCTCAGGGGTGAGACCAGAGCAAGGGGAGCCACCCAAAGCCGGGACTGGAGTCCTGGGCCCAACGTACCGATGACTCGCTGCAGCCCTCCTTGCTCTGGGCGTCAGTTTCCCCATCTGCCCAAGGACACTGGAAGTGTGGGTCTCAGTACTGATGTGCAGACTGCGTAACACCACCCGGCCTTTGTCCATGTTCGGGCAAGCCCAGCCTCCCTTTCCTCTCTTCTCTGCCTCACAAACTCCTAGTCATCCCTCCAGGCCCCAGTCCGCTGTCACCTCTGCCAGGAAGGCTTCACCAACATTCTTGGGGACAAGTTGCCCCTCTTGCATGATTCCACACCTTCTTCTGCAAGCATCCAGCCAGGCCCAGTCCCGCCCTCACACTTGAGGTGAGGAGCCAATGAGTTACAACACACGAAATCCTTAGAATAGCACCAGGCACGGAGCAAGCAGCCGTATGTACCATCTATACCCGGGCAACCTGCCCTGTGTGTCTCTAGCCCCATCCGCTCCCCCAGCTCCTGACGCTTACCTGGCACCTCAACTGGGAGGTCTCTCAGGCATTTCACCTTAACCTGCCCAGAGGCTCCTGGTCTCCCCCACACCTGCTCCTCCTCAGTCTTCCCCTCACGGTAAAGGGCCCCACCGTTCCTCAGGTGCTCAGACCAAAGCCTGAGTCCCTCCTTTATCTCCCAGCCCCATCCAATCCGTCCACAAATCCTGTCAGTTCTCGAATCCAGCCGCTCCTTACTGGGAGCAGCCCATGGCCGCCCCTGGTGTCTGGGCGGCTGCTGTGTCCTGCCTGGATTGTGGCAGCATCCGCCCCCCTCTTCTCCCATTTCCTCTGTTTTCGTTATCCCGCAGTCTGTCCTTCTCACGACACCCTTTCAACCACCTACCATATCCCACGGCTCCCATCACACTCAGAAACAGATCCAAACTCCTCCCCACAGCCTTTGACCTGCCCCCCCCACCCTTGCACCAGGCTCTAGCCACTTTGCCCCTGGGCTCCTCCTGGGTCACCCCCAACTCTTTCCCATCTCAGAGTCGGTGCACTTGCTGTCTGTCTGCTGGAGTGCTGTCCCCCAGGTCTTATTGGCCTGGTCTCATTCTCCGGGCCTGGCTTGCCCAATCCTTGACACTTGGCTCACTAAATGGCTCATTAAATGGCTGCCAACAGGGCCAGGTGTTGGCCAGAGTGCTGTGTCATCACCAGGTGGCGCTGCAGACACGTCCCTGGGCCGTGACCTCCGGTCCAGCCTCCAGATTTGTGCTGTCAGCAAAGCCTCCCCGCCTCCCTCCCGTGCCAGGCCGTGCTGTGGGACACCAGCTGACTGGGCCCCGGCCCTGCCTGTCTTCCAGCGGCTACGGGTGGACGTGGTCCAGGGGTATCCACAGAAGCGTGGAAGGGAGGGAGGGAGGCCTGACTGCCTTCCATGGCCTGTACTTGAGGCTATTTCTGGGGAGGGAGTGGATGTGTCAGCATGGGGGGGGGCGGAATGGGGGCTCAGCCAGAGCGAGCTATCTGGGGTGAGGGGTTCTGGGTTTGTATCCCCCCTCCTCTAGTCCTCTGGCCGCTTCTGACAAGCCTGGTCCTGTCTCTGAGCCTCGGCTTCCTCATCTGTCAGCAGGAGATAAAATGTGAGCAAGGACTGGAACACTATGTCAGGGAGCCGAGGTGGGCTGCTCTATCAGAATGAGGCAAAGGGGCTTTTGGGGGGCCTCCCCAGTGATGGGTGAGTGGGTGGTGTGTGCATCTGGGGAAGAGGAAGGCAGACAGGAAACCGGCCGCCCCGGGGACCTCAGCCTCCTGCTGCATCAACCGGGAAAGTCTCTAGGGCCTCCCTTGCTTTGAGCCCTGTGACCTGAAGCGTGTGTGCGTGTGTGTGTGTGTGTGTGTGTGTGTGTGTGTGTGTGAGAGAGAGAGAGAGAGAGAGAGAGCACGTGTGTGTGTTAGAGTCCCTGGATGTCTGTCTGAGTGAGCGTGAGTATGTCTGTGTGTGTCCACACCTAGGAGCCCATGGGTGAGGATGAGCAGCCTCTCACCTTGGCAGAGGAAGATCAGAAATTCCAGGGAACCAGGGGCTTTCATCTCCCTGCCAAGCGGGGCCCTCAGGGCCTGGAGCGCCTGCTCAATCAGTACCAGGGATGGTGCCCTAAGTGGGCAGCAGGTCACCCTACTTCTGTCCCAGCCCCCAAGCACCTGGTAGCTGGATCTTCTCTCTCCATCTCTCCCCAAGAGCACCTGCACTGCCTGATTTGACTTCATTTGCATTCAGACCCCCCCAGGCCCTCCTTCCCTCGGATGACAGTGTCATTCTCATGCCTATCAGCCCTGTCAAGGAGGCTGCAGACTTCCTGTGGGTGAGGGGCCAAGGGTTATGTTGGAGGGGCCCTGTCCCTGGCCTACCCACTTCTTCATGCAGAGAGTCAGCCTGGCTCTTTCCCTTCTTAAGAGATAGACTTATTAAGCACTCACTCTGTGCAGATAATTTATATACCTGTTCATTACATCGTCACTTTAAGGTACTTTTATGTCCGTTTTACAGAGGAGAAAATTGAGGCTCAGAGAAATGAAGTGACTTGGCTCAGATCCCACAGTAAGTGGGACTGGAAGTCAGCTCTGGCGGACTTTCTGCAGACACACTGGGGTGTGGGTGTGGGAAGCGGGGGACACAAGCTCTCTTTCTTGGCTCCCTACCCTCCTGGTGACAAGCCATCTGCCTTGCCACCTGGCTCTTGGTCTTTTCACTCAAGTGACCCCCTGGGGAGATGAGGGTGGTGGCAGTAGTAATGGCAGAAGACAAAGGGGCTGCTGAGGTTTTGGTCTCTCTCCACACACTCACCCCAGTCCAGTCAGAGGTTTTCTCTACAATTCTTTCTCCCAGACCAGTTGAGCTAGCTACCCCCAACTCCTGATGGCCCTGCCCAGACACCGTCTGGAGAGGCCAACCTTCCAGGTCCAGCTTCAAGGTGAAGATTCAGTGACTGTTTGCTTAGGAATAATAATAATAGTAATAATAAAATCTGCCGGGCGCCTGAGTGGCTCAGTTGGTTAAGCGACTGCCTTCGGCTCAGGTCATGATCCTGGAGTCCCGGGATCGAGTCCCGCATCGGGCTCCCTGCTCACCAGGGAGTCTGCTTCTCCCTCTGACCCTCCCCCCGTCTCATGTGCTTTCTCTCTCATTCTGTCTGTCTCTCAAATAAATAAATAAAATCTTTAAAAAATAATAATAATAATAATAAAATCTGCCATCAGTTGAATGCTCACCAAGTGTCCAGCCTGTGCTGAGTGCTTTTCAGGCAGTCTCTCAAAGCAGTATTTCCTGCAACTAGAATTGCATCCTATCATTATTCCCTTTTTTCAGGGGAGGAAACTGAAGCACAGAAAGGTAAAGTGACTTACCCAAGATCACACAGCTAAGAAATGCCACAGGCAGGTTTCAAACCGAGCCCATCTGGGTCTAGAGTCTGTGTTGCACTGAAGTGAACAGTTAAGAAATGGGTATTCTAAGGGCTTGTCCCCCCTAGTCACTGTGGGCTGTGGAGGTGTCTTAGACCACCGACCCCAGGCTGGGCTGGGCTGGGCAAGGTAGATCCATCTCACCTCACATGGACTGGAGGACAGAAGCACCCTGGATTCCAGCCACTGCACAAGTCACTCTTCCCCTTTGGGCCTCGGTTTCCCCATTTGCTGAAGGAGACTCTGGCCTTGCCCAGCCTCCCGGGGCAGCTGTGAGGACGGAGCCAACGCTGCCATTGTCAAATGGCTTTTTCCAGTAGAACCTCTTTTTCAACTACAATCTCACCCAGAAGGCCAACATATGAAACTGATAAAAGGGGTGTTTCATCAGCATACATTTCTAAGCTCAGGGTGCTGACAGGTCCTTAGTCTAAAGTCACTTGAGAGGGTAAGTGTGTGACACTTGTAATGGGACACACATCCTGCTTGGGGTATTGGGGAGGGCCATGGTGCTGGGAGCTACCCCAGCACCCAGTCTGTTCCCGCAGCTTGTCTGAGCTACACAGCATCAAGAAAGCCTTGAGGCCTGCAGGCAAAAAAAAAAAATTAAAAAAAATGAATTTAAATTAAGCTCTGGTGACAGCCGTACAGCCCAACCAGGGGTTCCAGGGGTCTACAGAACCCATCTGATGACCCCTGGCCCTGGCTGTGTGGCCCTGGGCACACCCCTTGCCCTCTTTGGGTTTTAGAAGGCACAGGAGGCTGGGGTCCACGTCCAGGGGCCCATCTGTTTACCTCAGCAGGTCTGGAGTTGGTGATCAGAGACACGTGGCTGATGACCTGGCTCCCCACAGCCCCTCAGAAGCCTGGCTGGTGAAGCAACAGAGTGTGTGTGGAGAAAACCTTCAAGGCCTGGCCTGGGGGCTCAGGTGGGATGTGGGAGACAGCTGGGATGAGGTGAGGTGGGATGGGGAGGAGGGAGCTGACCAGGCCCTGAGAGTTTAAAAATAAATCTTGTCTGAGTTCTGTTAGCTCCAGCCAGCCCCAGCTTCCAGGCTCTGGTGACATCACCAGGGCACAGGATGTCCTTGGCAGGGCCTGGGGGTGGCAAGGGGAGGGTGGAGGGGGTCCTGATTTGCCCTTTCTGTTATTTGTGTTTGGGGAGAGCCAGCCTGGGTTGTCCTGGACAAGGGGGGCTGCCGGGGATCCCTCCTCAGCCAACACTTGAGAGCATTCCCTTTTGCATCTGAGAAAACTGAGGCCCCAACTTGGAGAGATTTGGCAGGTCCAGAACTCGAGGCCAGCAGGGCTAGCTCTCAAGCGGTGGTTCTGGAAGTCTGGTGAGCATGGGATGGGGGACCCTTTGGGCAGAGGTCTCACTTGGGTGGAGGGCACGGGGAGGCACCGAATGGGCAAATGCCTAGCACTGTACTTGACATTGTTCAGAACAAACAAGTTCCTCCTGACCATCCTTCGCCTCTGCATTTCCCTCGGACCCTTAGGAGGGACTGGCAGGGATTAGCGCTGTCCCCATTTTATAGATGAGGAAACTGAGATCCGGAGACAGAACCACCTACTCTAGTCCTCACAGCCAGCATATCATGCCCATCTGGGATGGGGTCCAGCATCCCCTGGCAGTCCCCAGCTTGAGCTGCTAATAGAGAGGGAGCTAAGGTGGAGCCAGGGTGGATGTAGGGGCTGGGGGCAAGAGGGGCTGCCATGAGGATACAGGGAAGGGCTGGAAAGGAGACCCTGCCGCCTCCGCTGTGGGGACGCCCCATTCGCTGGGCCTCCCTCCCATAGCTCTCCCTCCCACCCCTCCTCTACGGGCTTCCTGCCCCCTTGCACTCAGGACAAAGTCAGGTCTTGCCTGGTCAAGGCTTTCCCTGCACATCCAGCCTCATTTCTCATCACGGACTTGACACACTCTAAGCCTCGGCCTCAAACTGCTTCTAGATCCCTACAGCGATTGCTATTTCAGGCCTCTGAGCATTTGAACAAGCTGTTCCTGCTGCCTGGAATGCCCCCTCCTGTGTCTTCCTGGGGAACTCCTGTACATCCTTCACAGTTCAGCCCTGAGCTCTCCTGCTCATCAGACCACGACCCTGACTCCGGAATTGCTGTTTGCTGCCACCTCTCCTCTGGACCCACAACTCTTTTAGGGCAGGAACTGTATCGTATTCCCCTTTCTGTGCAAGGGCCTAGCAGGTGCTTGGATGAAAGAATTCAACCGGGTCCTGAGCCTGCTTGTTTCTCTCCAGGGACTTTGTCCAAGTCACATCCCCTCTCTGAGCCTTGTAAGGTGAGGACAAGGGCCACTTTGCAAACTTGTTGGAAAATGGTGGGATTTCCTGTGTCCCTTAGTAGGCATTAAAGGGCTTTACCGGTGTGGGGGGTGTTGTTCCACCGCCACAGTTCAGTCTCTGGCCACAAACCCCAGTCTAACCACCCCTCCAAGTTAGGCCCCTCCCTTGCTCTGCCGTCTCTCCACACTGCCCACCAAATCAAAACAGGGGCAGTCCCAACCTGCCACCCTCCTGCTGCTTGCTTGCTCCCTCCCCCCAAAGCAACCTCAAGACGCCCCGAACCTCAGAAAGCCCAAAATTCCCCGAGGGAGCCTGTTTCAAATGCTGAGTCCCAGGCCTTATCACCAGAAGGCCCACTCAGAAGGGTCTGGGGTGGAAACCCTCAATCAGCACTGTTAAGCAGCCGCCCGGTGGCCCCGACCCAGCTTTCGGAGCCTCCTGAGTGCAGCATGACCTGCGGCAGGGAGGGAGAGCCGGTGCCACCATGGAGGGGCTGGGGCTGGGGACGATCTCAGGTGGTAGCTGCCAGCAGCCTTTCCTCCATTTCCCAGGGGGAGGCGAGCAGGCCCTAAGCTAGGGGCTTCGGCAAGGGGCTTCCTCGGCCTAGTGGCCAAAGGCGGACCCCCGGGCGGCAGGCACTGGCCGCACACGGTGCGCGCGCGCGCGCGCGCGGGCCCCAGGGCCGGCCCCGCCGCCGCCTCCCGTCAGAGCCGTCTGCTGGGGAGCCAGACGCGGATATAAATAACAGCGAGGCCAGGCCGCATGAAGTAAGCGCGAGCGGAGGGAGGCCAGGAGCCGCCGCCGGGGAGCGGGGGACGCAGACGAGCGCGGCGGGGAAGCGGCGGCGCGGGCCCGGGTGACCTTGGGGGAGGAGGGCGGGCACTCCGGAGGTGTGACACCGCCCCGGCCGCGGGAAGCGCAGGAGCGCTGCGGGAGGCCGGGGCCTGGCCAGGAGGCTCGGGGCACCGAACGCCGCCCCTGGGGAGCCGGCCAGGAGCTCTGGGCTGGAAGGCTCGCCCGCCGGTGAGCGGCCTCGGCCCCGGCGCACACACCCGTCCGCTCTGAGCCTCGCTCTCCCCGGGCGTGCGCTTCCGCCCTTTCTGCTCTGCCCCCACTACGTGCCCACGGCTCGGCGGGCGCGGAGAGGGTAATTCTGGTGTCGGAGGACGGAACAGCCGGGCTATTCCTAGGAGGGGCCGCCCCCATTGGCTACCCTCCTCCGCCCCGCCCCCCCGCCGCCCGTTACGTAACCCTTCCCCCTCCCCTCCCCCCCCGCCTCCGCTGGGGTTGGGGGCCAGGAAAGGAGAGGCCCCGGCACCTCCCTGGGTGCGGTACTGCGTGGCTCGGCAACCTTCCCTGCTGCTTAACGCCCAGGGGGAAACTGAGGCCTTTGTCTGGCGGGGCCTGGCGACGTGGGTCCCTGCGGGGATGGGGTGCCCGCGCAGGCGAGGATCCTTGGCTTACAGGCGAGCCCAGAGTGTGATGGGAGCCTCAGCACCGCCTCGGGTCCCGACTTCCTCCTCTGTGCTAAGGTTCCCTCCCTGGCCGGGACCTTAGGGGCCCCGGAGGTCCCCGGCTGCGGGAACCTTGCACAGCTGACCCCCACCCCCCACCCCGTGCCTGGGCCGCAGTGTATCTTGAATTCTAGTCGGGCAGTGATACCCAGTGGTGCCTGGCTCCTCTCCCCACCCCATGGGTGACCTTGGGTAGGCTTTGCCTCTCAGAGCCTCAGTATCCCCGCTTTTAAACTCGGACTGCTCATGGGGCCTCCTGGTGGTGTAGGGAAGAACCCAGGCATGTCGGCACCGGCTGAGTCCTTAGCGAGGTCTGTGAACTATCCTAATTCTCCAGTCCTCTCCCAGGGCCCGGTGCAGGACCTGAGCCCAGCCTCGGGCTCCTACGCAGTGCCCCTTTGGGTCAGTCTGCTTGCCGTGGACCTTAGTTAGCCTTTGCCCAGGGAGCACATGGTCCGGGCCTGCCCTGTGGCAGCACAGGGGGCCTTGCCTGGTACCTTCTAAGAGCAGATTTGGGGACAAGAAAAGTATCTGCCCGGGTCTTCTGTGTGCTCCTCAGACTCAGTGGGAGCCTCTGTCCCTTCATCTGCAAAATGGGGAAGATCACACCTCCTTCCTTCCCCTCCTGCTCAGCCTCTGCCAGGATGAGGAGAGGCTGCTGTCCCCCCTCCCAGTTACTGGGCCAGGACCGCGAGTCCAGGGCCTTATGCTCATTTTACCTTCCAACAGGTGAGAATTGGTGTCCTTTTACAGTTGAGGAAACCAAGAGGTGGAGTAACTCCTCCAGGTAGGGTGACCGACAGTTCTGGCTTGCCTTAGACTGAGGGGTTTCCTGGGACACAGCACTTTTACTGGGAAAACTGGGAGTCACCCTGCCTCCAGGACATACACCTCACAAGGTGCAGTATCTGAATCCAAAGTCTGGCAGTCCAGCTCCAGACTGTGCTTCCGTCTATCAGTATTTGCTAAATGAATGAATACATCCCTCCCCACAACTGTCCCTCAGCCTTTGCTGGGCACCTTGGCTCATATATCAGGATAGAGTTTGGACTCTGCCGGAAGTGTGTGGGAAGTGAATATGGTCTCTGGGTTCCGCTGCTGGGTTTCTAACATCCCCCTCAGGCCCTCCCTGGTTCACCTTGACCTGAGGGGACCCCCAGGGTCTGCTCGTCGGGCTCTTCCCCTTTTTCCTACAGGAGCGAGGAGCCACAGGCCCCTTAATATCAGCTGTGTCACTTTGCTTCCTCACCTGTAAAATCAAGGAGATAAAACCTGCCTTCCGGTTGCTGCAGGGATTCAGGGAAATGCAGGTAGAGCTCCTGGCACACAGGAAGTCCTCAGTACATCCACGTTACTGCAGCTTATTAATGTGGTAGTTATAGTCGACTACTCCAGCAAGCGCTTCCTCCGTGAGGGGAACTGTCCTAAATGCCCTCCGTGCATTCAAGCCCCAAAAAGAAGTGGGTGCCATCTTTCAGGTGAAGATCTGAGTCTCAGAGAGGTCGTGACCTCCCGAAGGTCAAGGCCATAGTGGGGCAGGGCCAGCGTTTGCAGGGTACTGTCCTCTTGTAGAACTTAGCTCAAGCGGTGGCAGGCAGGAGTGGTCTGGGGAAACTAAGGCGTACGTTAGGGAAGGATTGCTGAGGCCCTCGCAAGGCGCCAGGCCCCCCTGGTCTCCCTCCCAGACCAGCTGGTCCTCTCCTCGCCCAGGGTGGCAGGTCAGGTTGTACAGACGAGCCCTTTGCTCAGGCCAGGCCGCTCCCTGCCCCCCTCGGCCGGCTGCCCGTGCCCTCTGCCAGCTACTGTTCCCTGTCCATCAGCCAAGCCATGAAGCAGTCCCGGACATTGTGTCCAGAGAGAGGGCCAAGCAGGCCCCCCTACCGGTGGCCGATGACCTCCCGCCCTGCCCCTCTGGGCCTCAGGCCAGCCTGGCCTGTGCCCCGCCCCGGCCCAGGCAGCAGGCCAGAGCTGCCCTCCCAGAAGCCAGACCGGTGCCTTGCCACCTCCTGCCACCCTGCGAGCCCTGCTTAAGAGGGGTGCCCCTGCTGCAACCCAGGCCCCGCTCCCCAGAAGGCAGCCCTAATTTCAGAGGGCTGGGCTCCCTAGGGTGCCGATCAGGAGAAGCCAGCTGGGCTCCCGAGAAACCTGTTTTCCTGCCCTGGGCGTTTCTGCCTCGGCCTGTCCCCAAATCCAGCTGAGCCGAGGCGAGTGGCCCCCTTGGGCAGAGAGCTGAGTGTGGGGGGCGGCTCTGTGCCCATGTGAGCTGGGCCGACCCTGTTACCACGCCGTATGGCTAAGGAAGCTGAGCTGCACAGAGAGGCCCGGATTCTGGCAAAGCCACACAACCCGGCTGAGGCTGGGGCGGCGCGCGGAGCAGGAAGGGCGGACGGGCAGCAACAGCCGGGAGGGGCAGTCCCCCAGGGGCGGGGGGTGGGGGGGCGCGACACAAGGGGGCCCCTCTGGTTTTAGCTGAGCTGCCCCCCGCCCCGCCGGCTCAGAGCCCCTTTCCCTCACTTCCCCCCACCTAGTGTTCCTGCCTTGTCCCCCGCTTTGCTTCCCTGAGGATATTTCTCCCCGTGGCTTTTGTGTATCAGTTGTATTGTTCATCTTGCGCACGAGACCGGGAGCCTGGTGAGGGTAGGGACTGCGTTGTTCCCGCTGCATCTCCAGGGCCAAGAACACAGGGTTTTGCACATAGTAGGTCAATCTATATTTGTGGAACGGACAATCGAGTATCGGCTGTGCCTTTTAGTCACCAGAATCAAAAAAAGGAACATGTCCGTCACCCTCAAAAGTTTCCTTATTCCCATTTTTAATCCCTTTCTCCAGTCTCTTTCCCTCCTCCTCTCCTCTCCCAGGCAACTACTAATCTGCTTTCTGTCGCAACGTGATTAGTTTTCATTTTCTAGAACTGTCTATAAATGGATTCAAATAATATGTTGGGTTTTTTTTGTTTGTTTTGGTCTTTCACTCATTTTAATATTTTGCGATTCATTCATGTTGCGTGTATCAGAGGCTCATTTCTTTTTATTGTTGTGGAGTGTTCCATAGTGTGATGCCTGGAGTTCAAGCCTTCACCCCTTGAAGGACATTTGGGTTAGTTTCCCATCTGGAGCTAACACATCAAGTTGCTGTGAACATTTGTGTACAAGTCTTTGTATGGACATTCATTTCCTTTTCTTACGGGCAAATGCTTAGCAACAGAATGGCTGAGTCCCGTTGTCGGTGTGTGCTTAACTTCTAAAGAATCTTCCAATTTATTCTACAAAGTGGTTGTAACATTTTCCATTCCCACAAGCAGTGTATGAAAGTTGCTAATTCCTCCACATCTTCGTTAACACTTGGTATTGTCAGTCTTTTAAATTTTAGCTGCTGTAATAGGTGTGTTTATTGTGATGTTAGATTGCATTTTTCTAATGACTATTGATGAACAGTTTTTCATGTGCTTATTTACCATTCATTTATTTTTTTTTAAGATTTTATTTAGAGAAAGAGAGAGGGGGAGGGGCGGGGAGAGAGAGATCTTTTTTATTTTTAAGATTTTATTTATTTTGGGTGCCTGGGTGGCTCAGTCGTTAACCGTCTGCCTTTGGCTCAGGTCATGATCCCAGAGTCCTGGGATCGAGCCCCGCATCGGGCTCCCTGCTCCGCAGGAAGCCTGCTTCTCCCTCTCCCACTCCTCCTGCTTGTGTTCCTGCTCTCTCTGTGTCTCTCTCTGTCAAATAAATAAATAAAATCTTAAAAAAAAAAGTTTTATTTTAGAGAGAGAGAGAGCAGGGGGCAGGGGCAGAAGAACAGGGAGAGAATCTCAAGCAGACCCTGCAGTGAGTACAGAGCCTGACATGGGGCTCAATCTCACGACCCTGAGATCAGGACCTGAACTGAAATCAAGAGCCACCCAGGCACCCCGCCCCCATCATATATCTTTTTTGTGAAGTGTCTGTTCAGATCTTTTGCCCAGTTTTGTATTGGGTTGTTTTCTTATAATTGAGAGGTGTTTAGTTCTGTTTTTTATTTTTTTAAAGATTTTGTTTATTTATTTGTCAGAGAGAGAGAGAGCGCGTGCGCACAAGCAGGGGGAGCGGCAGGCAGAGGGAGAAGCAGGCTCCCTGCTGAGCAGGGGGCCCGATGCGGGGCTCCATCCCAGGACCCTGGGATCATGACCTGAGCAGACGGCAGATGCTTAACCGACTGCGCCACCCAGGCATCCCTGTTTTGTTTTTTAGATATAATTAACCTGTAAAACATTATATTAGTTTCAGGTGTATAACGTAATGGTTTGATATTTGTATATATTGCAAAATGATATAATTGAGTTTTGAAAGTTCTTTGTAGATTCTATATAAAACACTTTTATCAGATACATATAATTTGCAAAATATTTTCTCCCAGTCTGTGGCTTGTCTTTTTATTCTTTTTATTTTTTATTCTTTTACCAGTCAGTGTTTAAGGAAGATTTTTTTTTTATTTTAATAAAGTTCAGTGTATCAATTTTTTCTTTTATGGATCATTTTTTTTAAAGATTTTATTTATTTATTTGAGAGAGAGAGAATGAGAGACAGAGAGCACGAGAGGGAAGAGGGTCAGAGGGAGAAGCAGACTCCCCGCTGAGCAGGGAGCCCGATGCGGGACTCGATCCCGGGACTCCAGGATCATGACCTGAGCCGAAGGCAGCCGCTTAACCAACTGAGCCACCCAGGCGCCCTTTTATGGATCATTTTTCAGGAGTCATATCTAAGAACTCTTTGCCTAACTCAAGATCACAAAGATTTTTCTCTTTTGTATTCTTTTAGAAGTTTTTAATTTTAGTTGTATATTTCTGCCTTTGGGATATCTCTGTGGCTTCTCGAGGGGGTGGTCTTTACTTGCTGTGCCCCTGGCTCTCACTCTTCTACTCCCGAGTCTTGTTCCTCTCCTCGCCTCCCTGCTGACGGCCTGGAGCCCCCCAGTGCTCAGTCCGGGTGTCACCTTACCAGCCCACGCTGGAGCACTTGGCCTATGTTCCGTGCCATAATTCCTCACTCACCAGCTGCTGCCAACCCTCTGAAGGGCCTTCCCAGGCTGGGTGGGAGCCTCCTCTGGGCACTTGTGTCTCCCTGGGCTTCCTTCTGGCGTGAACCTGATCAAGAGGTTGAAGTCCTAATGACCTGGGTGTGTCTTCCATCACCAGATGTACCCCCCACTTCCTCTAGCAGGCCCATGTGCTGGGCCTCTCCTCTGTGTCCAGCTCAGGGCCTGGCACAAAGGAGGGGTTCCGGGAAGGTTTGTTGATTGTGTGAGAGGACATTCTCTCTGTTAGCCACAGACGGGGCAACCTGGAGGTGGGAGACTGAAATCTCACATTTAAGATAACATCCCGACTCCCCATCTGGGCTCCGGGCCCATGATGTGGGACCTCTTGACCTGATCTTGAGCTACTTGCTCTTGTTTACTACTGGCCTTTTCGTTCCCTAAGCATACCAGGCTTGTTTCTGCCTTGCCCTTGGAAGGGGCTGACCCCTCTGCTGCTCACTCTGGTAATTCTCTTGTAATTCAGATCTTCGATTCAGAGCCCCCTCCTTGGTAAGGCCCCTTCTTCCCCTGACCAATCTAAAGGCCACTAGCAGCCACCGCTGGTTGTGATTATGGCCCATCCTCACTGTCTGACATTTTCTCATTTATTTGTGGTTAATCGAACATGGTCTTTAGGGGAGCAGGGATTTGTTTCCTGCTGTTCACCCTTATTTCCCTCATGCCTGGAACAGTGTCCAGCACTTATGGGGGCTCCACGTTGTATGGGGAGTATTGAATGTTGACTAGAGCCAGTCAGGGCAGAGCTAGCCAGAGGACCCAGCTGAGTGGCTGGCCCAGGCCTCTTCTCTGCAGCCCTTCTCCTTACTCAGCCGGCCACATCCCAGCAGTATTCTGAGCAGGTCCTCATGCCTCGGGCAGGGGTGAGGGGCCTCAGCCAGTAGCCATGAGGTCCTGCCCAGGGCCTAGCCCGTTACTCTTCCCTCCCCGCCCTGGGAAAGGTGCTACAGCAAAGGGTGCTCATCACGTCTTGGGAGCCACTGAGACAGGAAGAGGCGTTGGCCCGGGGAGTGGTTTAGCTGGCCCGGAGCCCAGCCCTGCATCCCTTGTTGTACAAGTGGGACAGATGTCAAGACGGAAGAGAGGTGTTCAAAGTTACACAGAAAGTGAGCAGCTGTGAGGACCAAGAGCTCACTTCGCTTGCTGGCAGGGACATTCCCCAAATTAAAACCCAGGGGATCAGTACGTTCCTATTGCCCAGGGCCTTGGAGACTTCCTGGCTGGTTCCAGCCTGTCCTTGGGCCCTGCCCAGGCACGACTTGGTCCAACTGGCCAGGCCCAAGGGGAGGAGGAGGGAGGACGAGCGTGTGCCCCTCCGCCCCTGACTCACTCAGAGGACCAGACAGTGGCATCCCCTTGGCCTAGGGGCGGGCCCTGACTCAGGCGGTCAGTGACCGACGGAGCAGGGCTCTCCTGCCGCCATGACTCACACCCACCCGCCCATCTGTTCTCCAGAGGGAAACTCCCCGGGGGTTTCGGGACGCGGGTCAAGGGCCCGTTCCACCCCAGGGCTGAAGGCTGGGCCCCTGAAGAAGACAAGCGGCAAAGAGCATACTTTGTAGCACGGGGTGGGGGGCATTGTTGGGGCACAAGCGGCCTCCCACCTGGGCAGAGGGCAGAGCAGGGGCCCGCCAGCCTAGTCTCTGCTCCAGGATGGAGTTTCCTGTTCTGCCCCACTCTGGTCCTGCTGCTGGCTGGGTCCGGTTTCGGCGTGTTTGCTGATGCAAGGAAGCCTCTGGGAGCGGGCCGGCTGGTGGTGTTTGAGGACAGACAGTGACAGCCCGGGGGGGATGAAGGTGACACTTGTTGTTCACTCTGGGAGGGCCGCTATGCGCAGCATTTTCCACTCATTATTTCATTTAATTTTCACGAGTAATACAGTTACTATCCCCATTTTCGAAGTGAGGGAACGGAGGAGCCGGAGTAGGTGAAGTGGTTTGCTTGAGGTCCCCCAGCAAGGGAGCAGCAGGGGGTGGGACGGGAACCCGCGTCTTCTGGGGGGTGGGGAGAGAGGAGTCGCTTCCCTGATGGTTCCCCCCGGGGAGGGGTCTGGCTAACTTGGCCTTTCTCTGCCTCCTGATGCCCAGGCCCTCAGGCCCCCGGCGCACGCCTGTCCTGTAACGGCCATCTCCCCTGTGCTCCCAGGGCAGACCTTGGGTGTTCATGGAGGATTTGTCGAGTGAATAAATGACTTTTTTCTGAGGAGCTGAGTCTACCAGAATGCTCTTTCCTCCTATCAGGGCAGAGCTCTCCAGCACGTGCGCAGGGAGTGGGAATGGGTGACCACGGGCACCTGTTGTGACAGGACCCGTGTTAGGTACTGTTTACATTAGCAGACGTAGGAGTGAGTGTGCGGCCCTGGGTCCCACAGGTAGGCCGGCAGCCTGTACACAGGGTCCCAGGGACAGGCGGGGCTTCTCCCTGGCAGGACGGAGGAAAGGGAGACCCCTGGGAATGGCCTTATGTGCGTCAGGCGAAGGTCTGGGCATCCTGAACAGGGGCCTCCCTCCATTTGATGGGCTCCGTGGAGGAAGGGGCCCAGGGAGGGGGCCGGGCATCAAGCGCTCCTGGGACCCTGTGCAGAGGTTGGAGGCCTGGTGGGAGAGCTTCTAGGCCTCGTTCACACTCTTGGTTGGGGAGGGATCAGTGTTGGCCTGTTTGGGAAGCGAGGGGCCTGAGGAGACCCCCCATCGCACTGATGCCCCAGAAGAGCTGCCCGCCCCCCCCAGCCCCTGCCAAGCTGGAGGTGGCACGTCAGCCCTCCCATCCCCTCCAGGGGAGCGTCAGGCTTCTCCAGCAGTTGCCACGGCTCTGTACATGAAAACGTCACACACAAAAGCTCAGCTTCCCCAACTGCCAGTCTTGTGCATCTAGACTTGGAGCCCTGTTCTCAGTTGTACTGCAGAGAGAACACACCTCCATCACCGGGCTGCTGTGAGGGGGAAGAAGATTCCTCCAGTACCGGGCCTTCCTCTTCAACCCAGGGCCCACGGGGCTGATATGACCCACGGCCAGGGAGAAGGCACACCGAGCGGTTTCCCCAGTGACGGGCAGGGATGGGCCCTGCGAGGAGATGGCCGAGCTCTTCCCCAGCCCCAGCTGCCTCTACGGCGGCTTGGCAATCGCCCGGCCCAGAGAAGGGCTGAGAATCCAAGCCCCAGGTTTTGGGACAGAACCTAACTCGGGTGGGCTCCTTTTGTCCTTACCCACTTCTCAGGGAGCAGTCATCTGAGGGAGGAAAACACTAGACATAGAGCAGGGGGGAGGTTGATCCCTCCCTCAGCCTCCAAGGAATCGGCCATTCCTTCAAAAAGCCACGAGGTGATCCTTTCTGTTCGCAAGGCTTGCTTCCAGTATAGGCTCCACAACCCGGCAGCAGGGGGAGCTTGGGCAGTTCCCAGCCTCGGGGAGCAGGTTTCCAGGGTGGCAAAGAACCCCTCGAAGTGGAAACTCTGGGTCCTGTGATGGTGCGACAGGGGGTAAAAAGGGGCCCTTGGCACTGAGGCACCCCAAGGGGTGAGGTGAGGAGGACCAACGGTCTCTTAAAGCCGACAGGGGCCCCAAGTAAAAACAAGCCAGGAGCAGGCAGCAAGCTATTATATATCATGCTTTTAATACAAACTTAAAAAAATCTGGAACAATATAAACTGTACAGATTTGATCAATCTTTTTGTTTTGTTTTTAAACTAAATCTCTAAACACACCAATGTCCCATTCCAAAATATTGCACAACATTCTGAATACAAAATGCTTGATTGTATTCCTCCTTCACTAAAGAAAACAAGTTCATTACCCTGCTCCCCCAAGCTCCTCTCCACATTGCCTCAATGCCCTCCTTCCCATCCCGAGGGGTCAAACTAGAGAATCTATAGCTCACTGCATTGAGAAAAATACATCATTCTGGACTAAAAGTTTACATTCTTTACAAGACGATCCACCTTTTGATTTGTTCCTGGGAAAGAGGGGCAGACAGAGAGAAAGGATGGGGAAAGGGGAGAAATAGGTTTAATTCTCCTCTTTTTTTATTTTAAAGTTTGTTTTTCCTGAAAAAATATCTGTTTCTCTCCTCTTTTTAAGAAAAAATCTTGAAAAGAAAAAAATTACGTTTTTTACGTTAGAAATATACATATATTATATATACCTCTTACATTTTACAAATGTAGCAAATTATTCAATACAAACGGACACCAAAAAATGTAAAAAATAAAAAAAAAAGTATTCCTACGAAACCAGGTAAATTAGTGCAGGTTTTTGTTTTCATTTCCTTAAAAAAAATAAAATTGAAGCAAAAATGCCTAGATTTGAGACGAGACAGACTGAACTGGGCCCAAGAGTCCAGCAGTGGAGTCATGCTCCTGAACATACATTTTTCTTCGTATTTCAAAAGACACTAAGGGGTTGGTCTCCCCCTCTCCCTAGATGTGGTGAGAAACAAGCTGACCAGGGGTGGCGGGTACCTGTGTACTGAGTGTAGGGGCATAAATAAGGCAGCATCCAACCTTTCCCAGAGAGCAGCCATCTGCCTGGGCCTGTCACCTGTGTGGGAGCAGAGGGCTAGGGAGAGGGTCGCCCAGACTGGGCCGGCCCCTGAGAAACATAGGGGACAGCTGGTGCTGGGCTGAGGAGCCAGGGCGTTGCCCCGCTGGGGGAGGTAGAGCTGGTGCCCAATGCAGGGGGAGGAGGCTGGCAGTGTGTGTCTGGGCTGGACCCACTGCCGCGGTGGTTGCCCCACTTGGGGTCACTGAGGAGGGCGGGGTGGGGTGGGGTGCCAAGGGCTTTGGTACTTTTTGGTGATGGGGGCCCTGATGCCATGTGGCCCACCAGCCAAAGCATCATGGCATGCATGGAAGCTGGCTCACTAGGGTCAGGTGGGAGAAACAACTTCTCTTCCAGCAGAGAGAGGAGGAGCTGAGGCTCTCCTGTAATCTGCACACACCACCTGCGATGGCCAAACGCCTGTCTAAGCCGGCCTGCCCAAGAGACCACTCCTTACAGCATCGAGGCCTCGTGGGGTTGGGTCAGGCAGTGAGAGGGGCTGGCAAGAGGTACCAAGAAGTTCTCACGCAGGCAGGGGCAGAAACATACTAAAATAACATCTACAACCAAAGGACTAAGAAGTCTCATATCAAGGCTCAGGACTGCCCACTCTAGGCACTGACCCAGCCCCCCCCCCCCACGGGTGCTCAGGTGAGCAGCTCCCACCCTGGGTTAAGGTCACGAAACAGGAGGATCTGAGTCCAGGGACTTCTCTTAGGCATCAGGGGCTGGTAGGCTGGTATTCCCTCAGCCCCTCACAGCTAACCCCCCATTTTTTTGGTCAAAAACAAAAGTGCAGATCCCTCCGCAGTCTGGAAACCAGTTCCTTCTGCAGTATTTTCCCCTGGGAGTGTCTCAGGCTCAGCCGCAGTCTCACCGCAACACGTGACCCACCCTACAAAAGGACTGACAACCCACCCGGCCCATTCCCCAACCTCCTATGTAAATAAGCACTTGCCACAACCTGGAATCATGCTGGGGAGGGGGAGGGGGTTTACATGGCTTGGAATCCTTTAGAACAGGACGGCAAACCACGCGCACGCACACGCGCGCGCACGCGCACGCACACCCCACCCCCCCCACCCCCGTACCTGCCCCGCCTCCTTCCCACAACCTCAGGCCCAGGGAAGAAGGCGCTGCACGAGACCACATGTGTCAACGGCTGGGTCTCTGGGGCCATGGTGGGGGTCTGGGCCGGGTGGGGATGGTGGTGTGGGGCCACAGGACAGAGATGAAAGCAATTCCACTAGACAAGAGTGCTAACCTCTCTAGCGGGAGGGTGTCAAGTAGCCAGCCAGCAGCTCCCCATGGTTCAGGCCTGGGAGGGAGCGGGGGCTGGGGTCAGACCTATTTGGGTGGCAGGGCCCAAGAAGGCCTGATGAGGTTGGATGGCTTTGAGTGAAAGCAGAGCTGGGGGACAGAGGCAGTGACACAGGGCAGCCTCTCTCTGCTCTGGGCAGGGTTAGGCCCCAGCCTGTGGCTCTTCCTTCCCTGTGAGCTTGGACACACCAATCCTAAACCAGGCGTGTGAAGGAGGGTGGGAGGGAGGGAGGGAGCAGCAATTCACATCTGGACCATTCTTAGCACAGGAAGCCACTAATTAAAGATGTTATATAGAAAACTACATGTAAAAAAAAAAAGAAAAGAAAAAGAAAAAAAAAGAAAAAAAATATAAAACCCAAACCAACCAAATAAATCAGAGGCAGGCAGGAAAACAGCAGGGGGTTGAGTTAACCTCGATTCGGTGCTTCAGGAGCCCCCTCCCACTCCCTGCCTGGGCTGGATCTTTTTTTCTAGAAGCCAGAGTGAGAAGACTGGAAATCTTTTTGTGTATTTTTCTTTTCCTCTTTTTTTGGCCTTTCTTTTCCTTTCTCTTTCCTGTGGTCTTGGGCGCTCCTGGCCTCGCGACCGGCGGGCGGTCAGTTGGCCAGCACGACAGGCTGGAAGGGCTGGCTGGGGTAGGGCATGGTGTTCAGGTTGTAGCTGAGGCCTTCCACGAAGGGTGTCTTCTCCAGGAAGAGGCTGTTGGTGCCGCCCCCAAACACCTGGGCCACGTCAAAGCTGCTGCTAGTGCACGAGGCGGCCCCAGCACCCCCACCATCGGCCCCGTCAAAGAAGAGGCTGGCAGGGCCACCGTTGTACACGAACTCCTTGGCGTTGGGGGAGAGCTGTGACTGAGGGGCCGGGCTGGCCGCGACGAAGTTCAGTGAGTGCAGAGACAGGGAGAGGCTCTTGTGCTTCAGCAGGCTGCTGGTGGGGGAGCGGGCCAGGCGGGGCTGTGGAGGCTGGGGGACCCCGGGCCCACCGCCCGCCACACCCCCGCCCCCTGCGGCCCCGCCGCCCTTCTTCATCTTGGTGGAGCCAAACTTGGTGGCGGCGAAGGAGGCGGTAGTGAAGGTGATGGGCTGGGCAGAGCGGGGGATGAAGGTGGGGCTGGGCGACTGGCCGAAGGATGGTGATGGGGAGCTGGACAGGGAGCTGTCCTGGCTGCCGATGGGCACGAAGACCTGTGCATCGGGGTTGAAACTGCTCTTGAACTCCTTGTCCAGCTCTGGGGCGACACAGCCCTCGCTGTCATCCAGGTACAGCACTTTCACCGCCCCCTTCTCGCCGATCTGGTAGGACACTTCGAACGGGTCGATCCAGACGCTCAGCTCCTCAGGCACGTTGGCCCGCACATCCTCCACGGCCAGGCCGCTCCGCCGGGCGGCCAGTTCCACCACAGGGTCCACGATCTCCCCGATGTGAACACAGCGGAAGCCGGAGCCCTTCAGGGGCTTGTCAGGGTACCAGTGGCCTTCATATTTCTTTTTCAGGAGCCGCTCCAGCTCCTCGCCGAACAGGTCTGCCCGGCGCCGGGGCAGCTTGTTGTACAAGTAGGAGATGATAAAGTTCAGGGCCACTTTGATCTCCAGCTGCATGGTCCTTTCCGTGGCGGCAAATCAGCTCCGGGCACGTGTATACAAGCCGAGGGCAGTGGCAGGTGATGGAAGGTAGGCAGCCTTGGGCTCCAGACAGCTCTGCAAACCAAGAACAATGCAGGGTATTATGAGTAAATGTGCAGAAAGCCTGCGGGGGGGGGGGGGGGGGGGGGAGCGGCGGGCAGGGGGATCAAGGGGAAGGATAGAAAAGCACCAACTTTAGATCTCAGATTCAGAGCCCCCTTTCTGCTCCACTAGTGACTAGCTTGACTGTGTGGCTGAGGGCAAGCCACTTTCTTCTGAGCCTTAGTTTCATCAGTGACATAAGGCTATCATGGAGAGTAAGTTAGCTCAAGGATGCAAACTCTCTCACACTGACCCTGCTATTTAGAAGGCACCTGATAAAATGAGCTACAGTTTTTCAAGTAATTCTAAAGAAACAGGAGTGCTGTGGTTTCCACTATTTTGAGAATCCAAGTCACTATACAACTGCTATCAAAAAACAAAACAAAACAGAGAGCCTAGGTGGCTCAGTTGTTAAGCGTCTGCCTTCGGCTCAGGTCATGATCCCAGGGTCCTGGGATCAAGCCCCACATTGGGCTCCCTGCTCAGTGGGAAGCCTGCTTCTCCCTCTCCCACTCCCCCTGCTTGTGTTCCTGCTCTAGCTCTCTCTCTGTCAAATAATAAATAAAATCTTAAAAAAAAAAGCAAAAAGCAAAAAACCCACAAAAAGCTGAGACCCTAATTCAACTGGAGAAGGGAAGGCTCTTGGTAACTAATCTCCATAACATCTTGGTGAAGTCGTGCTCCCAACAGTCACAGGCCAAGATATAAGTTTAAAATCCTTAGTTTTTCTCCTTAAATGGAAAGGGATACAGATCACTGAACAGGAAACAGCACTGCCAACTTTTCACTGGGGGCTTGGACTCCAGTCACACCCAATTTGTCATCCTGGGTCCTGTTGGTGTACATGCTCTCTGGCTCGCTCTGGGTTTGCAGAACTGATGTTTCAAGAACACACTGTAACCAAAGGGTGCATTTCCATCGAGGCAGCCTCCAAGAATGGAGACAAGAACACGATCCCCAAGAAGTCAAGACCTGTTACAACCAGAGGTGTGGACCAACAAGGGACTGCTGAGCAGGGGCTGTCTCAGGGAAGCAGAGGAAATGAAACGGAGGCAAGGCCCCGTAGGCCAAAAAGTCCTTAAGAGCAGCACTGGTGTGGCCGGAGGGAATCTCTAGCTTTTGGCTAGAGTGTAGGTGATGAGGGTGGCAAAGAGAAGAAATTTTCCATCACCCTGCAGCCTCCAGCTGGGGACCCATCATCACTCAAGTCTCCTGGGGACCATCTGACCACCTGTCCTTGGCACCAGATAAGACTTATCAAGTGTTTGGAGATCCCTGGAGAGGAGACAGCCCAAGATAAACACTCAGATTGTTATTTTGGGATTCTCTCACAGCCAGCTCCCACAGAGGTCAAAAAGGTTTATTCCTGAGGTCTGGGCCAGCCTCATGTCTCAGGAAGATGATCTGTAAAGTCCTGAGAGCGAGTGATCCTCATCTCCTCACTCTGGATCTCCAAAAGGGCAGCTCCCGGGTCATGCTGTGGGAAGACTGAGAAGGACCACCTTTAAGGGTCAGCAGGGCCAGAACCTGTTCCCAGCCAGGCCTCTGGATGGGAATGTGCTGCTGAGCTCAGTGCAGAGACAAGACTAATCCATGATCCATCAAGGGCATCTTCTGCCCAGTGATAGATCTGGAGCTGGATTTTGATTAAAATCCCTTCTGGGTCCAGCATAGAGTATTCAGGTGCTAATTCTAGGCTTGAGGATCTTGAGTTTTTTGAACACCCGCCCCAGCTCACTTCCTTATAATTCTTTGGCTCCTAGGGGTATTTTTTAGGACTGGATCCTTGGGCAAAGCTCTTGGGTGAAAATCAGAGAAGCACTGGGTCAATCTGGAGCATCACGGGACACTGGCTAGGTCTAGTCGCACCCTCATTTCAGGTCTGAGCAGAGGGTCACATGGGGATTCAACAGAGGTGTCATGAGCACAGATCAATTCCAGAAGGTTTAAAGAGGAAAAAAAAATGGTAAAGATAGGGGGCTTTCTGTTTATAAGGACTGCGTCCATCACCAGATGCAAGGCTAGCCACCAGGATGCAGGCATCCCACAAGAGGAAGTCTATAAGGGCCACAGCAGCCCACCAGAGGTGTCCAAAATGGAGGAGATTAAAAAGTTATGAAGAAAGTTGGCACTGGTTCCCAAGGATGGGCCTGGAGCTAAAGACAGTGTTTTCAAAGTGTTTTTGAAAAGTAAAACAGACTTAAATATGACATTATACTTCCCGAAAGCACCACGTGGCCAAGAGGTGCACCACTCACACCAAAGGGCTCCTACAACCTTTCTAGGCCTCTTCAAACTTTGCTGCATACATGCCTTCCAAGTTAACCTCCCCTGAAGTGTTCAGCCTCAAAATGGGAGCATTTTTATTTACCTATTTTTTTAATTGAATTTTACTTAGTTAACATACAGTGCAATATTGGTTTTTGGAGTAGAATTCAGTGGTTCTTCACTGACATATAACACCCAGTGCTCATCACAACAAGTGCCCTCCTTCATCCCCATCACCCATCTAGCCTGTCCCCCACCCACCTCCTTCCATCAACCCTCAGTTTGTTCTCTTATCGTTAAGAGTCTCTTCCGGCTTGTTTCCCTCTCTCTTTTTTTTCTTTTCAAAATGGCAGCATTTTAAATGCAGGCCAAAGTCATTGGGAAATAAGCCTCCCACCCCAAAGTACAAAAGAACCACTGTCATCAGCCCTGCCTAGCTGACCATTTTCTGCAGCATAAGCAACTAAAGCTGCACACCAATTTATACCTCAGTGATGCTGCCACACAAGTAAGGAAGTATATAATGCCATCTTTGCCTCTTCAACTGGAGAACAGGCCAGGCCAGATGGCTGTGGGGCGGAACCTTTCAAAAATGCTGGACAACCAGAATGAGATTTTCTGCTCTATCAGCTCAGGCTCTAATTTTGACTTCAAGAAGCTTATGGAACAGAGGATTAAAGCACTGGTGCTGTCTTGTCTTTAACTAAAGATAGGAGTGACCACTCAGATGAGTTTGTTCATTTTTTTTAAGGCTATGGACAAATTCTAGGCTTACATATAAATATTCATAGAATGTGGTAAGATTGGAAAGCTTAGTAATAACTACTCTTCAATACAAGTAACAAGTAGATTCAAGTTAAGAGGGAAGAGAGGACTTTAAGATCTCCAACTCTGACTCAGGTGCAAAAGGCCAGAAAGGTGGCAAAAAGTAAAAACAAAAACAAAACCAACCAAACAACTCCCTTCCCCCCTCAAAAACCAGTGTTTAACAATAGCAACATCTACCTTTTGTCAATATATTAAAGTTGCGAATGTGAGAGTAAATTCTGTCCAATTTCATTTAGAATCTAATCCTCCTTCACTTGTTTATTCCCAACAGCAAAATTAATGTGGGATTCAGATCCCTTGTGCTGACTCGTGTTTTATTTTTTTTAAAGATTTTTATTTATTTGACAGAAAAAGACACAGCGAGAGAGGGAACACAAGCAAGTTGCTGAGTGAGAGAGGGAGAAGCAGGCTCGTCGCTGAGCAGGGAGCCCGATGCGGGGCTCACTCCCAGGACCCTGGGATCATGACCTGAGCCCTATGCGGGGCTCAATCCAAGGACGCTGGGATCATGACCTGAGCCGAAGGCAGATGCTTAACGACTGAGCCACCCAGGCGCCCCTTGACTTGTGTTTTAAAGAGTGCTTAAGGACAGAAACGAGGTAAGAAAGGTGACTGCTACAGTCAATGATATGGTAATGGAGTTTCCAGAAAGAGCTTATAACAAAAATGCGAAGGAAGGTTAAGAAGAAAATCAATATATTTTAAAGGGGAAAAGGAGGGATAATGGCGAGGGAACTCCTCGGGCCCCCAAACCAGGAGTACCTATAAAATATTCAGGCACCTCAAGCCTTAACAACCAAATGGTCCTACAACCAAGCACTATCAGGTTCAAACGAGTCTGGAAAGAGGAGTCGGGAAGGAGGGGTCCTCAATTTTGACAAGGCCAGCAGGTGTCGCACACCGGTTCCCAGGGAGTGAAAGCCAGGTTCCGTGGGACCGCCTGGCCCCACCCCACCAGTCCCAGAGGCAGCGACCCAGACCGGCGGGTATGCTCGAAGGCCTTCCAGGACTTGTGCCGACGGACCACAACACCCCACCCAGAGTCTCCACCATGTCCCTCAAACATGGACTATGCGAGCCCAACTCTTCCGACTAAGAAGGCCCTTTCTGGGGCACTCGGTTCCTGCGAAGCCAGGAAGACCTCACTGAACTCCAACGTAGGCCGGCAGTGAAGGCGCGCTCTGCACTCTGGGAACTGTAGTCCTCAGACACCTCACGCTCAGATTGGAGCAAGTGACCTACTTTCTCTGCACACTACACTTCCCTGCGTGCTTTGCGAAGGTTCAGCCAGCGAATTACGCAGGCCTGGTAAGGGGAGCTGGCCGAGGTCCGGGGAACCGAGGAAAAGTTTCCGACGCACATGCGCGCTGTGGTGGACGCCCCCATCCCCCCCCGCCCACCGCTTAATACATTTTGTATAAATTTACCCATAAGGCCTACTCTCCGTATTGTACCACCCTACCGTATTCACATCTTGGTCTCAAGAAAGGCTGAATTGCCGCCTCTTCCTCTTCACAGGCTCCCTTGACTGTCCAATTAAGGATCTCCTTCTAATGAGTTTTTTCTGGGTGAACACGGTGGGCTGGGACAGATAAAGGTCACACATCCCTCCGCCGCCCCCCCCCCCGGCCCCTGTCGCTCAATCTGTATTCCTTGGGCTGGGTGGTCTCCGTCTGGAGTTGCTGTAGGGACGGTGAATTCAAAGAGGAAAAAAAGCGTTTTCACTTAATGCCCGGCGGGCTCAGCTCCAACACCCCCACGGCCAGAAAAGGCAGGAACTAAACCCAGTTCTCCCCTCCTCTCAGCCAAAGAAATTCCCAGTTAAGCTGCGGGGAGGGGCCGGGCGGAAAATCAGAAGGCCCAAAGCCAGCAGGGCCCAAGCCTCACCCCTCTTCTAATCCAAGTCCGAGTAACTAGACCCAGCTAGGGAAATGGGAAAAGGTTCCGGGCAGGGAAGGAAAAACTGTGCATCTGACACCCGAACAACATATTCTAATACTTGAAATTGTTTGTGGGTCTCCTCCCATTGCAAGGCCTGCTCTATGACCAGACTTAACCAGATCCTCGGCAAAGCTCCCCTACACGCTGTTAAACCTCCCTAATCCTTCCTCCCACACAAGCTTCTTTCCCCCACTGCTTAAGAGGGGGATGGGGGCAGGCGCCCAAGAAAGCAATAGGAGTGTTTTTCTGCTGGAAAATCAAAGATGAGGGGCTCACTCCCAAGGCAGGGTGGATAGGAAGGAGAAACAGAGAGGTTAGACACTGAGCAAGGCACCTGAGACCCCCTCCGAGGGCCCAAGCTGCAACCCGCTGTGTAGGGTTCTGGTTCCTCTGCGGGGTGGGAGAAGGCCTGCCAACTGCCCCTCCTCTCTCTGCCCCCTCCCGCCCCCCCCCCCCCCCCCCGTCAAGGGCACAGTCCATCCTCTGGGCAGGAGGGGAACGAGCTTAGAAGTAGGGCTCTTCCTCCCAGGCATCTCACCGGGATCAACCAGAATCCACTCACTGGTATTGCTGTAAACGCACTTCACCAGCCCCCTCCCCCCCCCGCCCCGCACAGTTTTCCCTTAAAACACGAAAGCGAAAACGGTAAATTCTGGTTCAGCGGTCGCAGGACAGTCACCACTGACCCGTCCAAAAGGGGATGTCTACCTTCTATCCCTCAGCTCCACAGGGCCAGAAATAAACCCTATTAATTATTACCACCCCCTTTCCCGCACACGGGAAAAGAAGCAGAAAAACAAAGCCTGGATCCCCTTCCTTCCTCTGATTTATTTAATGGTGGTGGAAGTTATGTTTTGCGGGGGATACAAAGAAAAATCTAGCGAGTCTCTACGATATGAAGAACTGAGGGGGGCGGAGAGGGGAGGAAATGCACCCCACCCAGGAGGGGGCCACACTCAGAACACGGAGCGGAGAGGAGCACCGGGGAAAAAGGCGGGGGGGTTCTATCGGGGAGGTGGAAGGGGAAAGGAAAATGTTGGCCAGTCCTCGGGATGGGGGCACGATAGCAACGTGCAGCGTCCAGCAAAGCGAGGAGCGAGAGTGGGACGGGGGTGGGAGAAGGTGTCTCAGGGGTCCCCGCCGCCCGCACGGTCCCCGCTCACTCACTCGGGTCTCCGCGGTGGCGGGGCGGTCTGCCGGTGGTGGGGAGGCTTCTCCCTCCAGGGTGGTCCTGGGCGCGGGTCGGAGGTCGCTCTTCCTTCCTTTCTGGGCGCCGCCGGGCCGGAGGCTGATGGGTCCTTTTATTCGTTGAGGGTTGGGGGACAAGTGAGGGAGTTTTGGGCTATGACTCTCAATAATAATTCTTTCAGCTTTTTGGAGGTCAGGCTCGGCGGAGAGGGGACGGAAGGCGGGCGGGCCGGCCGGCGGCGACGAAGCGAGGATGTCGGGCCGGAGGGCGGCTTGTGTCGCGGGGCAGAGAACGGTCCGGGCTCTGGCTAGCGGGCGGTCCTGCCTTTCTGGCCCCGCGTCGCCCGAGCCACTCGCTTCTCTACCGCGACAACCCGCACCTTCCCGCGCCCCGGCCCGAAGTGAGCAAAGTCAATGAAAAGTTTCACCCTTAGCAACCCTGCGCACGGATCCGGCTTCCCCACCCCTGCGTGATGCGTCCCTCCGCCCTGCAGGGGCGGGGCCGGGCGCCGGGCCGGGACTACTTTCCAGCCGGCCAGGCGACTTAACCCTTCGCGCTGAGCGGTCGGCGGCTCTACGTGCCTCCCGGGGGTTCCCCGGGACCTCCTTCCGCCAGCCCTCCAGTGGCCGGCCTCTTCTCACTCAGATCCCAGGTTAAACGCCAGCAAGGCCGCCTTTAGCCGGTCCAATGATGCTCGCCTCCTCTCCCCAGCACAGCGCCGTGCCGTGTATTTTCTTCATGCTCCAAACCACTGAAAGCCCATCGGGTACAATGTTTCCCCACGTAGACAGCGAGTTCTGGGAGGGCAGGGTCCTGGACTGGAACCCGGTGGTTCACTTTAGATGTGTGAGAGGAATGGATGTGGCGGGGAGGGGAGCTCCCTCACCCAGCTCCCCGTGGCTTGGGCCCTGCACCTGCCCTAGCGCCGACTGTTCTTAGGTTTCGCCGGACCTGTTCCCCCAGGCCAGGTCGGCGAGTCCCTCCGGGTCTGGGCGTTTGACTGGCCGACCAACCCCACGGCTCTCGCACCGCCCCAGTTACCGTCCCTTGGCGGGAGGGGGAGCTGAGGGGATGGCGCGAGCTTGGGAGACGTTTCGCTCCTTTATTAACTCGGGTTGGCTCGAGTCTTCCAAGCAAGCGCCCCATGCCTCGGTGGGTAATGTTAACGTCGAAGGGAGGGCGAAGGGGAAACCGGGGTCTGAGCACGCTGAACGGGAGGAAGGGGATGCAAGGAGAGGCCGGCCGGGAAAAGGAGCCTAGCGCCACATAAACCTTCTACTTGCTGCTTCTGGCCCCCTAATTACCTTGCGGCCGGAAAAGGCCCGCGCCGGCTCCGCGCAGGCGCGCAAGCGCGCCCCCGGCCAGCCCCGGGTGGGGCTCAGACCTGCTGCAAATCTTCGCGCTTGCTCTCCCGGGTGGCGACCCCCGTACGGGGGACTAGACTGAGCAACTTTTCTTCTATATAAGAGCCCCCCGCTGGCGGGGTGTGGCGCCTGCCCGTGCCAGGGGCCCCAGGCTCACGCACCCGACGGTCCATGGGTTGCAGACCAAGGCTCGCTGGCCCTGGACGGGCGCGCAGGTTCGCGGGCTCGGCCACTTTGTGACTGCGGGGCGCGGAGTTGAGGGTAGGGAGGCCTGTGCCCAGGTGAGGTCACAGGCGGACCGGACTGCCAGGTTGCGAGGAGCCCCTGGGAGCTTGCGCGTTAAGGCTTTTGCCCAGTCGCCCATTCCCCAATTCTCTCCCCAACCCTCGACCTTTATTCTCATTCCAGACGGTTCCAGCCCATCGGCAGTCGCCGAACCCACGTGGGGTGGCGAAATCCGAAAGTTTCCAGCTACGAACAGTTAGCATTTGTTTGTTCCTTGATCTTTTTTTTTTTTTTTTTGGCAACGGCAGAGAGCAGCGGTAGTGTGGGGGTTTAAAAGCGCTTTCCTTGACTGCAGCAGAAAAAGGCCGTACTGGAGGGCAAACTCCAAGGGGACAGGGAGGCGCGAGGGAGCCTAAGCCCGAAATCCCCCATCCCCCACACACTGAGCGCTTCGGCCCCTGGGGCACCTCCAGGGACTACTTGCCTCGTGCGTCAGCGAGTGGCAGAGCGTCACACATACGCCCCGCGCCGCTTTGCCCCACTCCACTCCTTCTTTTCTTTTTCCTCCCTCTCCACCTCCCTCCCCTTCCCATCGCTCCCCACTCCTCCCTTGCTCTCCCCTAGCGTATTCCATGCTAGCAGTGAGACCCCACCGACCTACAGGGTGCCAGAGCACTGAAGAGCTAAAAATATAACTCGTGTGTTAGCAACAGCCTTCCCATTGGTCGGGGAGCAGGGAGAGGCGGCTTCTGATTGGGTTTCCCATCCAACCGCTAGGATTAAGAATGGGGGCCAAAAACCCGGGCGCCGGGCCTTTGAGAAGAGTGTGCGTTTGCGCAATGAGGCATTGCAAAGGATGCTGGTATTTGAAGTCATTTATTAGAGGCAGCAATGGGTTTGAATCCCAATTGTGTCCACCAACCCTGTTATCTTGATTTTATGGTAACGAATCTCTTTACATCATCAACTGTTTTCTTGTTCTTAAAATGGAGATCGTATGAAGATTAAATATGATACAGGATGTAAAGCCTGGCTCAAATAGTTGGTATCCTTAATTTAAAGGTAACTGTTCAGGCCAGCTTGCATCCTACATATCCTGTGCACGGTTCGGTGTGTATTCCCCAACAAGAAACCTTACTATAAAGAACGATGAGAAAGAACGGTTAGGGTGAGCTGAAACGAATTCTCCTAGGGCATCTCAGGAAGGAGGGATGGAGTCCATATAAGTAGGTAAGGGGTAGACATCTCCTACCTAAATTTAATGCAGGCTGAGGGAGGGCGCACAGAATCCCTGGACAGAAGGCATAGGATTTCTGCGTGTTCGTGCTTTTGTTTTACTCTCCCCTGCAGTGCTGGAAACACACCAGGCCTGAGCAACTTAACTAAAACAAAACTGAGAAATCCAGCCTCCTTGGCAGTTGGGAGCTCTGGGTAAAGGGTTGGCAAAGAAATAGGAAGCGATAAAATAGAGGGGCGAAAGGTAATCACCATTCTTAACTGCTGATGTCTCCATTTGTCATGTGGCGAGGAGGAGAGAGGACTTTTCTTTCCTCAGTGTGTGACTTCGTCTTGCCAGGGCTTAATTGTGAGCTTAATTCCACTCAAGCATTCCACAGTCCCCTCCCATTTTAAATAATCATGTTGAAAGGTACACACCATGTTTTCAAAATGGTGAGCTTCAGAAGCAACTCCCCTGTCTGAGAGTAAGCAAGTTATACCAGATGTTTTGTTGCCTTGACAAGTCAGGCTGGTAATAATTAACCCCAATTAACTCTCAGGGGTGAGTCACTCTCTCATACACACATGCTAGGGTGAAAAATTTTGTAGTTCCTTTTATGTTATCTAAGTAAATAGCTCCTCATATTTGACTTTTTCAGATCCACTGCTCCAGCTGGGCAGGAGCAAAGACAACCCCAACAAAACTGGCTTCAGGGAAGTAATTGGATGCAGGGCAAATGACTGCTATTTATTCACCAACAATGTGAGAGAACAAACCTCACTAAAGGTTTGCTTGGACACTGAAACTGCAGTGTTCAAAGAAAGCAACATTTTAGTTTTGGTGGCAGCAGGCCACTTGGGATAGAGTTGATAAGCAACCAAATAACTGGGAAAAGATGGGAATCGGAGTCCTTTTTTGCAAGGCAAGAAAATTTCAACCAAGGCAAATAATCTTTCACTTTTATGCCTAGCTTCAAACTACTACTAAAGAGCTGCAGGTCAGAATAGGGTGACATCGTTTTTCTGAAATTTGGTCAGTTCAGTTTGATTCCCTGTGGAGTTAATTTTCTTTTTTCTTTTCTTTCTATTTCCAGTATAGTTAACAAACTGGTTAATCTTAAAGATTTTATTTATTTATTTGAGAGGGGCGGGGGTGGGGGAGGGGCTGAGGGAGAGGGAGTGAGAGAATCCCAAGCAGACTCTGTGCTTAGCGCAGAAGCCGATGGGGGGGGGGCTCTCGATCTCACAAACCCCAAGATCATGACCTCAGCTGAAATCAAGAGTGGGCCCCTCAAGTGTGGGCACACCCAGGCACCCCAATCTTAATTTAGAAGCTGCTAACTGGCAGGCCAAGGTCCACACCTGGTGGATATATTGTCTTGGTGTATACTGACACATTAACATTTTAAAAATGAGTTGACATTTAAAACTTGGGAGATTGCAAAAAGGTATCCTAATTTGCCACTTCTCCTAAATTCAAAGGATCTGGGCATCCAAGCTGGCAATCGTCTGGAGTTGAATGGAAGCTGCCTCCTTTAGGCTGAGCCTATACTCTTGGGTTCCCCAAGTCCTCACCACTCTCTATTGTGTCCCAGACACTGAGACCAAGGGTCACATACCATTTATCATCCTGTTTGAGCTATTCTTCTTACACCCCTCTTTTCTCTGTTTTTTTTTTTTTACAGAATTTATCTCACATTTATTTTTATTTATTTTTTAATAGGTTTTTTTTAAGATTTTTATTTATTTATTGAGAGAGAGAGAGAGAGAATGGTAGAGAGCACGAGAGGGAAGAGGGTCAGAGGGAGAAGTAGACTTCCTGCTCCGCAGGGAGCCCCATGCGGGACTCAATCCTGGGACTCCAGGATCATGACCTGAGCCGAAGGCAGTTGCTTAACCAACTGAGCCACCCAGGCGCCCATTACGCCCCACTTTTCTCCATCAATTATATTGCTCACTCAGACTCTTGAATTTGTGACCCATTTTTTCCGCTTAATGTAATAAATAATTGAGTGATTGCCCTGCAATGGAGGGAGAAGCAAAAGGAGTTCAAGGATCTTACCTAGTTCATTGTTGTTAAAACTCTGGGTTGTAATTCACGATCCGACACTGGGGTCATGGAATCATTTGGTTTAGTGGATTTCAGACAAATTTTAGAATAGAATGGAATAAAGTGAAAATATTGGAGTGTGTTTACGTAGTAAACATTGTTTCATGAAACTTATTGCTGTTAAATGTGTGTACTAGGCCTGAATAGTCTAAGTGGGAGAGATTGTTGTGGGGTATGGTGCATCTGGAAGCATTCATGAGATGTCAGGAGCTTAGAAGGAAGAGGTACCCAGTTGGCTGGCTCATGTCAATGTGGGAGGCTATTTCGAACAAAGGAAATAGAGAGCCAAGAAGACAGGATATGGGCAAGGAATGTCCCTTTAACTGCCTGATGGAAGAACATAGAAGTGAAGGAGCAAAATCCTGGGGGTAGGGAAGAGGGAACCATTGTGAGGACCTTCCATGCCAGGACTTAAATGTTTATCTATGAAAAAGGAACCCACTGTAAAAGAACTACTATTTATGTAAAGACTTCTCCATAAGAGTAAGGAACTTACAAGGTCAAATTTAATCCTTACAACCTGAAGAGGTAAGCCTTGTTATCCTTATAATTTTTTTAAGACTTTAGTTATTTGAGAGAGAAAGCAAGCACAGAGGGAGGGGGAGAGGGAGAAGCAGACTCCCCGCTGAGCAGAGAGCCCGACACAGGGCTCTATTCCAGGACCTTGAGATCATGACCAGAGCAGAAGGCAGATGCCCAACCAACTGAGCCACCCAGGTGCCCCTATCCTTATTTAATAGACAAGAAAAAAGAAACAAAGAAAGGCTAAATGACTCACTAAAGGTCAACAGCAGAGCAGAATTCAAATACAGGTCTGATTATAAAGCTCACACATTTAAAAAAAAATTGACAGGGCGTCTGGGTGGCTCAGTTGGTTAAGCGACTGCCTTCGGCTCAGGTCATGATCCTGGAGTCCCGGGATCGAGTCCCGCATCGGGCTCCCTGCTCAGCGGGGAGTCTGCTTCTCCCTCTGACCCTCTTCCCTCTAATGCTCTCTGTCTCTCATTCTCTCTCTCTCAAATAAATAAATAAATAAAATCTTAAAAAAAAAAACAAAACTAATGTTTAGGGGCACCTGGGTGGCTCGGTCGTTAAGCGTCTGCCTTCCGCTCGAGTCATGATCTCAGGGTTCTGGGATCGAGCCCCGCATCTGACTCCCTGCTCGGCGGGGGGCCTGCTTCTCCCTCTCCCACTCCCCCTACTTGTGTTCCCTCTTTTGCTGTGTCTCTGTCAAATAAATAAAATCTTTAAAAAAAATAAAAATTAATTTTTAAAAAAATATTTGAGAGAAAGAGCACGAGAGGGGGTAGGGTCAGAGGGAGAAGCAGACTCCCCGCTGAGCAGGGAGCCCGAGGTGGGACTCGATCCCGGGACTCCAGGATCATGACCTGAGCCGAAGGCAGTCGCTTAACCCACTGAGCCACCCAGGCGCCCCCCCCTTTTTTTAAGCAAGAGCACATGGAATGAGTGCAATGTTTATTTTTTTTTAATTTTAATTTTTAAAAAGATTTTATTTATTTATTTGTCAGAGAGAGCGAGCGAGAGAGCACAAGCAGGGGGAGAAGGAGAGGCAGAGGGAGAACGGACTCCCCCCTGAGCCAGGAGCTGGATGAGGGACTCAATCCCAGGACCCTGGGATCATGACCTGAGCTGAAGGCAGACGCTTAACTGCCTGAACTACCCAGGCATCCCAAGGGCAATGTTTAAAGGAAATTAAATTACTAAGGGTGTACAGTATATTTGAGAAACTGGAAGACACCTATCCTTTTTAAAACCTAGAAATGAATATCAAATACTGAATACTTAATAAATAATAATAATGCCATAAATCCAGGAAATGGCACTGCTTTCTCAGGCGGACCATGATGAGTTCAATTATTTCAACTAGGCCTATGTAGGTATACTTATTTTTTAGGTAGTGCTTTTTTTTTTAGAGGCAGGGAGGAGCAGAGGGAGAGAATCTTAAGCAGGCTCCATGCCCAGCGTGGAGCTTGATCCCACAACCCTGAGATCATGACCTGAGCTGAAATCAAAATTCTACACTTGATCTTAGCCAAAAGGCCGAGAAGCGATTGAAATCAAAATTCTGATGCTTAACCAACTGAGCACTGGCCCAGATAATGCTTATTTAACAATAGAGAAAAACACTTAATAATTTTTAAGACCATTCTGATTTTTTGTAGACATACACAGTTGGCTGAGATCATTTTCTAATTCTTGCCACAGAATTGTATAGTGTTAGAGGTTAAAATTCAGTTTGTTAGTTATGTTTTCCTAACAGCAGAGAATTTGGTACTATTATTATCCTAATTTTTTAAAATTGAAGAGGACTGAACTTGAAATTCCAGAATAGACAATTAAGGATTTGAACTTCAAGACCAATTGCTTCTCGGCCTTTTGGCCAAGATCAAGTGTGAACTTCAAGACCATTCACTTTATCACAGGTGTTCTTAACTCATTAATTGTATTGTTCTCTTGGCCTTGGAAATGAAACAAACCAACAACTGGATTATGAAACTAGGTGAGAGAGGAGCAGAGTTCAGCAGAATTCACTGGGTTGAAGTTGAACTTGCTCCATTCAGCAATGGAGCATGGGGGGGTATGCCCTTGAAATCATCTGGGCGTTCATCTTAAACCCGCTTGCAATACCTTTCAGAGGTATGCTTGCTAAGGCTGATGGAGCACAGTTAAAGGTGGTGTTTTGCTGAAACTAAGGAGTAGCTTTTGATGTATTTGTAAATGCAAGATGTTATGTGGACCAGGGTGGTTAATAAGCAAATTTTAAAAGTTGATTTGTCTTTATCCAGACAAAACATTGTGACTTACAGTATAGATTAAAACTAAAATTACTACAGGGATCAGTTACAAATTCTAATCTGAAAATTACCTGGTCTCTACAATTTTGACACACCATAATCCCCCTGACCCACACTTTAGAATTGCTCAGAGTGCTCCCCAAACACATTGCCCAGATTGCTTCCCCCACATATTGTTATCTACCCACCCCACCCCCTTTGCCTGTAGATTCCAATATATCCTTCAAAGCCCAGTTTATTAACCAGCTTGACTTCAATTATTCATTTAATACTGAGGAGCTGCTACCTGCTGGGCCATGGGCCAAACAGACTTGGTTACTGCCACCATGGAGCCAGCCTAATGGAGGGCTGTCAATAATCACCAAACACTATCAACAAAACGCTATGGTGCTATGTGGGACTACAAGAGGAATGAACTTAGATTGGGGGTCAGGAGAGGTCTCGTTTGAGGAAATATTATCTAAGGTCTGAAGGATGTGTAACAGCTGGACAAAAGGGGGACCGAGCATTACAGAGAGCTTAAGAGGTAAAAAGCACCGAGCAGGAAGGAAACCAGCAGCTGAGGAAGTGAAATGAGCCCCAGTGGCTAGAGTGTGAAGAGTGGTAGGAGATGAGACGGGAAAGCTTTAAGGATTATCGTTACCCTTGTGGCTATGACCTTCCACTGGCCTTCCTGAGGTGCCCCCAACCTAGGCCAAGAACCTTCCTTTGTGCATCCTCCCTGGGTTATTCTAAACGGTTTCTGGCTGCCTTCATTATTAAATTTCTTGAAGGCAGAGATTATATTTTAATTCACTTTTTGACCCTCAATATATCCCAATTAATCAAGCGTTCCGTTGATCCAAACCAAAGCTCTGGTAAGTAGTCAGAAGACTATCTTTGTTCCTTGGCTTTGCTGCTAAATTTCAGGGTAACTTGGGCCAACCCTCTGTATTCCTAAGGACTCAAAACCTGCTTCAGATCCACGGTGTCAAAGACCACGACTGAAGCCTCAAATTATGATTGTGCTTCTTTAGGATAACCTGCTGATCACCTCTAGGAGGCAAAAAGTAAATAGTTGTGTTAAGGTAAAGGATACGTCTGAATTTGCCCTTATTCTGTGTATTTACTTAAAAATAATAAAAAAAGGAAACATACTCAGTGTATTTATGTCCACTTTGTGAAATGAATCAACCAAGTTCTGTTCTCTGAACTCATCAATTTGAACACATTTTGTCTCATCCCTGTGACCCTGGTTGGAAGTCATTTCTTCAATTCACATTAAAGTTGAACAGGAAGAAGGGAGCCTGGGTGGCTCAGTCATTGGGTGTCTGCCTTCGGCTCAGGTCATGATCTCAGGGTCCTGGGATCGAACCCCACGTCGGGCTCCCTGCCCAGTGGGAGGCCTGCTTCTCCCTCTCCCTCTCCGTGCTGTTCTGCCTACTTGTGCTGTCAAATAAATAAAATTTAAAAAAAAAAAGTTGAACAGGAAGAAAAAAATAGTAAGTTTCTAAAAACAACCTTGATTTATCTATAATGAAAGGCATCAATTCCTTCCAGCAATAATAAGAGAACAAGGTGCTTGATGAATCCCAATACGTCTATTCTGAATCACAAATTCCTGGGTGACTAAAATAAATTCCTAGAGTCAAACTTAAATTGGGACTGTGACCGAGTACCAGAAAAGAAACACCTGCTTTATTAATACAACAGCAACAGAAAAGGATTCCAAGTTCTTAGAAGAAAAATAACATGAACAGGCACCACCTGCTAAGTGTTACAAGATCCAATGCCCACGAGGACTGTTTGGAGAGCCCCCCACCACACTGCAGATGTCTCATCAAGGACAGCTGCCAAGAACAGGTTTCTCACTGCAGTAGCTTCACAGTCAATTCCTCAAACAGAAGACTGAGATGATATTATTCCTGTTTGAGAAGCTCTTGGTGTAGAGAGAACATAGCAATTTGGAAAACATGCTTGTTTCTTGAATTCAAGAAAAATCATGAACCAGTCTATCAATTTTTCACTGCTACGGTGTGCCAGAGTGTTCTGTGAAAGATTTCTTTTCCGATCCTATCCCGTGTCCAGGTGAGAGGAGAGGCAAGGTGGAGAGGGGGCCCGTGTACGAACAGGCACTCAGATGGTGCCCTGCGCCTACTTCCTCTGTGCTGGCGGTGGGAGGCGTCTTTTCTGGCAGCTGCAGCAGCGTGGTGGGAGGAAGAGGCCACCCACCAATCACCTCTTCTTGAAGCCGTATTTTTTGCGTTCATAGAAGAGATCTGTCTTAGAGCTCCCCAAATTGACAATCTTTGGGCAACCATCTCTCTGGAAAACAGGATAGAGAAGTTGTTAAAAGTCTTTGAGCCTGAACTGAGAGGGACTGAAGATAAAAATAACTTTTGGATCAGTGGGTTTAGCTATTTACCTTATCTGTTCAGTCATCCTATTCAGTCAATCATCAAGAATTTATTGAGCATCTAGAATGTGCCCAGGGCTTGTCCACTCTCTAGACAGGGTGGCTTACACTTAGAATGTTAGATTCTCAGCCCACTTCTGTTGCAAATATGATATACCTGAGATAGAATTTAACTCTTAAGACATCCAAAGGGTGGGGCGCCTGGGTGGCTCAGTCGTTAGGCGTCTACCTTCGGCTCAGGTCATGATCCCAGGATCCTGGGATCGAGACCCGCATCAGGCTCCCTGCTCAGCAGGAAGCCTGCTTCTCCCTCTCCCACTCCCCCTGCTTGTGTTCCCTCTCTCGCTGTGTCTCTCTCTGTCAAATAAATAAATAAGTAAGTAAGTAAATAAATAAATAAATAAAATCTTAAAAAAGGTATCCAAAGGGTTCTCTTCAAGTGAGAGGTAAAAGTCTGTAATGATCATCTACAGATCAAGCTCTTTACCTCTCCTCCACCATCTCAAGAAAAGGAAGAATACCAAGGCAAAAAAAAACCCCTACAGGCTTTAGGAGATAGTACTTTACATGTTAAACACCATAGGAGAAAACAGGGCTTGATGTGTCCTTATTAATTCACTTAATCTGACACATGGTCTTGGGGGAAGAGTGTTCCTGTGTTAGAGATGGCTGCTGAAGGTCTGTACTGATTTGTAATGACACGTTCCCCTGGCCATTTTGTGAGCTTGAGCGGTTTCAGTGAAGCCCCTGGGAAGCTGTGTTCTGCAGAAATGACTACATCAGTTGATTTGGGATGATGGGAGGAATATTGGAAAAGATGCTACTAGAGAAAACCTTCACAGGTCGGATTTTATTAAACACTGCTATCAAAGAAAGTTGCTCCCTGGGACACTGGGCTTTAGAATGAATTAATGATCCAATCTTTAGACATCTCATTTCTAATTTAGGTGACTTCTCCTTTGGGAGACCAATATCAACACCGTACAAAAATCTCTAAAAACACACAAAGCCAACACTAACATCACATTATTTTCTAAAAAACATGTAGTATATGCTACCTTGAGAACTGCTGTCTGTGGAGTTCAGTGTGCTGAGGGAGCCAGGGAGTGGGCCCAGCCCCATCAACAGCTCCCGATGTGAACTCAGGCCGTGTAATCTCTATTGAAAGTCCTGGGGCAAATGAGGGAGCACCTGCCTCTTATGGTGAAGGTGGCCTGATACCAAACACAACCATGCTCTAAGTTCTTTATCTTTAGAGATGCTAGGAAATGTTGTGCTACGGGAGCCTGTTTAGGCTTATTATACCTTACTGACTTGCATGACTGTGGGCAAATCACTTCTCTTTGGACTCATATTCCCTAACTGTAAAATAAGTGGACCAGATCAGGTCCATGTGTACAAACTGTGGAGAGCCCTGGAGAGTTCTGTGAGGTGCCAGGTGATACAAGGACCCATCCTTCAAACTGGGCAGCTCCGACTCACAGCTTAGGTTAAGATGGTAGGCTGTGGTGTCAGGCCACCTGACTTTTGATGTTACTAATCTCTTTGTATCTCTTTTTAGTCACGTATAAAATTACCACAATGGTAGAACCTATCTACAGAGTTACAAATCAATAAATACTTAAACAAATGGATTTCCTGATTTTATTTGACAGAGAAAGAGTGCACAAGCAGGGAGAGCAAGAGATGGAGAAGCAAGCTCCCAGCTGAGCAAGGAGCCCAATGTGAGACTCGATCCCAGGACTCTGGGATCATGACCTGAGCCGAAGGCAGACGCTTAACGACTGAGCCACCCAGGTGCCCCTGTAAAACACTTTTTGAAGATAGGACTCTACAAATTAAAAAACAGTTGGGGGGCGCCTGGGTGGCTCAGTCGTTAAGCGTCTTCCTTCGGCTTAGGTCATGATCCCAGGGTCCTGGGATCGAGCCCTGCATCAGGTTCCCTGCTCGGCAGGAAGCCTGCTTCTCCCTCTCCCGCTGCTTGTGTTCCTGCACTCGCTCTCTCTGTCAAATAAATAAATATTAAAAAAAAAAGTTGGAAAACCAATGTATCAGATTATGAGATCTTTGGTTTTTATGGCATTATCTCTCACAGACTGTTTTCTGTTTCCTTGCCTAAACACTCCTGCGTTTTATTTTCTACACATCTCCCAAGGGTCTAATTGTTGTTTCCAAATTCTACCAATGCTGTATGAGGTGAGGATGTGGTCTCTGGAACAGGCTGGCTTTTGTTGAATATGCCTGTAAATGAGATCCTGAGGTGGGGCTCCATCCCAGGATCCCGGGATCATGACCTGAGCCGAAGGCAAATGCCTAACTTACCGAGCCACCCAGATGCCCCGGTAATTGTTTTTCTGATCTCAAAATTTTTTTCATTGCCTTTTCCTGCATTTCAGTTTTGTATAGATTTCCATTTGATATGTTATGTTTTGGTAATGATAAGTGTGGGATTTAAAATATTAGTTGGGGCACGTGGGTGGCTCAGTCGGTTAAGTTTCAACTCATTTTGACTCAAGTCATGATCTGAGTCTTGGGATTGAGGCCCGGACTGCACTGGGCTCCGTGCTCAGTGGGGAGTCTGCTCCTCTCCCTCTCCTCCTGCTTGCTCCACCAAGTGCCCCTGCCTCAGGATCTCTGCTCAGTGGGGAGTCTGCTACGCCCTCTCCTCTGCCCCTCCTCGCTTGTGCTCTCTCTCAAATAAATAAAATCTTAAAAAAAAGAAAAATGCAATTCCTGAAAGTGGGCCTACATCTTTCTTACAAATGATAACAAAGAATTATGAAATGGGTGCTAGTGGCAGGGCCTGCTTTATTAATTGAAATTAAATGTGTAGTTTTTTTTTAAAGATTTTATTTATTTGACAGAGAGAGACACAGCGAGAGAGGTAACACAAGCAGGGGAAGTGGGAGAGGGAGACACAGGCTTCCCGCCGATCAGGGAGCCCAATGTGGGGCTCGATCCCAGGACCCTGGGACCATGACCTGAGCCGAAGGCAGACGCTGAACGACTGGGAGCCACCCAGGCTCCCTCCCCCCACCTTTTTTTTAAGTAATCTCTATACCCAACATGGGGCTCAAATTTACAACTCGGGGATCAAGAGTCTCATGCTCTACTGACTGAGCCAGCCAGGTGCCTGTTGTTTTTAATTAAAAAAAAAAAATCTTTATTTGCGGGGGAGAGTGAGTAGGAGCGGGGTGGAGGGGGAGAGGGAAAGGGAGAGAGAATCCTCAAGCAGACTCCCCAGTGAGGGTGCAGCCTGACGTGGGGCTCAATCCCAGGACACTGAGATCATGACCTAGGCTGAAATCAAGAGTCAGCCACTTAACTGACTGAGCCACCCAGGTGCCCGTGTTTTATTATTTTTTTTAAGTAAACTCTACTGACCAACATGGAGCTCAAACTCAAGACCCTGAGATCAAGAGTCACACGCTTTGCTAACTGAGCCAGCCAGGCACCCCAAATGTTGTTCATTCTTTTGACAACTGTTTAGTGATTAACAATAATGTGAAAACCAGACTGTACATTGATTGGGACCTTAACAATAGTATCATGTTTTCCATCTGAAAGGCCTTTAACCTCTCAATAATGGTATCCATGAAATAACAGGGATATTACTTCCTTTTTGGAGAGAATTCCCTAAAGCCACCCACATGTTCGCAGCAAAGCAAAGACTTGAATATGGGCTTTCTGGCTCCTAGTCTGGTGTTTTTACTACCCGGGCTTCTCAGAGGCAAACCCAAAACTTTCCCATGGTTTAAGAAGTTGTAAAGGAGGTAAACTATGAATTAATTTTGAAAAGTACCAAATGTCCTTTTTTTTCAGCCTAACGGCTCTGTTCACTAAACAGGGAAAAAAGAGTGATATAAATAGTGAGAGGGAGGGCGCCTGGGTGGCTCAGTCATTAAGCATCTGCCCTCGGCCCAGGTCATGGTCCCAGGGTCCTAAGATCGAGCCCCGTATTGGGCTCCCTACTCAGCAGGAGGCCTGCTTCTCCCTTTCCCACTCCCCCTGCTTCTGTTCCCTCTCTCGCTGTGTCGCTGTCAAATAAATAAAATCTTAAAAAAAAAAAAATAGCGAGAGGGAGAGGCACATCCTGAACCACCCTGAGAATAGCAATATAGTGAGGTGGTTTGAGGAAGTGCTTTGACTGTGATCACTCATTTTTTTTTAAATTTTCATTCTTTTATTTTTAAGATTTTAGTTATTTATTTGACAGAGAGAGACAAAGCGAGAGAAGGAACACAAGCAGGGGGAGTGGAAGAAGGAGAAGCAGGCTCCCCTCCGAGCAGGGAACCCGATGTAGGGCTCAATCCTAGGACCTTGGGATCACAACCTGAGCCAAAGGCAGATGCCTAAGGACTGAGCCACCCAAGGACTTAGCCACCCAGGCGCCCTGACCACCCATTCTTAAAAGTGATGAAACCATCTTCAATATTACCATGGTTTGTATTTATCCTCACCCAATAAAATATTATTTCTTAGTACTTAATTTCTCTTGTTAGAGAGAAAACATAATTTGAATTTTAACTTTTTCTTTAGGGGGCAATAATGAAATGAAAAACATGAGAAACAGGGAGTCAGAAAACTTGGGTTCTAGTCCTGGATCTGCCATTGATTAGCCATGTGACCTTGGGCCAAGTTGCTTAACATCTGGAAGCCTTAGTTTTCTCATTTGTATCACAAAGAACTTTTGAAAAGAATGTTCAGCACAGTTTGGGGCACACAGCAAGAGCTCTGTAAGTATTAGTGGCTATTCCCCTTGTCTTCTGGTTGGGAGAGCTGAAGAAAATATAAGTAAGAGAAATAAAGAAATCGAAGGATAAGGGGTATCAGATCAGTATGACGCTGCACTATAAGAAAATACAAATGAGGGGCACCTGGGTGGCTCAGTCGTTGGGCGTCTGCCTTCAGCTCAGGTTGCGATGCCAGGGTCCTGGGATCGAGCCCCGCATCGGGCTCCCTGCTCAGCGGGAGGCCTGCTTCTCCCTCTGCCACTCCCCCTGCTTGTGTTCCTGCTCTATCTCTGTCTCTCTCAAATAAATAAAATCTTAAAAAAAAAAAGAAACTACAAATGAGTCCTCTGGCAGCAGCGCACAGATGTGACTCCTGAGTATTCTTGATGCTAAAAACTAAGTGAGAACACCCGTTTAATGCACTGGTCTAATTCCCTGATAAATTATGAAAATGGCATGAAGAGGAGTACAGTAACTAGGCTTGGTTTGGCTGCAGGATTTCTGCCTAGGAAAAAGGTCCGGGGGACTTAATCTACATGAAGATCTGTAAGGCTGAGAGGCTGGATCATGTCACTGGACTGCTTTGGGGTCCTTGGAAACTACTGCTGAGTAAATGTAAGCTAGATGCCATCTCAAGTATCCTCAGAACATTCCTGTACAGTATGAAGTAGACGGAGTGATGTCTAGAATTATCAGGAACAGAATGAAGCACAAAGATCCAAAGTATCAGTTCACACACCACATGCAGACAAGTCAAACAGTAATTAACATTTATTAAGCACTCTGGTTACAAGTTTATTCCAGACAAGAACTCTAGCTACAACCACGTAGAAGTTAAAAAAAATGTTGTCCTTATGGACTCTGTAGCTAGTCTAAGACCTGTTCATATTTTTCTCATCACTGTTGTTGCCTTCCCATAGTTTCACTGCTTATAGATTATAAATAATCATCAAATACTTACTGTATACCAGACGTTATGGATGGCTTACAGGGGAAGCACCAAAATGTGGACCACGCTTATATAATACATACCAGACACTATACCAAGAACTCAGGGAAAAGAGAGATAAATAGCGAAACCAAGGTCCTTTCTCTAAAGGAGTGCAACCTAGCTGGTGGATCAGATAGATAAAGATATGCTTTGACACACAAAGATAAATGCAAATCAGGGGCGCCCTTCAGCTCAGGTCACGATCCTGGGATCCTAGGATCCAGTCCCTCCCTCTCACCCGGGAGCCTGCTTCTCCTTCTCCCTCTGCAGCTCCCCCTGCTGGTGCTGTTGTGTGCGTGCGTGCGTGCGTGCGCGTGCACGCGCACGCTTACTCTCTGTCAGAGAATTAAACACAAAAGATTTATTTGACAGAGAGCACGCACTTGCGAGAGGGGGGAGGAGCAGGGGGAGAGAGAATCCTCAAGCGGACTCCCTGCTGAGCACAGATCCTGACCCTGGCTTGATCCCAGGACCCTGAGATCATGACCTGAGCTGAAACCAAGAGTCAGCTGCTCAACCTACTGAGCCACCCAGGCATTCCCTCATGTATCTTTTGCCTTACCCTAGATTAGGTAATCAGGTACCTTCTATTAGCTTAGTGGTACTATTATGACACTTAAAAAATTTTTGGGGGGGGGGCACCTGGGTGGCTCAGTCTGTTAAGCATCTGCCTTTGGCTCAGGTCATGATCCCAGGGTCCTGGGATCTAGCCCTGCATCGGGCTCTCTGCTCAGCAGGGAGTCTGCTTCTCCTTCTCACTCAAATAAATAAATAAAATCTTAAAAAAAAAACAACTACAAAACTTTTTTTATGATTTTATTTATTTGTCAGAGAGAGAGCATAAGCAGGGGGAGTGGCACAGCAGGCAGAGAGAGAAGCAGGCTTCCCGCCGAGCAAGGAGCCCAATGTGGGACTTGATCCCAGGACCCGAACTGAAGGCAGATGCCTAACCGACTGAGCCACCCAGGCGTCCGACACTTCTTTTTACTGTGTCATACGTAAGGAGAAGAAAACAAGCAGATTCATAGTCCCCACCCCCCTAAGGTTCCTGCTTCCAACCTAAACAAAAACAGTAAAACTTGCCCTCTATCCTGGCATTTGACTAAAGGAATTGAACCGCCACTGCCACCACACGATGTCAAGGGGCAAAAATGTCACGAGACAGAATCACAATCCTGCAATATCAGACCAAAGGCATTCTTTAGCCAGTTAAAGTGGGAATCAACTTGAGTTGTCCCAAATTCAACTGTGACCACATCCACTCAAACAATCTTTAATGATAGTAAAGAAAATGACTGAGTAGCTATTACATACTGTGCACTGTGCCAGGACTCACAAAGTGCAGGATGTTGTTTCTGAATAAGAATAATCAGAGAGAGACATCAAAGGAGTAGAGAGGGCTCTTCAAATTGCTGATGTTGACAAAGTTTTGCTTCTGTTGCATTTTAGCCCTTGATGCAAAATAACTGCCTTTTATTGGACTACACCCAGCTCGCCTCATAGAACTTGAGGAAATTATAACCTATGTGCCTAGCTGAACATAGTAATCTCCACAGGCCATAGGAGTTTGCCGTGGTTGGCAAAGAGTTACTAAATAAAAGCAGCAAAGATCAGACGGAAAGCTTAGTATACACTCACATCCTTCTCCTGGATGGTGCACTCCTTACAATAATAGGCATCAGAGACTCCAGGGCCTCCACAGATCACACAGCGCCCCTGGTAAGAGCCATAATTACACTCATCACATATGCGCACCAGAGTGCAGGGACGCACGTAGGAGTCACAGATCACACATTTGCCATCACCTGTGAAGAAGAGAGAATGGAATTATGCCCACATGCAAGTACCTCCTTAAGTCTACTACCCTCCTCCTGCTATGGGGAAATACGGTAGTCTCCGCCTGATTGTGACTTTAGGACCCTCTATTTTGGTTATCACAAAATTCAGCTAACCCAGCGTCCATCTCAATCCCTTCAACATGTAAGTTAACCAACTAATATATAAAGAGGTTAGAACATCATCTCATAGACAAGAACTCTCTATCATTACTGGCAAAGAACTGTGTATGTGTGTTTTGGGGACGGGGTCAGGCCATCTCCTGGCCAAAGCTAGAGATTTTTCTCAAAACGTAAACATAGGGACGCCTGGGTGGCTCAGTTGATTAAGCAACTGCCTTTGGCTCAGGTTATGATCCCCGAATCCTGGGATCGAGTCCCGCATCGGGATCCTTGCTCGGCGGGGAGCCTGCTTCTCCCTCCGCCTGCCGCTCCCCTTGCTTGTGCTCTCTCTCTGACAAATAAATAAAATCTTTAAAAAACAAACAAACAAAACCCCTAAACAATGTTTAAAACGTGCAAGTTGGAGCGGGGAGATGGAGAGGGCTTTGGCTGCAGCCTAGTACTCAATGTTCACATACTTCCAGGCACATCTACTCAAAACCCTCTTTGTGTTACTGCTGGAAATGCCTGTTTGCTGGCTTTACACAAACTTGTGAGGGGAAGGAGTGGGGTGTTCGGGAGGGCGTGTTCCACTCACATTTTTCACACAGTCTTCCGATGGCTGCAAGATGAAAGATGGTAAAGAGTACAATTAGAATTGGTTTTGACGAAGATTCTCGAGTTTGGGGTGGCGACACAGCAGGGACTGCAGTGAGCCTTAAGGGCTCTTATCCGTCTCACCCTCATCGTAAGCTTCCAACAGAAGCAAACCCACACCCTTCTGAGGCCGCTCCCAGGTCCTGGGCAATCTGAGCTTCCCCGGACCTCACTTCGGCCGCCCGCCTCCGGCTCCCAGCACGCGCGCCACCGCCCTCTTTGCATCAGAGCCCACAACCCCGCGCGCTCCCATGCTACCAACCGTGAGGCGGGAAATGTGGCGCCTCCGAGGCAAAACCCTAAGGATGAGATGGGAGCCTCTGACCCCCCAGCTCCTAACACCATCCCCACCCACACAGCTGGGAGCAGAAAGCTGCCTCACCAACACCAGCCTGCTTGCGGCAAAAGATCAAATCCGGATGATGTTTAGCCATAGTCCAAACGCTAGCCGGCCACCGGAAGCTTAAAGAACTTCCGTGCGACCTTTAGCCTCCATTTTCCAGCCTCCCCATCGCTGTGATTGGTCCTCCAGGCTTCATCAAGACCGGTTCGCTCTCGCTTTCTCTGGCTCGCTCTCGCGTGATCAAAACCTCAAGTTAAACGGTAGGAGTTTCCGTCGTGGCTTGGGAGCCAGGTCCTGGCAGATGCATGGAAGTCATTAAAAAAATGCCTTTCCCAGATTTGGATGGAAGAGACAACTGAAATTTGCCCTTCGATGACACATTTATATGTCCGGTATCTACTTCCGCAAGTGTTTTTAGGCAGCTCTTTTCTTTTCAGGCCTCCGTTTCTAACACGGAAGCTCCGCCCACTGCGTTCGCCGGGATCTGGCCCCTCAAGGGAGGCTCCGCCTTCACCGTTATGCGTTTCTCTTTAGGCCCCGCCTCTGCCCCAAAGCTTTAAATGCGCAGTGGTTCACGTCATTTTCACGCGACCTCATCTTTGTCAGTGCACAAAATGGCGCCTTACAGCCTACTGGTGACCCGGCTGCAGGTGAGCGAGTTCAGGGCCCTCTGGGTTCATGAGGGCGGGGTGCTTCCTACTGTGCCTGCGGCTGTGGGCGAGGCAAGGCGAGGCGGGCCCGACCTCCCGCCGACTTTTCGTGTACCTGTCCCGACCGCGGGCCCAGTGTCGGTGCCTGCTCCTCCCGCGCCCGAGGTCAAGGCGTCCCGGCTCGGCTCTCCCGGTCCTCTCCCCGCCCCGTGGGAAGCGTAGGTCTAAGCAGCGGCTGTCAGGTGAAGAGTGGAGGCACCCTTTTCTGAGGACTGCACTCTCCTCCCTTGTAGGGTGTCTTTGCCCCGTTCCTCAAGGTGAGGACAAGGTGACTGAGGGGGCGCGGTCATTGTGGAGCCCGCTAGGCCCAGAGTCTGAAGGCCTCATTTCTCATCTCTCGGCAGCAGAGTCCTGCTAGCCAGGTGCATCTACGATTGCCAGGCCTGGAGACTGTAGAAGAGATTAGTAGTACCCTGTTCCATTTTAAAAGGATCCTGTGGAACATATAGCCAAGAATGCGAGGGGACTTTCCTGGACCAGACATAGTAAATAGTAACGATAACAGTAGTCTCTCATCTTTGCAAGATTGCAAGACTGTTCTAATTCCTTGTCATATCATTTGATTATTCATATAATCATCTGGTGAGGTGATAATTCTCATTGGATAGGTGACAAAACTGCTAGAAAGTAGGTGAAAGTTTGTGCTCTCTTGCGTGTCACCGAGGTGATGTGGCCGGAGCATGTGCACTACTTACCCTTTTGTTCTTGTTCATGTCAGTCTGTCTTCTGTGAGCCAGAGTGTGATCCTTGGGCTCACATTTGTATTTGTGAGAGTACTAGTATAGAGTATTTTGAGCTCAGTTAGTTTCTTTTCAAGTATTAGGTGGAGGATAAAGAGACGCAACAGTTTGACCTTGACTCTCCTGTTATGAACCATCTATTAAATTGACTGTGATGGCCGGATGGTTTTCTTCACTCCTAACTTAACAACACTAGGGAGGTTTTATATGTAAGGTTTCAATGTCAAGCATGTATTTTTTTTTTTTAAGATTTTATTTATTTGACAGAGACAGCGAGAGAGGGAACACAAGCAGGGGGAGTGGGAGAGGGAGAAGCAGGCCTCCCGTTGAGCAGGGGGCCTGAGGGGCGTCAGACTCCAGGCTGGATCCCAGGATCCTGAGATCATGACCCGAGTGGAAGGCAGTCGCTTAACCAACTGAGCCCCCCAGGTGCTTCAAGCATGTATTTTGTTAATAAGCAATAAAGTAGACTTTCTCTAACAACCTTTTACATTTAACTTCGTGAATCTGCTTTGAATCAAGTGGCATAGCTTTGATTATAAAATTAAAGAAGTTATGTGCTATACTCTCAGGAAGCATTGTGTTACTAGGGTTTTGTTTTTTTTTTTTAGACCATAGGGTTTAAAATGAAATCGGGGCACCTGGGTGGCTCAGCCCTTGAGCGTCTGCCTTCCGCTCAGGTCGTGATCCCAGAGTCCTGGGATTGAGCCCCGCATCCGGCTCCTTGCTTGGCGGGAAGCCTGCTTCGCTTCTCCCTTTCCCACTCCCCCAGCTTGTGTTCCCTCTCTCGCTGTGCCTCTTTTGGTCAAATAAATAAATAAAATCTTTTTTTTTTTTAAGAGGGTTTTTCTTTTTTAATTTATTTGATTATTTTTTATTTATTTGAGAGAGAGAATGAGAGAGAGAGAGAGAGCACATGAGAGGGGGGAGGGTCAGAGGAAGAAGCAGACTCCCTGCCGAGCAGGGAGCCCAATGCGGGACTCGATCTCGGGACTCCAGGATCATGACCTGAGCTGAAGGCAGTCGCTTAACCAACTGAGCCACCCAGGCACCCAATAAATAAAATCTTAAAAAAAAAAAAATTCTAAAGAGAAAATTAGGGCAAACCCCTTATCTTTGCCCGGAATTGAGAGATCGTAAGTATTTAAGACAAATGATTTTATTTATTTGACAGAGAGACATGGCGAGAGAGGGAACACAAGCAGGGGGAGTGGGAGAGGGAGAAGCAGGCTTCCTGCAGAGCAGGGAGCCCGATGCGGGGCTTGATCCTCAGGACCTGAGCCTCAAGGCAGACACTTAACGACTGAGCCATCCAGGTACCCGTCTCTTTAGAATTCTTGATTTTCTAGGTTAATAATGTAGAAAGAAAGGTAGTTGTTTTTTCCTGATCCTGCTGTCCCATGATGTAGTGAAGTCAGACAATATATTTGATGTTAAATGATTACAGATTTGGTGATTTTGGAAGAGAGGACTAATATTACAGTATTTTTGAACTGAAAAGGGGTTTTGGAAAGCATTAGTGTTAGACTAGTATAGAAAGAGATCTGGGCCATAGTTCATATTCTTTCCTGACCCTGTGACCTTGAGCAGATTACTTTTGAATTCTAGTTTCCTCATCTGTCAGTTTGGGATGATCTTCATTGATAAATGCTTATTGAGCACTTGGTAATAGGCTTCCATTCACATTGTTATGAAGTGATAAGAAAACGGAATATATTTGTTTATGATCATCGTGTAGTCCAACTTCCTTTTTTATAGATGGATAATATAAGACCTTGGGAGCCTGGGTGACTTCCAGTAGCAGAGTGAGGATTAAAATCCAGGTATCCTTGGTTGTTCATTCAGTTAAGATGAATGAGTAGCAGTATACTACACTGCCTCCCAATAGCCAGGCTGTCTTAAGTAATGGACAGCTAACACTGTCCTCTGAGAATCTTGTAAATTTACCTCTTTTGTATTTAGCTAGATTTGAGAAGTGATGGTACTACTGTAGTTGTCATGGCTGCAGAACCCTGCCCATGCGTTCAGTTTATTCCTACCTCATTCACTGCATATTTATTGAATAACCACCACTCGCTTTGAATACAATGATGAGCAAAGCAGACAGGTCCCATTTTCGTGGAATTTGTACTATATTCTAATGTGTTTTACTGCAGAGGGCCTTGGAAGTCTTTCTCAGCCAAAATATTTTTCTTCTACCCTCGGCTGGACCAAAGGTGAAGGTCAGTAATAGAATGATGACAATTACTACTGCCATGAAGAGTAGCTAATGTTTGCCTTGCTGTGTGCCAGTAATCCCACATGATCCTGTGAGATAGGGCAGACCTCGTAGCTCTAATAGACAAACAGGATTAGAGAAGGAACACAGTATGAGGGTTAAGAACCTGGATTCTGGCATAACACTATCTTGACTTGAAAGCTGACTCTAATATTCCCTAGCTGTGACTGGGAAGATTACTTGACCTCTCTCTGCCTCTTCCCTCACCTGTAAGATACAGATAATGATAGTACATCTGGCCTATTTAATTATTGTATTACAGTTGCAAACTATTTAGAACCCTGTCTATACCTTGTAAGTGCTGTATAAAGTATAATTAAATTAAGTAACATGAAATAAACCTGCCTAGGGCCTTATCACTAGTCGTTAGCAGGTGTGATTTGAATCTATACCTTTTTGATTCCAGAGTCTGAGGTCCTAGCACCTATACTATACTGCTTCTCTTTGGCATCAAGACTCAGCCTATCAACCAGGGTACAGTTAATGCTTCATAACCTGAGAACAGATCTCCTTAAGTTGAAAGTGTTCCACTGTTTAACAGTGCCCGCCATCAGCTTGTAAGGTTAGAAACAGTGAAAAAAATGGTAGTCAGCATTTTGAAAAGTCCCGTTTACTCTTTGGTATTTATTTTTTATTTGTGTGCACATGACTCTGGATGGTAGATAAATAATATAATAAATAATAAATAAACTTGCAAATATTTTTCTTAGGTCTTTGGTTTTGCCTTGAGGTACTGGGTTGCTGAGTTCTCATGTGACCTTGGGGAAGTCCTGTAACCTCACATGTAAATCCGAGATGGCCTTTAACTACAAAGGAGTCTGACAAATTTGGCAGAAGTTCTCTATAAAGTGCCATATTAAAACAACAACCACCACCACCTTGGGAATTAGGAAATGGGTCCTTCTGATTGCACGTCACTGTACCGTCTTGGGTACCCTATAGTCAGCTGTTGACTGGAGTTGAGTAAATGAATGAATGATTGAACGCATGAGTAAAGAAACTTCCAATCTAAAATTTGGGCAGAGGGAGTAGTGTCATCTTGAGAACTAGGGGAGCACATTGTTGCCATTTGAACTAGCTGTTTCCAGAATGTTCATGGAATGCTTTGCTATATGCCTAACACTGTTCTAGACCCTGCGAGAGTGCAACAGTAAACAAGAATAGTGGATCTTATATTGTAGTTCTGGGCAAACAAAATAAAGAAGTGGACAACATTGTAGCTACTAAGTGTTACGAGGAAGGTAAAGTAGGATCCTGTGGTAGAGAGGGTAAGTGTGGGGATGTATGTGAAATGGCTTTAACTGGGGTGGTTAGGGACGGCCCTTCAGAAGAGGAGATATTTGAGCTGATACTTAATTGATAAGAAAGCAGCCCTTCAGTATTTTTTTAAAAATATTTTTATTTATTTATTAGCACGAGCAGGTGGGGGAAGGGGCAGAGGGAGAGGGAGAAGTAGACTCCCCACTGAGCAGGGAGCCCACCATGGTGCTCAATCCCAGGACCCCGAGATCATGACCTGAGAGCTGAAGGCAGACACTTAACCGCCTGAGCCACCCAGGCGCCCCAGCCCTTCAGTGTTTTGGGAGGAGAGATTTCAAGTAGGAGCAGCATGTGCAAAGCACCTGATGTAGGTGTGAACTTAGTGTGTTGAAGATAAGAAATAAGGCCCGGCTGGCTTAGTTGGTGGAGTGTGTAACTCTTGATCTCAGGGTTGTGGGTTCAAGCCCCGTGCTGGGTGGAGAGATTACTTTAAAATACAATCTTCTCCCCCCCCCCCAAATATTTTATTTACTTGACACAGAGAGAGAATGCACAAGCGGGGGAGTGGGAGGGAGAGGGAGAAGTGATGTGGGGCTCGATCCTGGGACCCTGGGATCATGACCTGAGCTGAAGGCAGACACTTAACCAACTGAGCCACGCAGGCACCCTTAAAAAATGATATCTTTAAAAACAGAAAAATAAGGCCAGGGTGGCTGAGGGTTGAGAGGAAAGTCTGAGCAAGAGGTGGGGGCCAGGGTTATGTAGGCTTGGGTTTACCCCAAGTGGAATGAAAATCCCCTGGAAGGTTTTGTCCCCCAGCCCTCCCCGCTTGAAGGTTTTAAGCCAGGGAGTGACAGGATCTGATTTATGGTTGAAGAAAATCATTCGGGTTGCTGCATGGATGATGAACCACAGTGGGACAGATGAGGAGGTAGCGAGACCAGTGGGGGCTGTTGGAATCATCCAGGGAGTGGTGATGGTGTCTGGGACTAGGGTTCTGGTAGTGGAGATATTTTGGAGGCAGATGGGTTGGACGTGGAGTGTGAGGGATAGGGAATAATTAAAGATGACTCCTAGGTTTGTGGCCTAAGCAACTGAGGGATGGGTGAACTTGAATTTGGTAATGTGTTTTGCATAGTACTTGTAACATGGCCAAAGTTTGTTCATAAATTCTTGATTCTTGCATCAACTCTCAACAAGTACCTGTATTTCATAGGTGAGGAAGCTGGATGGGGTCAGGTGTCTTGCCCAGGGGTCCCTCACTTGAGTATGAACATCATTTCCGAAATGAGCCCTGGTCTTTCTGTCTGTGGCCTTTTTCTGGTACCTGGTGCCTCCCAGAGGGCCATCTGGTCAGTACTTCAAGTGAGTGTTGATGCTTGAGCGGTCTGTCTTCCTTGGCTCCAGCTTTGTTTGACACACTTGTTTTTTCTTGTACCTGGTTTGGAAGGCAGTGGTAGGCCTTGGGCCTCTCAGTATGCAGGACGGGAGGGACTATGGGAAGGCTGCTTGTATTCTTTAAAAAGCGCAAAGAATATCGACCCTGAGAGAGACTTCCTCTGCCTTGGACTTAGCTATCCTTATCCTGATCTGTGGCTTCAAGCAAGGTTTCAGCCCTCTGTGGCCCTCAGGTTACACATTTGCAAAACATGACTATTAATTGCTACCCTCCCATTAAGGGTTCTGAAGGCTAATAATATTTGAAGAGTTCTTTAAGCTCTAATACACTGTAAAAATTTGTGAATAGTTTTTAATGTTATTGTAGGAATAGGCCCTTTAAAAGGTTTATTATTATTATTATTATTTTAAGGAATAAGCCCTTTCTAACATTGAGAATAGGGGCAGATTTTTTCCATTGTTTCTCAATGAACCCATAGATGCTCTTCTTTATTTTGGGGGGGTTCCAAAAGGCATGGGTAATGCTTTTCTTGGGTTCATTCTGCAAAACTTGGATCAAAGGAAAGGGCACCAGTTTTGGAGCTGGGTCTGGAATTCTGCCTTTGCTGTGAGGCCATGGATAACATAGTTAACATTCTAGAGCCTCAGTGTCCTCATCTGTAAGATGGGCTTAGTACCTTCTGCCTCTCAGGGTAGTTGTGAGTATTAAGTAGGACTGTGTGTGTAAAGCACCCAGGGCAAATCTGGTGCAGGTACAGGCCCTTGGTGAATGGCACCCCTGAGCTCTCATGTTTAAAAAAGATTGGCTCATTAAGCATCTGCCTTTGACTCAGGTCGTGATCCCAGGGTCCTGGGATCGAGTCCCGCGTTGGGCTCTTTGCTCAGCGGGAAGCCTGCTTCTCCCTCTCCCACTCCCCCTGCTTATGTGCGCGCGCTCTCTCTCTTTGACAGATAAATAAAATATTTAAAAAAAAAAAAAAAAAAAAGCCTGGCTCTAGGGAAACTGCTTGTTCCTCCCTTAATCTCATGGACTTCCGGTATGTAGTAGTTCAGGAAAACCTTTCAGGTGCTGCTGTTAAGAGTTGGGAGAAGAGGCAGAAATGAATCTGTTGGCTTCCTGATTTTATTCTCTAAGTTGAAGGGCAACATTGGGAAAATGAGCTTTAGAATTACATTTGTACTATTTTTTCTTTAAAGATTTTATTTACAGGATGCCTGGGTGCCTCATTTGTTAAGTGTCTGCCTTCGGCTCAGGTCATGGTCCCCGGTTCTGGTACTGAGCCCCGCATTGGGCTCCCTGCTCAGCGGGAAGCCTGCTTCTCCCTCTCCCACTCCCCCTGCTTGTGTTCCCTCTCGCTATATTTCTCTCTGTCAAATAAATAAAATCTTAAAAAAGATTTTATTTACTTGAGAGCAAGAGCAAGCGTGGGAGCACAAGTGGGGTGGGGGCAGGGCAGAGGGAGAAGCAGGCTCCCCGCTGAGCAGGGAGCTCAATGTGGGGCTCGATTCCAGGACCCTGAGATCATGACCTGAGCCGATTCTAGCCACCCAGGTGCCCCACATCTGTACTATTTTCATCATCAAAGCCTGGGTCCTGGGGGAAGTTGGGCCCAGTGGGAGTATTTCTGCTTCCATCCTGCAGAGACTGGGACAGCTTCTGATTGGGAGCTTGAATTCTGGGGCCAGTTGCAGGAGGAACCGAAGAGGTCTCAGAAGCCCCTCTAATCCCCCACACCTCGGTGCTGCGTAGCTGGATTCCTTCACCTTCTGCTGGACATTTGTGGTGTTCTTATTGTTCATTGAGAGAGCTGTGGAGCTGGTTTAAGACAAGGGCCCTGCCTGGGGAAGAGCTTATACGCTGGCGAGGAGGAAGTCACTTCTTAACTATACAACACCCTGGGCTGAAGCAAGGAGGGAATGGGTGTGCTGGGCCATCGTGGGACTTGGGTGTCCTGGGGACTTGTTTAGTCTGTGCCACACCATCGCTGCCATTAGAGATACCAGTCACTGAACTAGGTCTTATTTTACAAAGACTGCCTCATTTGCCCTTCACAACACCTGAGAACCAGAGAGGCTGAATGGCTTGTCTGAGGTCACAGCTAGCACGCAGCAGGGCCAGGTTTTGAATGCAGATTTGTTTGATTGCAGAACCCAGGGTTTTTACCACACTGTTTCCCCAGAGTACTTCCCTGAGGGCAGAGAGTAGAAAGTAGACCTCTGTGGAGTAGGCTGGATGTAGGGGACACAGTTCAGTTAGCTCCCTGCCCTGTTTAGATGTATGTTTATTTGGGGCCTTGATTGCCTTCTGCCCCAAATACCAGCCAGACTTGAGAGGGAGAGGCTAGAGGGGTGAGTCCCACAGAGGCAGCTTTATTCCTTGCCTGAGCTGTGGGTTAGCCTCACAGGCAGCCTATTGAGCTTGCAAAAGATGTCCTTCCTAAGTGTGTTAGTGCAGTGCTTTGCCCTGGGGGCCAGAATAGGGCTCAGGATTTGTATGCAGTTCACAGTGTGCCTGGAGTCTCTGCCACTGACACCAGCAGCAAAGGACAAGTAGGCAGATGAGTGAATATATCAAGCAATTCCTTAAAGAACACACACACACACACACACACACACACACACACACACACACACACACACACACTCTCTGCCTTGGAGCCCATTTAGAGGCTGACTTGGAGAGACCCAGCTCCCTGCCACTTTCCCAAGCCTCTGACAAGGACTGCATCACCTTTTGTGCCTGCCAGTTGCATAGCAACCAGGCTAGCTGATTGCCTCCTGGTGGGAGAGAATTGTTTAGCTTTGGATTCTTGGGAGAGGTGCCAGGCTTCGCCTCCCAGGGGTGGGAGAGAATTGTTCCAAGCAGCAGAGGTGTGGGAAGATGCTTTTTCTTAGGACATTGCTGACTGACAGGCATTCCTTGTGGCCCACCAAGCCAGACCCTGCCTGAGGCTTCCCTGCTGGGAACAGCGGGGGCAGCTCCAAGCTAACAGCTATGAGCCTGAAGGCTGCTGAGGGTCATGGTCAGAGGAATAGGGGCCTTACCCTAGGGAGACCCTGAAGTCATCCTGCTGGTGAAATAAGTACGCGTTCCCCCACCTCTGGGCACAGGTTGGACGGCATGCCCAGGCAGCATGAGAGAATAGATGAGACCTTTTCAGTACCATTTCAGTTTGGTAATGTGCCACCCTGGTGCCTGGGACCTGCTCTGGGGTCCCTGGTCTTTGTGAGCGAGGAAGGGGGTAGAGGACATGGTGGGAAACAGCACCCTTTCTTAGTCCTTTCTGTAATACACAGGCAACGTATCCTCCCAGGAGAACTGAGTATTTATTGAATGCCTGTCAGCAATCCAGAATGAGCTCTGTGCTTTTCTTACATTTTTTCCTTAAAGAATGTAGTGTATTCATAAAAACTCTTTCTCTACATTCCAGTCCACAAGGGCAAACACTGATAGGAATTTTGTGTTTTATCATTGTAGATGGTTTTTTTCTCTGCATTTACAAGTGATACATTCTTTGTAATCCTCACAAAAATATCTGCTCTTTTACCCCCATTTTATAGAACAGGAAACTGAGGCTCAGAGAGGTGAAAATCTTGTCTGAGGTCCCGTGGCTAGGGGAGCTGAGATTGTAAGCCAGATCCACCCAGCTCCAGAGTGGATACCCTTTCTTTGACTTGGCACGGGTTGGAGTGTTTCCAAAATGGCGCTCGACAGGTCCGTGTAGGGCTGGTGGCTGCTTTTTGTCTTGCTGAAGCAGCTACCTCAAGAGACCAGGCCTCTTCCAGGAGCGCAGGCTATTGGGAGAGCTCAGCCACTTCTGCTTCTTGGCTTGCTCCAAGTTCTGGTGCTCAGCGACACATGGTTCCAAGGCAGTGCTGCTGTGTGCCATGTCTCACAGGGTGGACCAAAGGTCAGGCTGGCCTCTTGCCTGAGAATATGTCAGTCTCTTTGGTTTGGACTGTTCTCTCTATACAAGTGGTCCCAAGGGAAGACTTGTGTCCTTTGGAAAGAGAGTAACATGTCTGACCTTGGCCAGTTGGGAAGGCCAGAGTTTCGAGTGGGTGTGCACACAACATGCCACAGGGTGGATCCCCTTTCCATATGCTTTGCCTCCGAGAACGGGTGCGGCCAGCTCAGCACATCTGCTAGAGGCACTCAAAATGTGAATTTGAAAGCATGATGGAGAGGCTTAGTTTCAAATTATGGCTCTGCCTTCATCTTTTTCATCACCAAGTATTTCTTGAACTTCTGTGTGTCAGACATTGTTCTAGGCTCTGAGTATGCATGGTAACGTGACTAGACAGGTTTTCTGCCTTCAGGGGGCTTACAGTTTAGTGGAATTTACTTTCTCATCTGCCTGAGTCTCCATTTTCTCTCTGTACAAGGGACAAGCTGACCTGTAACAATTCTACTTGGCACACTTGTTGGGAAGGTGACATAAGATAACCTTTGTGATCTTGTCTGGCATAGTTTTGTTTCATTTCTTTTCATTTCTTACCAGGCTCCCCAGTGGGGTCCACTTTGGGTATGTTTCCTCCTTCAGAATTTGTTCTGTGTCAATAAATGCAGGATCAGCAGAGTCTCCCTTACTCCCTTGGAGCCCTGGAGATTGGATCTCATCCAGTAAGGGAGGGGGCACTACCAGGACCCAGGAGCCAGACTCCACCAAAGACACTTCAGTTCAGCGGTTGGGACCAAGAGCCCCCCATTGAGGGCTGAGCCCGCCTGGCTATTGGGCCAGAGCAGAGGCTGGGAGACACCTTCTGGAGCACCATGAGAAGACCATGGGCTCTGTAGGTTCCCAGCTGTGTGACCTTGGGCAGGTCACTTCCTGTCTCTGGGCCTCTGCATCTTCAGCGCAGTTAGGGAGGCTGAGCTCGTCCATCAAGGTTTAGCAGAGTAGCTGGCACGGAGCAGGGTGGCAGCTAACAGCTGTTTACTCCAAAACAGATCTGTGGGCATCTGGCTACTATGGGAGACTCCCACCCAGTGTAAAATTAGGGCGTTGTTTTGTAGCAGAGGAAATGCTGTGTGGATGCTTAGACTGCTGAAGACACGATTCGAGTTTTCAAGGATTTGAAAGGCTGAAGTGTGGAAGAGTGACTAGGCTCATTTGATCTGGTTCCAAAGGGCAGGGCTAGGAAGTGAGGCCTGTCGTGTGTCAGGCACTGGACTGGGTGCTTCCTGTAGGTGCTCTCTGAGCCCTCACTGCGGCCAGGGAAGGCTATCCCCACTTAGAGAAGGTGATGTTTAGATGCTAAATACGGCTGCACGAGGTTACACAGCTTATTGGGGGCAGAGTCTCTGGTGCTGGAATCTGTATTCTGATGTGACTGAGGCATGTTTCAGTTCAGTACAAGAAGCATTTGTTGCAGTTGGAAAGCATTAGAACTGTCCAGGAGTGGAATAGGCTTTCTGGAAGAAACTGAGCTTCCTGGCCCCATCCTGTTGAATCAGGGGCTTAGGGAGGTTGCCCAAGAGAGGTTTCTGCTCAGCTTTGCTCTAGGCTCCTTTGTTCCAGAGGAAGTGGAGGGTGAGGGCTTAGTGAAAGTACCCCTTCTAGATGAGGGTCTGGTATGTACCCATGAGAGTTTCACAAGACCTGAGACTTGGGCTCCAGGTATGGGAAACAATTTTTCTGTTTCCTAGTTGTTGCGACATCTGGGTTGGTAGGCCTTAGGAGTGATCTCAGGAATGTTTCTGGGTCCCGGGGCCAGGTGGAACTGAGCACTGACTATGTTTTACTTTTGGATTTAGGAAATAAAAACAAAATCTTAGTAGGTTGTTTTTTTTTTTTAATATGCCCACAAATCATCATCCTTTTTTAACACTGGTCCAGACTACTCGACCCCCAACCACAGTTGTTGGCATATTATAGGACTCAGTAATATCTGTTTTTAAGGTAAAATTAATTTCTTAACTTTTTTCTTGTTTATGAATTACCCATTGTAGGAAATTACCCATTGTAGGAAACTTGGAAAATACAGAGGTATAGAGAATATCATAGAAGTTACCTATAATTAGGGGCACCTGGGTGGCTCAGTTGTTAAGTGTCTGCCTTCGGCTCAGATCATGATCCCTGGGATCGAGCCCTGCATTGGGCTCCCTGCTCTGTGGGAAGCCTGCTTCTCCCTCTCCTACTCCCCCAGCTTGTGTTCCCTCTCTCGCTGTGTCTCTCTGTCAAATAAATAAATAAAAGTCTTTAAAAAAAAAAAAAAGTTGGGGCATCTGGGTGGCTCAGTCGTTAGGCATCTGCCTTCAGCTCGGGTCGTGATCCCAGGGTCCTGGGATCGAGTCCCGCATTGGGCTCCCTGCTCCGTGGGGGGCCTGCTTCTCCCTCTCCCACTCCGCCTGCTTGTGTTCCCTCTCTTGCTGTGTCTCTCTCTGTCAAATAAATAAAATCTTTTTAAAAAAAAGTTGCCTATAATTATTTGTGGCAAAACCCCCCTTTTACCCAGAGATAACTACTGTTAACATTTTGGTGTATTTCCTTCCAATGTTTTTAAATTTTTACAATCCAGGTTAAAAACATGTGCAATAATATGTGTATTTATAATCATAAAAACAGCAATGAGGACATTCTTTTTTCCCTAAAGATTGTATTTATTTGAGAGAGCGTGTGAGTGCAGGAGCAGGGGGTGGGGGGGTGGAGAGGAGACTGAGGGGGACAAACAGACTCCCCACTGAGTAGGGAGCCCAGTGTGGGGGCTCAATCCCAGGACCCCAAGATCATGACCTGAGCCTAAGGCAGATGCTTAACGACTGAGCCACCCAGGCGCCCCAAAAATGAGGACATTCTTATAAACATTTGAATGCTTTTTTTTTTACATTCTTATAAATATTTGAACGCTTTTTCTTTTTTTTTGTTAAAGATTTTTATTTATTTATTTATTTATTTATTTATTTATTTATTTATTTATTTGGCAGAGAGATACAGAGAGAGAACAAGTAGGCAGAGAGGCAGGCAGAGGGAGAGGGAGAAGCAGGCTCCCCGCCGAGCAGGGAGCCCGATGCGGGGCTCGATCCCAGGACCCTGTGGTTATGACCTGAGCCGAAGGCAGCCGCTTAACCAACTGAGCCACCCAGGCGCCCCTTTTTTTTCTTTAAGTAACGTCTACACCCAACAGGGGGCTCAAACTTGGAACCCAGGAGGCATGCTTCACCGACTGAGCCAGCCAGCCAGGTGCCCCTGAACACTCTTGATAAAGCTAAAATCTTTCTTTTCTGCCAGAACTTTCCTAAACTTACCTCCTTCTCCAGGAGTAATAGCAGATCAGGGTATGTCCTCTTAGGTGCATATCTGTGAACATACAATACATACAGAAATAGTGTTAAAGCAGTATGTTGTATGTTTTATTTGTAACTTTAACAGCGAATCTTAGAGATTTTTCCCAAAGTGTTACAGGATTCCACAAAGTGGATAAAATGTAACTTAAAAAAAGAACATTTAAGTTGTTTCTAATTTTTTTTAAGATTTTGTTTTTAAGTAATCTCTCCACCCAGTGTAGGGCTCCGACTCACAACCCCGAGATCAAGAGTCACATGCTCCACCAAATGAGCCAGCCAGGCACCTCGAGGTTGTTTCTAGTTTTTTAAATATTTTGCTTCATGGTGCAGTGAACATTCTTGTAGCTGCCTTCTTGTGCGTGGTATAGGGGTGCCTGGGGAAGCGGACTTGCTCAGTCACAAGTATACTGAGTTCTAGTAGCTATTGCCAGTTCCCACTGAGAATACTTTACTAGTGTTTTCTGATAGCAAAATTCAAGGTTATTCTTTCCTTCAAACCCTTGCCTGCACTTTATGTTGTAAATCTTTGAGATTTTTGCCAATTACTTTTGTATAATGGGGGTGGAGGGAAGCGGTCATGTTCTTTAAAAAACATCTGCCTTCATTCTTCTGCTTTTTAATAATCCAAAGTAGACTGCCCATTGTAGGAAACAGTGTGGTGTTTAGAAACATGATTTCTATTTCTTTAAAAATATTTTTCTGATCCTAAAACAGACGTACGTACAGTAGTATTAAAGGTTCACACTTAAATTTAAAAAAGTTAAAATGCTCCCATAATTTCACCCTCCAGGGAGAGCTGTTGGTAACAGTTTGGCATCTATTCCATTTTGATTTTGTTTGTTTTAATTCATTTGTGTCCAGATCTGTACTTAGAATTGGCAAGAGACACTGGGAGGGTTCAGTGCTAGGGTTTTAGAGCTAGGCTGTGTTTGAATGCTGGTGTTATTATTCACTATCTGTGAGAATTTGGGCAAGTTGTCACCCTTCTCCAGCTCTCAATTTCCTCATCTGTTAAATGGGGCTCATGTTATTACAAGAGGGCTCTTCATCCATGTAGAGCACTTATAACTTGGCATTCAGTGTGAAGTATTAAATATTACTACTAATGGTCTTTGCTTAGAAACCTCAGCCATGACACCTGTTCAGTGTGGGTATAGTGGGTACTGTGGTACTGGGGACTGTGAGGAGGGGTGGATTTGGCATGGAACAGGTGTTTGCTGCCTCTCTTGGAGTCACTGCGTATTCAGTACCACTGGGTACCTGGTGTCAGGCCAGGGAGTCTGGTGGGAGCAGTGGTGGTATTGGTGGATATCCCTGGATGAGCTTCAGGGAGTCTGTAAAGTTGTGTTTTATGTGTTTTTTAACTTTTCTTTATGAAATGTGTCCTACTTTTTGAAATGGCTGGAAGAACCCTAGTAAGTGCTATTTTTTTTTAAACTGCTTTTAGCATTTCATATAATAATTGCTGTTTGAGAGGAGCCCATTCATGTCCTTTTTTTTTTTTTAAGATTTTATTTATTTATTTGACAGAGGGAGGCACAGCGAGAGAGGGAACACAAGCAGGGGGAGTGGGAGAGGGAGAAGCAGGCTCTCCCCTGAGCAGGGAGCCCGATGCAGGGCTCGATCCCAGGACTCTGGGATCATGACCTGAGCCAAAGACAGATGCTTAAGGACTGAGCCAACCAGGCACCTCCATCATGTCCTTTCTTAGGTCACATAATATGCAGCTATTACTCCCTTTTTCCAAATGAGGAAACTGCGTTCAAAGGTGAAGCCCGCTTAAGGTCACACAGCCAGTAAATGGTGGAGCTGGGCTTTGGAGCTGGATCTAAGTTCTTTTCACTGTGCTGCTTGTAAACCACAGGTTATAATTCAAGTTTTAGGATAGTCAGCTACACCCAGCCCGACCTTCCACTATTTCCTGCTTTGTCTGTACATCCTACCATTCTGAGTGCCTAGTAGCTTTTGCACACTTGACTTGATGATTCTGTATCTTTACATACTGTGTGTCTTCTTCAAGTGCCGTGCAAAGTCCTGTTCATCCTCCACAGCCCTGCTCGGTGAAATCCTGCCCTGGCTTCCCAAGCCGAGGTTGTTGTTCCCTCTGCAGCCCTCCTGCCTCTGGCCGGTGCTTCCTTTTTGCACAGGTGACAACTGGTTATGTTTATGAGCTGATCTTGGTCAGACTGAGGTCTGTTAGCTTAGGGACTGTCTTCCTTGGTGTCTGTGTCCTGTTGCTTGGCACATAATAGGTGTTCAAGTGTTACAATGCACAGACCCCTTTCCTAGAGTAAAGAGGGTACGTGATAAGCCACCATCAACCTATTCTCCTTTTGTTCCTCTTGAATGCATTGTCTGCTTAGCAGCCACAGTGTTTTTTTTTTTTTTTTTTGTAAATCTGATCCAGTCATGATCCTGCTTAAACCTCCTGTGGCTTCCCACAGCTCTTAGGATCAAGTTAAACATTAACATGTCCTGCTGTAAAGTTCACACACACTTACAAGACAAGGTCAAGACCTGAATGATTGGATTGGTAAAGGTACAGTGAGGCGCTTTCATAAACAGACAGTTCTTTGCTGACAAAAGACGACAAGAACAAACCAAAGGTGCCAACTCCCTGGGTCCCAGTCCCACACACCAAATGGACTACACCAAAGCTAAAGGAGCCGATGACTGCACACATGTTGTGGGTACCCTCTTGCAGCTCAAGTGGGTTTATATTCTGCAGCTGTAGTCTGAAGGGTCCAGGGCAGAAAGCTTCATACCTAATCAGATTCTGGGAGACAGGAGAAACTGTCTCATAATAGTCTCCCAGGGGAGATAAGGAGGCAAGTGGGAGATAGCCTCATGGCATCTCCTTTAGAGGCCTCCCATCTAGTGTTCCAGGGGCATCAGAAGGTGTTCTGGCAAGACTCAGACAAACCACATGTGGTTCAAGGTTGCTGGGGTACTTTTCTCCTACTCCTACAAGGTCCCTTATGATACCTGGCTGCCTTTTACCTCTTAGCCTTATTTTCTGCCATTTCTGCTGCACTTTGCTCACTTTGCTCCAGCCAAGCTGGCTTTCTCTGTCTTCATTCAGTTATAGGTGATTTCCTGCCATGGGGCCTTTGCACATGCTGCTCTGTGCCTGCAAGTTTCCTTGGACTCCCTTCCCTGGAGTTAGCCTGGCTAACTCCTATAATGTTTCAGTTCTTAGATTAATATCACCCTAACCCTTCTCCCAGTCTAGCTTAGGTTGTCCCACTTTCTACTGTTACAACTATTAACTTTTTTTGTAACCCTTCTCTGACTTAGCTGCCTATATGGTCCCCTGAGTGATTACTTTGTATCTGTCTTCTCCACAAACTGTAAACTCAGCATAGGCAGGGACGTGCCTATCTTATCTCATTAATTCAGCACAAATTCTGGGGCTTGATAAATATTTGTTGAATGAACCTGTATCACTTTAGTTTAAATTAGGGAAGTACTGTGGTGGAAAAAGCACTGACTTGAGAATTGAGTTGCTTGAGTTCTCCTAACTTCTGTTAACTAGGTATGTGACCTCCAGCTTTCATTTCTTCATCTGTCAAATGAAGTAAAATACTTGGTGATCTGGGCTTACCTGTGCTTCTGATAATCCATGATTCTAGATGAACTACTTAGCAGGGTTCTAGAGGGGTGGGGCCTAGGATAAAAATCCCACTGCCTCGTTGACATCTCCACCCAAGGGTCCTCTCCATAAGCAAACTCCTGATCTCACCCTCAAGCCTGCTCTTCTATTGCCCGCGCCCCCCACCCCGTTTCAGTGTGTAGCAGCTCCATTCTTCCAGTTACCCAGGCCCCAAACCCAGTGATGTTCTTGACTCCTGTCTCACACCCCTTGGCCAATCTGTCAGCAAATCTTAACTGTTAACTACCTTCCGAATATATCCAGACTCCAGCCCCTTCTCACCACCTCTACCACTCTGACTCTGGTCCACATCACCACCAGCTTTCACGGGCTGTTGCACTAACCTTCGACTTGGTCTCCCTGCTGGAGATCCTTGTGAAAAAGTCGGAACGTTGATTCCCGTTCAGAATTCTTCATTAGCTCCTCGCTCAAAGTAAAGTCAGAATCTTTACTAAATTCTGCAAGGTCCTGTACAATTTGAATCCTTGCTACCTCTTACCTCACTCCCTTTTGTTTATTCTGCTCTGGCCACACTGGCTTCTTTGCTGTTTGTTTTGTTTTTTAATTTTTTACAACCATTTGTTTTGTAATTTTAAATAACCGGTTTCAGTATACAGTTCAGTGGCGTCAGGTACATTCACGGTCGAGCAACCATCACCACCATCCATCTCCAGAGCTTTTTCATGATCCTGTACTGAAACTGTCCCCATTTAGACACTAATTCCCTACTTCCCCCTCCCCGCAGCCTCTGGCAACTACCATCTACTTTCTTTTCTTTTTTTTTTTTTTTTTTAAAGATTTTAGTTATTTATTTTGAGAGAGAGAATGAGATAGAGAGAGCACGAGAGGGAAGAGGGTCAGAGGGAGAAGCAGACTCCCTGCTGAGCAGGGAGCCCGATGCGGGACTCGATCCCGGGACTCCAGGATCATGACCTGAGCCGAAGGCAGTCGCTTAACCAACTGAGCCGCCCAGGCGCCCCATCTACTTTCTACTGTATCAGTTTGATTACTGCCGGAATCACTGGAATTCATACAGTATTTGTCCTTTTGTGACTGGCTTATTCCACTTAGCATCATGCCTTCAAGGTTCACCCATGTTGTAGCACGTGTCAGAATTTTTCAGGCTTTTAAAATTCCTTTTCAGGGACACCCAGCTGGCTCAGTCGGTGGAGTGTGCGACTCTTGATCTCAGGGTTGTGAGTTCGAGCCCCACGTTGAGTGCAGAGATTACTTAAAAATAAAATCTTTTATTTATTCCACTGACTGAGCCAGCCAGGCACCCTAAAATTCCTTTTCAAGGAATATTCCATCGTATGTATGCATCACAGTTTGTTTATCCATTCATCTGTCAGTAGACACTTGGGTTGCTTCTACTTTCTGGCTCTTGTGAACAATGCTGTTATCAATGTGGGTGTACAAATATCTCTCTTTGCTGTTGTTTGAACACAACAGTTACCACCTCACTTTAGAGGCCCCTTAGATTTTCTGTAGGGGATGCTTTTCTTTCATTCTGTAGGTTGGCTTGGATCTTTTGTCAGGTCATTGTTCAATGTCACCTTCTCACAGAAGCCTTAAAGAAGCCTTTCCCAGCTATCCTGTTTTAAATGGCACCTCCCCCCACTGCCCTGGCTCTTTTTCCCATTGCTGCTGTTTCATTATCTCTCATGACACTTATCAACATCTGACTGAGGTTTTACTCTTTTCTGCGTCTCTGTCTGTCTCTTTGTCTGACTTCCTCTAAGGCCCCGGGAATGTCAGTCCCAAGAGGATCATTTTATTCATTGCTGTATCCCCAGTGCCTAGAACAGTGCCTGGCACCTGTAGCCACTCAATAACTATTTGATGGCTAGACAGATGAATAAGTGAGTGAATAAGGTTTTGTGGTAGGAGGGAAAAGGGACAGAGAACAGCAGTGAAGACAGATGTTTTTCCCCAGTCAGCTGTGCTCACCCCTTCTCATATTTCTGGCTGCTACTGAGACTTTTTTTTTTTTTTAAGATTTTATTTATTTGACAGAGAGACCACGAGAGAGGGAACACAAGCAGGGGGAGTGGGAGAGGGAGAAGCAGACTCCCCGCTGAGCAGGGAGCCAGACGCAGGACTCCATCCCAGGACCCTGAAATCATGACCTGAGCCGAAGGCAGACGCTCAACCAACTGAGCCACCCAGGCACCCCATTAAATTTGACTTCTTAAAAAAACTTGCTGTGTTGTTTTTATTTTTCCAATTTTCTTGGTGGATAGCTGTGTGCAGAGAGGCACCAAGTGGGTGGCTGAGGCTTGGGTTCCTCTGGTGCCACAGACTGAACTAAACACTGCAGAGAGCCTGATAATGCCCAGCAAAGGCCCAGGGCGATTGTGAGCCAGTCATGTCTTACAGTTATTTGGCTCTGACATTTGTAACTCGTTTTTTAAATTGTAAGTTCTGTAAGGTGTTGTTCAAATTGCCTTTCCTGACCCATCATCTGATCATGAATTAATGGGGTGCAACTTGCCTTCACGAACAGATAATCTAGGGGCGCCTGGGTGGCTCAGAGGGCTGAGCGTCTGCCTTCGGCTTGGGTCATGGTCCCAGGGTCCTGGGATTGAGCCCAACGTCGGGCTCCCTGCTCATTGCAGAGCCTCCTTCTCCCTCTCCCTCTGCCATTGCCTCCACTTGTGCTCTCTGGCTCTGTCTATCCCTCTGTCAAATAAATAATATCTAAAAAAAAAAAAAAATCTAGAATGCTAAAGGAAAAAAGCCAGACACAAAGAGCCATGTACTGTATAATTTATATGAACTAGCTAGAATGGATCTGTAGAAACAGCAGATTAGTGGTTGCCAGACGCTGGGGCAAGGAGAGTGAAGGGAATAAGGAACAACTGCTGGTGGGTATGGGCTTTGCTTTGGGGTGATGAGAAATTCTGGGACTAGATTCCACTGCGCATGTGCCCAACTGGCCATTTGGTAGTTACAGTGGTAAATTTTATGTTTATTTTACCACAATATAAACAATAATAGAATAAAAAGTACTAGAGGCCCCTGGCTGGCTCAGTCAGTAGAGCATGTGACTCTTGATCACAGGGTTGTGAGTTCAAACCCCACATTGAGCCTGGAGCCTACTTTAAAAAAAAAAAAAAAAGTATCAGCGTGCATTGCACTTGGCGAGTGTTGTTTAGTGAAACTTGTTTTAGTTACACCACCCTGGGAGTAAATTTGGCCTGGATCACAAAATAAAATGTATATATATTGTGTGTGTGTTCTCAGTCAGCATGTGAAAGCCCCCTCTCTAAAGCTCCTGTTAGCTCAGAACATCCTCTGTGCAGTATTTGGAAGTTGATAGGACTGTCCCTCTGAGGTGGCTACACGAGGATACAGTGGGCTTTGAATGACTTTCCTTCCATGATGACTCCACAAATGCGTGATTTTAAGTGAGTCGTTCTGTTTGGCTTTTGCATTTGTAGCCAATTTTTTTGAACTTGAACGTGATCTTAGAGAACGTCTTGACCTCTTTTTCACTTGACCACTCATATTTCCGTGCCCTCGCTGAACTTTGGACGTAATGTCTACAATAGCAACTTTAACACTTCCACACTTTCTGTTTCCGTGTCTGTCACCCCACCAGACTGTGATCCTGCGTGTAGGGACAGCATGGTGGTGGTCTGGAGTTTAGTGGGTACAGCTAAGCTTTCCTCAGGCATGCTGTAGCAAATGGGACACAGGTGTGCAGAGATCCTGACCCCCCCCCCCCCCCGCCCCCCAGCCAGTTGCCTCCCAGCAGCAGCCTGGTCTGTCTGCCTAGCTGTGCTGTCCAAAATGAGTTATTTTGTTCATGGGCCTTAACTTGGAAAGGTTTGGGAACCATGTGCTAACAGTATTTGGCACCTAGGGAGGTGTTCATTGTTTGTTAAATGAGGTAGTCTGGACAGGGGTTATTCTCCTTATTTTATTAATATTTTAAAATAGAGTGAGCATTGGCCAGTCATGGGGCCAATAATAAACAGGTAGTGTCCTGAGTCTATTGTGCTTTCTGTGCCTCCATACTGGGTTGCGTTTTATGTGCGCATACACACATAGCATTGCATCCTCACCCGTGTGTAAACTATGGCTATGGCTAATTCAGAAAAGCCTTCGCTCTGGGGTTTTCTTCCCTGGTACAGATAAATCTATTCTGACATTCCTACGTTTTCCTCTGGGCCTTTGGGGAATACATGGATTTATCTGAGAGCCTGCTTGCTGGGGAAGAGTATTTACAAAATCTCTGAGCTGGAAAAAGCTTTGGAGAACATCTAGTCCAGTGGTTCCCAGACATGGCAGTATCAGAGTGACCTGGGAGTCTTTACCAACGCTCAGGCTCCACCCCAGGTGATTCTGAGGGAGAAGTCCGGGAGTGATAGGGTCTAGAAGCTGAACCCTCTCAGGTGGCTTTGATGCAGCTGGAATGATCCACTTCTCCCGTTTGATAGACGTGGAAAGGGAGGCACAGAGAGGCGAGATTACTATAAGGGTACCTAGTGACCGAGCCAGGAGGCCAGATCTCAGGACTCCCATGCTGGAATGTTCCCTTTCGTCCCATGGGGCTTTCACTGTTCATTCCGCACATGGGGAAGTGGCCCATGGGGGCAGGCTCACCCCGGCTCTTTGGCCATGTGAGGGTGGTGCCCTCACTGGAATGTTGGATTGCAAAATTGGAGTTCAAGGACAAAAATACAGTGACACCAGGGGACTCCAGCTCTCTCTGTGCCAGCTGAAAACAGCTTGCTATCCATCGCTTTTCATCCACACATCACCTTAATACAGATTTGGGGAATTATAGGCGAAAATAATTCTCCGTCTTAACCCAGACTTTTTTATGATGTTAGTGCATTTCCTTTTGGTCTTTTTTCCCCTGTGAACATGGGTTTTATAGCATTGTAGTCAGTGTGTATGTAACATATCACCAGTTTTTTCATTTATTGTATCATAGACAATTTCCTGCATTGCTACATAGTGCTTAAAACTATCATTCCTACCAAGTGGAAATTATACATGTTAAGTTGCTTTTAGTTTTAGGGGCTATAAGTAGTAATGCAGTGAACTGTTCAGTACATACATCATTTTCTTTTTTTTTTTTAAGATTTTATTTATTTGACAGAGACACAGCGAGAGA
>NW_027397110.1:6902529-7028732 GCF_003265705.2 Callorhinus ursinus | reverse complement strand
TTTTTTTAAGATTTTATTTATTTGACAGAGACACAGCGAGAGAGGGAGCACAAGCAGGGGGAGTGGGAGAGGGAGAAGCAGACTCCCCGCTGAGCAGGGAGCCAGATATGGGGCTCGATCGCAGGACCCTGGGACCACGACCTGAGCCGAAGGCAGACGCCCAATGACTGAGCCACCCAGGCGCCCCAGGGATAGATTTTCAGATATGGAATTGCTAGGTCAGAGGGTATGGATGTTCCTGTGGATTTCGTATTGACAAGCTGCTTTACAAAAAGATCAATTTCTTTTACTCCACAGCAAGCAGTCTATAGGAATATTTATCTTTGGTTTTGAGCATTTTTTTTAAAGATTTATTTATTTATTCATGAGAGACGGAGAGAGAGGGAGAGAGAGAGAGAGAGAAGCAGAGGGAGAAGCAGGCTCCCAAGAAGCAGGGAGCCCGATGCGGGACTCGATTCCAGGACCCTGGGATCATGACCTGAGCCGAAGGCAGACGCTTAACCATCTGAGCCACCCAGGCGCCCTGGTTTTGAGCATTTAATTTTTAATTAAAAATTCATGTTGGTTATATTTTTTTCTAATTATAAGAAGTATTAGGGATGCCTGGCTCAGTAGGTAGATCATGAGACTCTTGATCTTGGGGTCATGAGTCGAGGCCCACATTGGGGGGTAAAGATTACTTTTTTTTTTTAAGATTTTATTTGTCAGAGAGAGAGAGTGTGCGCACAAGCAGGGGGAGTGGCAGGCAGAGGGAGAAGCAGGCTCCCTGCCAAGCAAGGAGCCCCATGCGGGACCCGATTCCAGGACCCCAGGATCATGACCTGAGCTAAAGGTAGACACTTAACCGACTGAGCCACCCAGGCGTCCCTAGAGATTACTTAAAAAAAAATTTTTTAAACCATAATTGGTGTCTTTCTCAAAATATTTTTTTGTTAGAAATTTTTTTTGGGGGGGGCACCTGGGTGGCTGAGATGGTTAACTGTCTGCCTTTGGCTCAGGTTATGATCCCAGGATCCTGGGATCGAGTTCCACATCGGGCTCCCCGCTCCTTGGGAGCCTGCTTCTCCCTCTGCCTCTCTCTCTCTCTCTCTCTCTCTGCCTCTCATGAATAAATAAAAAAATCTTAAAAAAAATTCTTTTTGTTATAAATTTTTACACATAAGGAAGTCAGGGGCACCTGGGTGGGCTCAGTCAGTAAAGAATCTGCCTTTGGCTCAGGTTATGATCCCAGGGTGCTGGGATTGAGCCCTGTGTCAGGCTTACTGCTCAGTGGAGAGTCTGCTTCTCCCGCTCCCTCTGCCCCTCCCCCCTGCTCATGTGCTCTCTCACTCCCACTCTATCTCAAATAAATAAATCTTAAAAAAAAAAAAAAAGTCGAAAATAGTAGCAAGAACATCCATATATATACCTACCATCTAAACATTTTGTTTTACTTGCTTTGCTATGTATTATTTTTGTCTTTATTATGTATTATTTCTTTTTGTAGTTATTTTTTTCTGGACCATTTCAAAAGAAATTGAAGGCATTGTGACACTTCATTCTTAAAAACTTAGAACATTCATTTCTTGATAAGTCAGTAAGCTATATAACTACAATGTCATTATCTGTTCTCCCAAAAATGTCTTTGGTAGTCGTCTTTTTCCAAATCAGGATGTACTAAAAAATTTATACATTGCATTGGTTTTACTTTTTTAGTCTTTCTTACTCTAGAACACTCTCCATCCCCCCGACCCAATACGCCTTGGTTTTCTCTGATGTTGACTTTTCAAAGAGACCAGGTCCATTTTCTTGTAGAATATCCACATCCTGGATTTGATTGTTCTTTTATTCCATGATTTTCCCTTAAGCTGGAGCTAAGGTTCCAAAGCTTGCTTAGATTCAGGTTAAACATTTTTTGACAAAGAGTTCTTTTTTTTTCCTTCTCATTTTTTTAAAGTAAATTCTACCCCCAATTTGGGGCTTGAACTCATGATCCCAGGTTCAAGTGTCACATACTCTACAGACTGAGCCACCCAGATGCCTTGACAAGAATTTTTTTTTTTAAGATTTTTTTTAATTTATTTGACAGAGACACAGCGAGAGAGGGAACACAAGCAGGGGGAGTGGGAGAGGGAGAAGCAGGCTTCCTGCTGAGCAGGGAGCCCAATGCGGGGCTCGATCCCAGGACCCCGGGATCATGACCTGAGCCGAAGGCAGACACTTAACGACTGAGCCACCCAGGTGCCCCTCGACAAGAATTCTTCATAGGTGATGCTGTCCCATCAGGGGCACGAGTGTCAGGTAGTCTTGCTATTGGTGATGCTAGGTTTGATCTCTGGGTTAAGATAATGGTGGTCCTTCTGTATAAAGGTATTTTTCCCCCGTTCCTTATTTTTTTTGAAAGATTTTATCATTAGAGAGCAGGAGCGGGGGAAGAGGAAGAGGGAGAAGCAGACTTCCCGCGGAGCAGGGAACCTGATGTGGGGCTCAATCCCAGGACCCTGGGATCATGACCTGAGTCAAAGGCAGATGCTTAACCAACTGAGCCACCCAGGCGCCCCTCCCTCTTCCTTATTAATGACAAATTCCTGTAAATTAACTTGCTGAAACAAAGGGTTTGCACATTTAAAAAAAAACACAGAACATTGTTGATTGTCAAATTGCCAGTAAATGATTGTGCTATACCACTCCACACCATGCTTTCTGCACCTATTTACCTTGCTCATTCTTTTTTCCTGGTTACAAAAGGAACTCCTATATATCATGTCACATTTAAAAGTTACAGAAATACTTAGCCTAGAAAGTAAAAGTACCCATAATTCTAATCCCTAGTAATAATTGCTATGCACAGTTCAGACATGTCATTTCATTTTTTATATCTACCTTATTGTGTATTATTACTTATTATTATATAGAAATGAGCTCTCATACTACTATCTTGTTATGTATTTTTTTCCCTGAATGCTCATGGAAGTTTTTCTCTGCCTGTAAAGGTAGATCTAAATTATTTATTTATTTATTTATTTAAATTTTTTATTTTTAATTTAATTTTTTTTTAAAGATTTTATTTATTTGACAGAGAGATAGCGAGAGCAGGAACACAAGCAGGGGGAGTGGGAGAGGGAGAAGCAGGCTTCCCGCCGAGCAGGAAGCCCGATGTGGGACTCAATCCCAGGACCCTGGGATCATGACCTGAGCCGAAGGCAGACGCTTAACGACTGAGCCACCCAGGCGCCCCTAAATTATTTTTTAAATTATGGTAAAATGTATGTAACATAAATATTGACATTTTAACCATGTTTAAGTATTCAATTCGGTGGCATTAATTACATTCACAGTGTTCTGGGACCACCACCTCTAATTCTTTTCTTTTTTTAAGTTTTTAATTATTTACGTAAACTCTACACCCAATGTGGAGCTTGAACTCATGACCCGGAGATTGAGTCGCAAACCAGCCAGTCACCCCTCAAGTTAATTCTTTTTAAACAGCTGTAGGATGGCATTCCTTGGTAGATGAGCCAGAATTTATTCAATCAGTGCCCTATTTTTGGACAGTTGGGTTCTCTTAAGAATGGTGCTGGCAGAGAATGTCCTTGCCTGTCCCAGTGCTCATTTATGTGAGCATTTTTGTGAGCTAGCTTTCTGGAATTGGGGAAAGCTGGTTAAAAGGCACAAACGTTTTGCATTTCAATAGGTATTACCTAATTGTCTTTCAAAAATGTTGAACTTGGGGGCACTTGGGTGGCTCGGTTGGTTAAGCAGTTAAGCACCTGACTCTTGATCTTGGCTCAGGTCTTGAACTCAGGGTCCTGAGTTTAAGCCCTGTGTTGGGCTCCATGCTGGGCGTAGAGCCTACTTAAGGAAAAAAAAAATGTTGAACCTGTTTATACTCTAACCAAGAGCGTCTGAGACTGGTAAATTATTGATTTGTTAACTGCACTCACAAGATTAACCAAGCCTGCTCTGTATTTAACCCTGTTCAATATGGAAGAGCTAGTTGGTCAAGCAGAAGCAAGAGTCGTTAAATTGATATTTATGTAGCACCTCCTGTGTATCAGACCTAGTGTTCAGGCATGGGAAGTTTATTATGAATAAACAGACACTTCCCTCCCTGGTGGAACTTACAGACTAGTGTAGACAGAAACCATCTCACAAATGAATGTTAAGAAGTAGTAAGTAGGCATAGAGAATAGGCTTTGGTTGGGCTGGGAGTTCAGGAAGAATTCCCTGTTAATTTGGAACTTGAAGGATCAACGGGAGTGACCTAGACAAAGAGCAGATTGGGAATGAGGGTAGGCAGAGAACATTCTAAGCAGCACAAACAGCATGTACAAAGGCCCTGTGGCAGATCAATTTAGAATTTTTACTGGCTAACAAAGTTCAACATGTTTGGTGCCTTTGAGATATGCAAATTCTTAATGACTGAGAGACCAAATAGATGAGATCCCACCACCAGGACCCCATAAGCAGGAAGGATTACAGAGGGATGAGGGGCTTTCCTAGGCAAATTCTGACACATTGCAAGTCATCTGCAGGAGAGAAGGAAGAGATGCACCTAAAGACATCAGCTTAGACAACTGGAGGGCAAGTAACCAAGGAAAAATTATACAGCCACTGGAATACATTAGAAGAGGGTCAAGAATGCCAAAGGCCCAGACAAGCTAAATCTTCTGAAAAATGCTCATCAACCAAAAGAGCCTTTAAAAGCTGTGTTTGCAGTAAGCAAAAGAAGAGACCTGCAGCTCTGCCAGCATCCAGAGAAGGAACACGGCTTCACATCTCACTCTGCATCTGTCTCCTCTGTGAAGGAAGATAACACAATAACATGTGATGAACAGGCTCTGTGCCAAAACCCAATGTAGGTTATTTTATTGAATAACAACACTGTGAAGTTTATCTCCATTTTCTCTCTGGAGAAACTAAGCCTTGGGGAGGCTAAATAACTTGTCCAGGGCCATAGCAGCTTAGTGGTGTTGCAGGGTTGGGCGATCTGAGTACAGATCTTCAGTCTGGACCAGCCATCACACCGTGCCACCTTCTGTGAGAACGGGTGGGCTGTGAGAGGTGACTGAGTGGCAGAGGCCAGGGGGGCTGACCCGTCTCAGAAGGAGACAGACCTGAACTTGCATCCCGGATTCCCTGCTCACCACTTACCGGTATGTGATTTCTGACTTAACCTCCCTGATCTGCATTTCCCACGTCTGTGAGACCGGAGGAACAATGACCTGGCCCTGTTGTCATGGGAATTCAAAATTAGGCACAGAAAGGGCTTGGCACAGAGCAGGTGCTTAATAAGTAACAGCTGTTTTATTCCTATTCGGGGGGGGGGTGTGGAGATCACCTGTAATGTAATTTTCATTTTACATGTGAGATTTGTGGGGATCGTGAATGAGTGATACATGATGTCTTTGCCTTTGAAGTCCGTCTCTGGGGTAAGCATATTATGATGTGGAGCACTCCAGAGTTTACACGGGACATTTCATGCATGTCATCCTCTCACAGCCCTGAAGTGGGGAGCAAGACCGATTTCACCTCTTCTAGGTGTGAAAAACTAAGGCCTTGAGGGTTGAAGTGAATTGCGTAAGGTCTCACGGCAAAACTAGCATCTTTTACTTTTTGTTGGGATTAGTAGTTAGATTAGTGAGAGTGAGTATTGATTTCTGCGAGGAATTCCACTGGTCAGTCAGGCTGGTCCCTAACAACAAAACAAACCAGGCCTTAGTGACAAAGCACTGAGGTGGCTGTTGGGGCGCCTCGCTGGCTCAGTCCATAGAACATGCGACTCTTGATCTCAGCTCATGAGTTCAAGCCCTACATTGGGTGTGGAGCCTATTTGAAAGAAAATACAGTTAGGTAGCTATTGTAGTGGATGAAAGATCTGGACCTCGGGAGTGTTGCTAAATAGACCACCGTTGACCTGACCAAACGTCTGCCCTGGGGAGCCCGGCCTGGAATGGGTCACATTGGTGTTGAGGCTTGGATGAACGACCTGGGAACTGTGCTGTGTTTGTGGCTGACACACACTGGAAGGGCCAGCCTGTCAGGATGTGGGGTGACTGACCAGGACTCCTGTAGACTCCAGGGGTGGGAGGCAGACAGAAATCGATGATGAGATTAAATCAAGATTAAGGTAGAGCTTTGCATGGAAAACCAAGCCAACAAGTACAGCGTGGCTCAAGAGCAGTCAATGAGGAAGATGGCTAGTCAGATGTTAGGGTATCTGGAAGTGACATGTGTGTCCTCGGTGTGGTGGGCTGTTATAGACAGCCTTAAAGGAGGTGATGATCCCTTGCCCTCAGCCCAGGGCATGGTAGTGCTATTGCGGAATTGGGAAACCTGCCATGTAAAGGGATGGTTGAAAATAACTCTGGGCCACCCTTGGCCAAGATGAGATTTTAGAGAAGATGACAGGGCATGGCTGATTTCAGGTAGGTGAGGGACCCCACCCTGGAGACAGAGTCATTGATGTGGGTGGGGTGTAAGATTATGTATTTTTAACAGACTCAGAAGGTTGTGATGCATCTGAGGTCTGGGAGCCGTTGTCCTGAGGAAGAGAGCTGGGTCCCGAGGGTGGACCCCAGCTGGAAAGCAGACTGTGCAAGGAAGCAGAGCTTGACTGAGCGTGCAGGAGAAGATTCTGAAATCATGCAGGAGTGGGTTGGGTGGTTGTGTGGGATGATGAGCTCCTGGCGTGGGGAGATGTGTGTGGGTGGTGCTCCGAACTTAAAAGCATAAAGGCACCTTTACAGAAAAAGGGTTCTAATGAACATGTGAGTTGTTAGGGCTTCTGAAAAATCGCTTTCCCTCCTTATTAGTACATAAACCTGAGCCATGTGGCAGCTTCATTTTAAGTTCATTAAAATTGAATAATATTGAAAACCCCTCAGCTGCACTCACCACACTCCAGGGTGCTCTGCAGCCCCGTGTGGCTAGTGGCCAGTGTATTGGTTGTGCGGATCTAGAACGTGTCCATTGTGGCCGGAAGTGCTCCTGGCCACTGCTGGCTGTTGTGCTCAGATGTTTGGAAAGCAGAGCGCGTGGTGATCCAGGGTTGAGCACGCAGTGATTTCATCTGTTACTAACAACGGTGTTCATCTCCATTTTGGAGGGAAGGCTTAGGGAGTTACGTAACATGCCCAGGGCAGCGGCAGGTAAGTGGGTCAGTCGGGCTGGATTCTAGTCCTGTTTGCTGCTCTGTGGTCTTAGTCACTTGTTGCAAGCCTCAGTTTCCTCACTTGGAAGATGGGCTAATCATAGGAGACGTTCACTGGATGGCTGTGAGGATGAGACGATAGAACGCTTGCAAAGTGCTTAGGGTGCTGGCATCACTGAGTGTTAAAAAGTAATTTTCTCTTATCCATAAGTTGTAGTCTAGGTGAGAACATCTTATTTTGTCCCTTTTTTCTCCAACTGGCATTGTTTCTTAAACCTATTAAACTATTATTTATTGAGGTGCCTGGATGGCTCAGTTGGTTAAGCATCTGCCTTCGGCTCAGGTCATGACCCTGGGATACTGGGATCAAGCCCACATTGGGCTCCCCGGCTCAGTGGGAGTCTGTTTCTCTCTCTTCCGCTCCCCCTGCTTGTACACGTGCTCACTTGCTCGCTCTCTCAAATAAATAAAATCTTAAAAAAAAAAAAACCCTATTATTTTTTTTTTTTTAGTTAAAGCTTTTTATTTTTATTTTTTATTTTAAGTAGGCTCCCTGCCCAACGTGGGGCTTGAACTCACAACCCGGAGATCAAGAGTTGCGTGCTCTTGCTGTAGGGAATTTGGGACTTTACCTTTTCTCTACACTATAATTATGATTACAATTAATTTTTTAGCCTCCTGGACCAGACACTAGGTATTGTTTATTTATTTATTTATTTAGAGAGTGAGCAGGAGGGACAGAGGGAGAGAGAATCTTTTTTTTTTTTTTAAGATTTTATTTATTTTAGAGAGTGTCAGCAGGGGGTGGGGTAGGGCAGAAGGAGAGGGACAAGCAGACTGACTCGGGGCTTGCAGGGCTCATAGGGCTGGTCGATCCCATGACCCTGCAATCACGACCTGAGCTGAAACTGAGTCGGATGCTTAACTGACTGAGCCACTTAGGCGCCCCTTTGTTTTTATTTCTAAGGAACCTTAAGCTTAGGACAGTTAATTTATAGAAAGAAAGATCTGGGGCGCCTGGGTGGCTCAGTTGGTTAAGCGTCTGCCTTCGGCTCAGGTCATGATCCCGGAGTCCTGGGATCGAGTCCCACATCGGGCTCCCTGCTCAGCGGGGAGTCTGCTTCTCCCTCTGACCCTCTTCCCTCTTGTGCTCTCTGTCTCTCATTCTCTCTCTCTCAAATAAATAAAATCTTTAAAAAAAAAAAGATCTGTATATGGACATTGGAAAGGCATCTGAGGTGTGTTGATAAACGAGAAGAGCAAGTTGCAGAACAGCCTGTGTGGTTTCTCTTATGGGGTAATAATAGAAACTGTGCCAGTACTTTATGTAACTGCTAATCCCCACAGTAGCTCTGCGAGGAAATAAGCGCTTAGGGTGAATTGACCGAGATGACTCGATCGTCACTGGCCGCCAGGCTTCAGCCCCCCTTTCTCCGTCCCCCTGCTGTGCGTGGGCCCCCGGCTGCAGGGGCGCGGGCAGAGCTGTATCTGCTGTTGACCATGTTCTGCCTGCGCACAGGCTGTTTAGAGTCTTTAGATGCACCATTGGTGGACTCTTCACACTTAGCCCCTGAGGCAGATAGTGAGGATCCCCTGGGAGGGGGCAAGGGGTCTGCAGTCTGCACTGGGGAGGACCCTCCTGCTGGGGCAGTCAAGTGGGTGGTGGTTGGGGTGCCGTTTCCTAATGGGGTGGGCTAATGATTCACTGTCACTAATGATTCATTGTCCTCGTTCAGATGCCGGGGTTGGTAGAGTTTGGATTTGAATGTTCCGGGGACGTAAAGAAGGGGGCCTGGGGTAGTGGCTTGAGCTTTGCCTCTTCCCTTACCCATTAGAATGACCCTCTAGATAGCATCACCCGGAAGGGAAGCAGCCATCCCTTTCCCTCTCATTTTTGGGGTTCCTTTATTCTTCCCTGATCAGTGTACCCTATGAAGGTTGTCATGGTTTAAAATGAACTAATACAGGCCCCATCATAACAATCACTTACTATTACTGCAAAACAAATTGCCCCCTCATTGAAAGACTTAAAACGATAAAGATTTCTCACTCTCAGTTTCTGTGGACCAGGAATTTGGGAGCAGCTTGGCTGGGTGGTTCTAGCTTGGGATCACTCAAGAAATTGCAGTCCAGGTGTTGATCAGGGTTGCAGTTACCTGAAGGCTTGGTCTTGGGCTAGAGCACTCACGTGCACGGTGGTGCTGGTTATTGGCAAGAAGCCTCGGATCCTGTCTCAGTGGACCTCTCCTAGCACTGTGTAAGTGTCTTAACAACACAGTGACTGTCTTCTCCCAGAGCAGTCAGAGAGGGCTGGGCAGAAGCTGTCCTTTATTTTTTTTAAAGATTTTATTTATTTATTTGACAGGGAGAGAGCAAGAGAGCACAAGCAGGGGGAGCGGCAGGCGGAGGGAGAAGCAGACTCCTCACTGAGCAGGGAGCCCGATGCAGGGCTCGATCCCAGGACCCTAGGACCATGACCTGAGCCGAAGGCAGATGCTTAACCGACTGAGCCACCCAGGTGCCCCAGAAGCTATCCTTTATGATAGCTTTATCCTTTATATTTTATGACTAGTCTTGGTGGTCACATAGCCTCACGCCCCATTCTAATCATTAGAAGTAAGTCTGTGTGCTGCACGTTTAAGGGGGCCACCTTTGAAGGGATGAGGAAACATCAAAGCTCATGCACTGGGTTTTCCTCATTTTTTCATCCATTTAGTAATTATTTATCAAGTCTACTCTGTCCCAGGACTCCAGATGCAGAAATGTAAGACAAATAAGGCTTGATCTCAGCCCTCAAGGAACGTGTTGTGCAGGTAGAATGATAGCTCTGATTTGGGCAGTGCTTTAGAGCCTCATGAGGACGTTCACATATGTTTGTATTTAACCATCCTGGTAACCCGGTGTGATCACTGTGGCCAGTGGTAGCCCCATTGCCCATCTCCTCCGGGGCTCAGATGATGGGGTATTTTCTTAAGTTGATAGAACTTGACTTTAATCCCAGCAATTCTGACTACGAATCCCTTGCTCTTTCTCCTGCCACGGGCTGTGTTCCTGTGGCTGCTGGATCAACCCCTGCCTCAGAGGAGGACACTGAGGCTGCAGTCACTGGGGAGCTCTCAATAATTCCTCAGTTTTTCACCGCACTGAGCTGTCCTCCAGGGAGGACCACCCTAAATACTCCATTGACAGTCGCTGTTGTCTTTCTTCTTGCAGAAAGCCCTGGGTGTGCGGCAGTACCATGTGGCCTCAGTCCTTTGCCAACGGGCCAAGGTGGCAATGAGCCACTTTGAGCCCCATGAGTACATCCGCTATGACCTGCTAGAGAAGAACATTGACATTGTTCGCAAACGGTAAGGCTGGGGCGGGGGGAGCTGTAGAGAGTTCCCCAGGGTGTTGCTTCTGCTTCCTGCCCCTTTCAGGCAGCACAGGAGGTGCTTGGTAAAGGATGGCTGGTGATGGCAGGAGGATCAAGGCCTTTGGGGTATGAAGTTCCCTGCTGAGGAAAGGCATTGCAGATTGGTGATGGGCCTTGGCCTTCTCTGCCAAGGAAAAATCTATCAAGAAGCCTGGTGATTTGGGCCATCAGGAAGGTCTCAGACACTCTTTGGTGTTGTGGCCTGAACCTCCCAACAACCCTTTCCAGGACAGACTGCCGACCCTGAGCCAGCCCCCTGGGATCCACCAGGCCCAAAGGCTAGAATTTGTATTTCCTCTTCAGTGGGTAGGCCTAGAGGAGAGCTCAGGCTTGAGACCCAGAAGAAAGCTCAGGTGGGATCTTGAGCATATCTTTTTCTTTGGGCCTCTCTTTCCTCATTTGGTAAGATGGTGGCCATTTTTGCATTGCTGTCCTGTGTCCCAGGTCCTGGGCTAGATGCTGGCACCGGAAGGATGTATGTGATGCCACAGGAGGATGGGGAGGGGTGGGCTGGTAGTACATAGCAACCAGCACTGCCCCCAGAGCGCGAATGACTATAGACAGAACTGGGCACTTGCCCACCTGGTGACCGTGACCCTGGGAGTAGGAGAGAATAAATATGAGTATACCCATTTATAGCCAAGGAGTAGGCTCAGGTGGAGAAGCAACTTGCCCAAGGTCATACAGTGAGCAAGTAGTGGGACCTTGTTTCCCTGCCCTCATCCAGTGCTCTAGCCCCCATCCCACACTCCCTCTCAGCTGCCACTTGGCTTCCTCTTTACTGGTATCCTCGCTTCGGTTTTGAGAGGGAGGGACTATCATAGTCTGTATCTCCAGCAGCCTCCAGCCTGGCATCACCTAATTATAGTAAGAACTGATGAATGTTCATCGAGGATGGCTGTAATAATAGTAGCTGCCTGAGTGTCCAGTTTGTTCTAGGCACTTCACGTACATTTTCTTTTCTTCTCAACAACCCCTAGAGGTTGTTACTATATCTGCCTTCCCATTTTGCAGATAAGGAAATCAAGTGTCAGATTGGGGAAATACCCAGTCTGAGGTCATACATCTGTTGAGTGGTTGGACCCAAACACAAGCCAGGTCTGTCTGGCTCCATTGCCTCCCACTGTTTGTTCTGGCATTTTTGTGTGGGTTTCGTCTAGGCTGCGTGTTGGAATCACCTTAGAAGCTTTTTTTTTTTTTTAAGGTTTTATTTATTTGAGAGAGAGAGAGATAGCATGGGGGGGGAGAGGGAGAGGGGGAAGCTGTGGGGCTCGCAGAACCCCGAGATCATGACCTGAGCCGGAGGCAGATGCTTAACCGATTGAACCACCCAGGCGTCCCACCTTGGAAGCTCTTATTCATTTATTTGTAAAAGATTTTATTTTTTTTAAAGATTTTATTTATTTTATTTTTAGAGAGAGCGAGCCGAGAGAGCACATGCATGAGCAGGGGGAGGAGCAGAGGGGGAAGGAGGGAGGGGGAATCTCAAGCAGATTCTGTCCTGAGCTGGGGACTCGATGTGTGGCTGGACCTCAAGACTCTGAGATCATGACCTGAGCCGAAACCAGGAGTCAGACACTTAACTGACTGAGCCACCCAGGTGCCCCAAAAGATTTTAAGTAATTTCTCCCAACTAACATGGGGCTCGAACTCACAGCCCCGAGATCAAGAGTCACACACTCCACCAATGGAGCCAGCCCAGCGCCCCACCTCAGAAACTTTTAGAACTACCATCACCTGGGCCCCAATTCTGATTCAGTTGGTGTAGGCCTTACTCCTCAAAATGTGGTCTATGAGTCAGCAGCACCAGCATCACCCTGGGAACTGGTTAGAAGTGAGGCTATTCAAAACAGATTAGTGGATGAAAATGTAAGAATGTTGTAGAAGGCCAGGGGACCTGCAGAGGGACTCTTCCTTCACCTTGTGTTCATGACAGAAGGGGCCCAGTTCTGTTCTTGGGAAACTAGGTCTCTATCATCCCGTAAAGCAGAAGGACAGACGGACACAGAGGACCCATTTTGCCATCCCTAGTTAATCCTTAAGGAAATGTGGCGCTGAACTTGTCCTTAGGCTTTTGTCATTGTCAGGCTTTTTTGTACAACTTCAGGCATTTGCTGTCAAGGTCTTTGGTTTTAAAGCCCATGTGCTATTTTTTGTCTCCCCTGGGGCTGGGAAAGAGGGGCTGTGCTCTGTGCAGTGAGTCACTGCCCGTACACCAGCCTTGCAGATGCTGCCATTAAAGGGGGCAGGCTGTCCCTCAGGCCAGTGCTATTTTTATTCGAGGTTCTCATGACAGCAGAACTGTAGAGCTCTTCAGAGTTGCCAGTGCTCTGCTGCTGTCCACCGAGCCAGCTCCTTAGGCCGCTCCTCTTTCGGGATTAGATCAGCGTGGGAGTGGGGGGCCGGAACCCGGGCTGTCAAAAGGGAGTTTCTCTGCTTTCCCAGCAGAGTCCTAGTGGTGACGGCCCTGAGAATGAGTAATCAAGCACTTTCCAGAGCCTGGGCCCAGTTCTAGCTTCTGGGTGTTCCGGAGGGACGGCTGAGCCACACTGCTCGGCTCCTTGTGTTCTGGCTCCGCCCCTCACTGGTGCTTCAGTCTCCTCATCCTTGTCTTGAGGAGCTGGTGGCTCGCGTACGTTAAAGCGCTTAGAGCCATGCTGAGCTAAAAGGACGTGCTGCGAGGAAATGAGTCTGTGGTGATAGAAGGCAGGTCACTCTTTGCTTGGGAGATGGGGACAGGAGGGGGGGATGACAGAGGGCCACACGAAAACTTTTGGGGCTCATGGGTGTGTTCATTATCTTGATTGCAGTGGTGAGTTCACAGGTGTATACGTACATCAAGACTAACAAATTGTGTATTTTAAATACGCATAGTTTATGGCGTGCCAATGACACCTCACTAAAGCTGTTTAAAAACAAGTGCCACATAAGTCCCAACTCTCCTCTCATTCCTGTCCAAGCACCGGACTTGAGAGATGGGGTGGCGAGCTCCCTGAGACGAGCAAGCAGTGGCTGGCCTGGTTACACACTGGGATCAGTAGTAGGGTCAGGTCGAAACCCAGAGCCTCTGACTCCTTTGTTTGATACTGTTTTTCTTTCCTGGCTTGTAGGGTGTGAGTGAACTGCACCCCTTCCCAGGAGGCCTCAGGTTTGGGAGGCGAGTGTGAGGTCCAGCCAGCGCTGCTGGGGCAGGCGGAGGGGAGCCTGCTGGGTGGCGCAGGGCAGCCAGGTTGGGTGGGCGGCAGCAGGGAGCCTCAAGGTCGGTGGCTGAGGGTCCTGCCCCAAGCACAGTCTGCTGGTGGGGGGGCGGGCAGCTGGTGAAGAGGTCACCAAAGCCTGGCAGGGGCTGCACCTCCCCAAGAGCCAGGTTTGGACTGCCCCTTTGGCCCTGATGAGGAAGGGAGGGGTGGGACATGCAGGGAGAGGGGTTCTAGGAGGAGGGTCTAGTGAGGGGCTGGACGCGGTGACTCGGTTTCTGTTCTTGAGAGCTGACAGCCATGCCTGTCTGAATGGGATGAGAGCAAGTAGGGCTAATGGGAAAGGCTTTAGCACAACAGTGTGAGCACCAGAGGGTTGTGGGTGGTGGGCAGGGCAGGTTGGGTGAGGGGCATGCTGGTGGGATCCCCTGTGTCTTACTGGGGCTGAGGGCACAGGGGAGGTGGCTGTGGACAGAGAGAATTAGAGGATCCAAAGCAAGACTCTGGCTGTGAGCTTGAGCTATTACCACCACTGTGCTGAGTCTCCCTTCCCTCTTGCTTGTTTGATTAAATGATCCTGGAGTCCCAGGATCGAGTCCCACATCGGGCTTCCTGCTCAGCAGGGATTCTCCTTCTCCCTCTGACCCTCTTCCCTCTCGTGCTCTCTGTCTCTCATTCTCTCTCTCTCAAGTAAATAAATAAAATCTTTAAAAAGAAATGACAAGTTTACAATGAGGATTAAATAGTGAGATGTACATGTAATAGCTACTCATCAGATAATAGTGGTCAGTATGCTGGAAAAGCAGGTATCCTTTAGAAAAAAACTACCCCGTCGACCTCTTGGGATGTTGTCACTTATTCATCGAGTAATTTGGAGCACCTGGTGAGTGCCGTGTGCCGGAAGGACCGCAGCGAGCAAGACTGATTCGTGCCCACCCTCATGGAGCGCAGGCACCCCTGTCCCTGCCCACTGTCCCACTCTGTTGCTGTGGAACAGAGAGGGCGTGGCTGTGGGTGGGCAGGGGGATCGTGCAGCCCGTACCCCTCCCTCTCCCTGCAGATTGAACCGGCCTCTGACCCTCTCAGAGAAGATTGTATATGGACACCTGGATGACCCAGCCAAACAGGAGATTGAGCGAGGCAAGACATACCTGCGGCTGCGGCCTGACCGCGTGGCCATGCAGGACGCCACGGCCCAGATGGCCATGCTGCAGTTCATCAGCAGCGGGCTGCCCAAGGTGGCCGTGCCGTCCACCATCCACTGCGACCATCTGATCGAGGCCCAGCTCGGGGGCGAGAAGGACCTGCGCCGGGCCAAGGTGAGCTGAAGGGGGCATCAGGGGACAGTGCACGTGACATGGGACGAGAGGCAGATTCCTTGAGTTAGGCTCTTTGGTATAGTCTTGTTTTAAACATTTTTGCTCTTTTCTAACTCTGAAAATACCATTTGCTTATTGTGAGGATGTTAGAAGATAACGGAGAAAGCCTAAAAACAAAACAAAACCCCCCAAATCATCCTTAATCTTCCCACATTTAAAGGTTATTTTTTTGTGGTCATTTTTCTGTTCTGTTAGAAAAATGATGCAGACCGGCTTCTGGTACAAGAGGATGGCTTAAATCTCCCTACCTACCAGCCTCACCTGTGCGCTCATTCGTGCTCTCGGCCAACCCCCGGGACCCTGGCAGGGAGCAGGGAGGCAGGCGGATGGCGTTGCTGTTCATGAATCCCAAGCAGCTGAGGCCCTGTGCAGGGAAGCCCCCCTGTCTTGAGTGCTGTCTCTTACTGATTGGCCTCCTTGGGGGGCTTTCTTCTGGGAGTTTGCTTCATGAGGTAGAAACAGGTGTATGCCACATGGAACTGTTTTTTTTCCTTGAATTCCTCCCAGCCTTCCTTATGAAATCAGATTCCTGCCCCTTTCCCCAGCCTCTGCTTGTGGTACCTTTGTGTGTGCCTGCTCTTGACCACAGCGGGTCTCCGCCTGCTCTGGACCTCCACCCTTTCTACCCCTTGCGCTGGAAGTGGGCCCCCCTCCTGGGGGGTTGTTGGCAGGAGCTGAATGCTGGCAGGGCTGCCATTGAAAGTGCTCCAGCTCCCAGGGTCAGCAGAGCTCCCGGAGCCTCTCAAACCCATGGGAAACACTCCGTTTTCCCACTCGAGCCCTCTCTTCCCACCCTGGCCTGTCAGTCTGGGTCCTGGCTGACGGTAGCTCTTTTTCTACTCTGCTGAAAGAGCCCAGCCTGCCGGCCAGAGGTTTCCCTGTTAGCAACAGCGGGGGTGGAAGGTTACAGGGGCCCCTGCGGAGCCGGGAGCTCACCGTGGCCAGGAACAGGGTCCTCTCCAGGCCTGCGGATGACTGCCCGCTGCAGGCCACTGCCTTCAGGGTCTGGCCCTCCCTTTACTTTATGGGTTCAGAATCTACCTTCTGGAGATGAGATTCACAGGATCACAGGATTTCAGTGTTTATTGAACACTAATGATGTGCTAGGAACTGTGCTAGACGCTGGGGATACGATGTGAACGAGACGGGGGCCCTGCCTTCGTGCATCTTGGAGTCTGTTAGGGAGACAGACACTAAACCATCACACAAGCAGGTAATTGCCGATTCGGTTATATCTTATGATGGGAGACATAGAACTCTGTGAGAGTATAAGAAAAGAAGTCTAATTTATTTTATTTTTAAAGATTTTATTTATTTGAGAGAGACACAGCGAGAGAAACACAAATAGGGGGAGTGGGAGAGGGAGAAGCAGGCCTCCCGCTGAGCAGGGAGCCCGAAACAGGGCTCGATCCCAGGACCCCGGGACCATGACCTGAGTCGAAGGCAGACGCCTAACAACTGAGCCACCCAGGCGCCCCAAGAAAAGAAGTCTAATTTAGACTCGGGGGGGAAAGGGACAGCCTCTTGAGGAGGATGTGACATGTAAGCTGAAACCAGCACAGATAAGCTGATACTAACTGGAGGAAGAACATTCCAGGCAGAACAGTATATATAAAAACCCCAAGGCAGGAAGCAACTTGAGGCATTTGTGCAGTTGAAAGGGGGCCTGTGGAAGAGAGGGTGGTGTGAGGTGGATTGGGGCAGGCACAGGCGGGGCTTTGAGGGCCATGGGCACCATCCTGGGAGTCCCTGAAGGGCTTAAGCAGAGGAGGGTTATGGTCAGATTTACATGTATTTGTAGAGTCCCTTTGGTTGGGGACCGGAGAGACAGAGTGACCTATCCAGGGTCACACAGCCAGAGAAGGCTCTAGGCTGAGTTCAGGCCAAGACTCTGCTGCACCATCCTGCCCCCCTTTGCTGCCACCACCACTTGCCCATACACAAGAACACGTACTCAGGCACACAGCCGCTCCTCCTGCCCTTGGTGCCAATGTTATAAGTGACTGATTTGAATGAAAAAGCTGTCTTAGTAATTATTAATCAGAGAGACAGCTCCAGGGGCCCCAGTTTTTTGTGTGCTGTTCTTTTGCCTGGGGGTACCCAGTGGGCCTCCGAAGGAGGCATGGTTGGTCTGGAGTTTAAATGAAGGAGGCTGCATGGTCTTGAGGGTGTGCTATTGAGGGCCAAGGAGCTGGCAGTGTGAGTCCCTCTGCCTTGGAGCTTGGGTCTTCCATGCTCAGAGGCCAGCATGTCTCACTGCCTGGTTCCTCCTTTGGGACTCTGTGCAGTCTGCCCTGGTCCCTTCCCTTTTGTCACTGGAGTCTCCCCTGTCCAAGAAGATACCATGTTTTCCAGATAGACCCTGACCTTATATCACCTGTGCTGGGAAGCCTTCCCTGCTCACTGAGGAAGCCACCTTCCAATTCCAGGCAGAGTGGGCACAACCCATCCTGTTGTGTTGTTGAAATCTGCATTTAAGAACATGGTCCATTTGACAGTCTTTCATTTGGGGCCCATCAGTTGTATTACCCAATATTGAGCACCTAACACGTGCCAGATGCTGGGGTTCCTAGATGTGCTCTTCCTTATAAGGGAGGAAGCTCTGTTTTATATTAGAATGTAACTCTTCAGTTATGTGGCTGCACAGGCCTGGTTTCAAACCCTGGGATTTAATTCAGGGATCTCCAGCAACTTATTTCACTTTTGAGACTTTGTTTTTTGCATCCGTAAAATGGCCTTGATGACAGTACCTTCCCTCTTTCGTGCGATGGATTGTGAGGATGTTTAGTGCGGTGGGCATTCAATAAATGTTAGCCAGGATTACTGACGTTGCCTTAAATGAGGCATCCGAGGCTTAGGTGGAGAAATAGCCCCTTGCGTGAGTTACAGTAGCACTGGAGCACCCACTTGATCCCACTGCTTCCCTTTGACAGCCCCCTTCCCCCAACACCATATCCCAGTTAGACGGTCCTGTGGTGCTGTGCCCCTCACTGCTGGCCTTGACTGAGGACTTGAGTGCCAGAGGGACCCTTAGAGATGACGTAGCCAAGTTCCTTCTACAAATAAGGAAACTGAGATCAGGATAGAGAAGGGACTTGTGCCAGACCCACTCCCTTGCCAGGTGTCACAGAACTGAGGCTGTCTCTGCTCCCTTGCCTTTGTCCCTAGGCCAGCCAGCTGAGACTGGGCCAACATCCAGGCCCTTTTGGAATTATTTGTAGAAGGCCTCCAGTAGAGGGCCTGTTTTCATAGCGCCAGCATTTCAGAGTTGCAGGGTAGGGGTGGGGGGTGAGCAAGGGTTGTTCCAGACACACACTGTATTACTAATGCTCTGGTTATTGATTTGTCTCACTAGGACATAAACCAGGAAGTGTATAATTTCCTGGCAACCGCAGGTGCCAAGTATGGCGTGGGCTTCTGGAGGCCTGGCTCTGGAATCATTCACCAGGTAAAGCAGGGCTTGACCTGCCTTTCTGGGGGAAGGGCCCTTAGGGAACCAGAGAGCATCTCCTGGCCTACAGGAGCAGAAGGCCAGAGGCTCAGGAGGGTGGAGGGGGCTTATATTAGGGGGTTATATTATTTTTTTGTCTGGCTTTTTCCCACAAGTGTTATTCCTTGTTGCATGGACAGCTGACATTTGATGGGTGTGTGCAGGCACTAGACTTAGCACTTGACAGATGATAACGTACTCGTTCACCACAACTCTATGAGGTCGGTGGTTTCATTATTTGTGCCTTACAGATGAAGAAACTGAGGCACAAAGAAGTTAATCCACTTGCCCAGGGACAACTGGCTGAGGGTGGAGGCAGGATTTGCCTCCGGCAGTCAGTGTTCTGCACCATGGGCTTCAGGCTCGCCTCCCACCACACCAGGGGTTCTTACCCCTTTGGGCCCCTTATTCTGTAGGGTGGAGGTGCCCCAGGTCACGTGGCTTTGTCAGCCAGGAGTTCTTCCGGGGTCTCCTGAAGGATGGATGATCTTTTGGTGGGCGATTTTGTCTCTGCAAGTGCAAGTGTGTGTGCATGTGTTTCTAGGGAGATAGGTACTTCGATTTCATCCAAGGTGACTAGTTTGTGGGGTGTGCACTGGTTTGTGTGTCCATTTGCCATCCATCCTGTATGTGCGAGACCTGCCTCTTTACACCTTTCCAAGGTGACCCTTCTCCCCACCTCTGTCCCAGGCCCTCAAGATGAGCTGAGTCAGGCTGTAATCTGACCCTGCATGGGCTCCAACACTGCCCCACTCCGAAACCAGAGCCCACGGATCACTCCTCTGCCCTTTTGAGCCATTGCCCTTGCCAGGAAGGGACTGCCTGGGAGTGGCAGGTCACAGCTGTGTGCAGGGTGTAGAAAGCCTCTCTCAGCGGTAGGGCTAGGGAGTCAGGTGGATCCAACTTTGGACTTCATCGCGAAGAGCAGCCCAATCCAAGGGTCTCCCTTTCTACCCCATTACAAATACCCAGGCCTTTTTGGCAGCCCCTGGGCCAAAGTTTGGGGCTATGAGTGATGGTAGCTCACAGCTGCCCCTGGCTGCCAGCTAAGTGTACAGCATGATATATCTTTTCCTTTATTTTAAATTATTATTTTATTATTTTTATTATTTTTAATTTTTTTATTAAAATATTTACTTATTTTAGACAGTGTGGGGGAAGGGGCAGAGGGAGAAGAGAATCTCAAGCAGATGCCACACTGAGTGCAGAGCCCGACATGGGGTTTAATCCCAGGACCCTGAGATCATGACCTTAGCTGAAGGCAGACACTTAACAACTGAGCCACCCAGGTGCCCTATTTTTATTTTTTTTAAGATTTTATTTCTTTATTTGAGAGTGAGCAAGAGAGAGCACTCATGCACACACGCAGGGAGAGGAGGAGAGGGAGAAGCAGTCTCCCCACTGAGCAAGGAGCCAGAAACAAGGCTCCATCCCAGGACCCTGGGATCATGACCTGAGCCGAAGGCAGACACTTAACCAGTTGAGCCACCCATGCACCCCTATTTTTCCCTTAAAAAAGAAAATTCCCATGAAGCATGTGATCTCTGTGCAGCTTTGATTTTTCTCTCCTCCTCGATGTCAGGCCACCAGCAGCTTTCACCCACCATGTCGAAACCAAACCTTAACCCCTTTCCCTCTGCTTTGAATGTCCTGTGCCCAGGCCTGGCACATCCTTCCTCCTCCACATCTCTGCCTTTTGGTTACCTCTGTGAGGCGCCCCCTGCCTTCCCTTGTGCCCAGCATTAGAGCACCCTTATGTGATTCTCTGTGGGACCCCTTCACGTTATGACCCCTGTATGTGCCAGGACCTTCTGCACCAGACCATGCGCTCTGGGGACAGAGACTGCACTTTACCGATTGCTCTGTAGCTCTGGGCCTGGGGCCAGGTAGGTAGAGACTAGGTCCACAGTGTACACATGTGTTGTGTGGGTCGATGGCTAATGTACACTTTCTCCTCCCCTCCCCCATCCGCATCCAGCTGCCCGAGGAGGTCACTGTCACAGCCAGTTTCATTGTGACACTTTGTGCAGTCCTTAGGTCTGCACTAACCCCTTCCTTTTGGACATGGACCATGTTGGTGGTCTGCACTGTGTAGACCACACTGAATTCTGTGTGTCTGCTCTTCATGGTCAGACTTGCAGAACCTTGAGGAGCCTTACATTAACTAGGTTTAAACTTTGGTTTGTGGCTAGGGCAAGGAGGCCAGAGAAATGAAACAGTTGAGCAGTGTCCTTTCCAACAATTGTTTGTCTAGGATTTCCTCTCTGTTCGTCTTTTCTCCCAGCCAGCTGTCACCCTCCTGAGGAAGGAACCAGCCCTTCTAACTGCCAACAGTCCTGAGAGGCAAGACCCCTCACTCCTTGCTGAGTCTGCTGGGAGATGTGTATCCCAGGGCAGGGGCCCTGGGGTTTCTGTAGTACTCCATGGAGCCTGTCCACCATGAGGCAGGCCCGACCATTCATGGAGCCTTTCACGTCTCTGACCTCCTTTGCCCTTCCCAACATCTGAGTGTGTGCTACAAAAGAATAAATAGAAGTACTGTGTCTCCCAGGCACGACTATAGCTTAATACACATGATCTCAGGGGCGCCTGGGTGGCTCAGTTGTTAAGCGTCTGCCTTCGGCTCAGGTCATGATCTCAGGGTCCTGGGATCGAGCCCGGCATCAGGCTCCTTGCTCAGCGGGAAGCCTGCTTCTCCCTCTCCCACTCCCCCAGCTTGTGTTCCCTCTCTCGCTGTGTCTCTCTCTCTCAAAAAATAAAATCTTAAAAAAAAAAAAAAATACACACGATCTCATTGAGTTATCACTGTGAGCACCATGGGCTGTTTCTATCTATGAGGAAATAGGCCTGGAAGGTGAAGTGACTTGCCCTAGGTCCCACACCTACTAGCAGGCAGTGGGTCTGGGGCTCAGACTGAGGGCCCCTTGGCCAGGGCTTTTCCAGTAACATCCTGTGGCTTCCGATGCCTGCATGGGGGGCAGGGCTGCTCTGGGATAGCTGTACCTCCGGAATCAGATGTTTTGGGGAAATGCTAACTGCCAGCACCTTCCCAAGCTGGGAAGAGGCCCTCAATGAAGGAGCCATTTTGAACAGGAAAGGGGAGGAGGAGGCAAGGCAGCATCTACATGAGCAAGTCATTTCAGTTCTCAGAGCTACTACCAGGCCTTGGGTTGGGGAGGCATTGTCTGTACTTGCTTTCAGTTCACCAGCAGAAGAGCCCAGGGCCTGTGCTCCTGTCGGGTCTCCAGTGCTTCCTTGCGGACACTGGAGCCAGCTCCTGAAGAAATTGTCCCCCTGAGAAGCCCAGTGGGCACGTGCCACGCCCTAGGTCACGTGAGATGGGGAGCAGGTGTCAGGAGCACCTGTAGGCAGTCACATTTCTCACAGGACACATTCCTGTATCTCTGCTCGTCTGGTTCTCACCGTGATTCTAGGGTCAAGGCGGTGCAGGTGTTCTTGGTACCATGCCGCAGACACGGACCCTGGGGCACGAGGAGGCACTTGCAAGCCCAAATCAGACTAGTCCAGAACTGTCGGAGCTGGTCAGGGGCCCAGGCTTCCTGTCTCTCTTCCAGCCACCTTTGAGAGGCTCTATCCTGGAGGGGTGCCTGGGAATGGCCCAGAGAGCAGCTTTGCCAGACCCTTTTGGTCCCTACTTCTCTTCTCTGATGAGTGCTTTTAGGCTGAAGATCTTGGGGTCTTTTTTTCTTCCAGATCATTCTGGAAAACTATGCATACCCTGGGGTTCTTCTGATTGGCACTGATTCCCACACCCCCAATGGCGGTGGCCTGGGGGGCATCTGCATTGGAGTCGGGGGTGCTGATGCAGTGGATGTCATGGCCGGGATCCCCTGGGAGCTGAAGTGCCCCAAGGTGAGGAATAGGGAAGGGCTCTTTCAGTGGTGGCTGCAGAGGGGTGGTTGACGGGGAGGCATGGGAGCCTGTGAGACCCAGATGGGTTGAAGGAATAGTTCAGACTCAGACCTCTCTAGGAGAGAGGCAGTGGTAAATAAGCAGGAATGGGAATTCCAGCAGGCGGACCCTTTTGGTTGGAGCATGACACACGGTGCCTAAAATTGCTGTCTCGCTCCACCTATTCAGGTGATTGGTGTGAAGCTGACAGGCTCGCTGTCCGGTTGGACCTCCCCCAAAGACGTGATCCTAAAGGTGGCGGGTATCCTCACCGTGAAAGGTGGCACGGGCGCCATTGTGGAGTACCACGGGCCTGGTGTAGACTCCATCTCCTGCACGGGTGAGGAGGGTGGCCATGTGACATTGCCCGCAGACTGTGTAGGGCCTGATGGGGCCTGTCATTGAGCCATGGAAGCAGTGAATGGCCTTCCCCTGAGAACCCATCAGTTTGGAGACTTGGATGGACACCTAGAGGTGGGGGGGTATTATCTAGTCAAGGTCCCTCAGTAGACTTCAGCTGCCATGGCACTGGGCTGCCTTGGGGGACCCGGAAATGGAATGCCAGAAAGGATGGAGGTGGTGGTGGGAACGGGGAGTCAGAGCCAGGGCTTCATTCACAAAGCAGCCCCCTTCCCACGTCTTCCCTGGAGCCTCACTCAGATCCCTTGAATTAGACTTCTCACCTACTAGGCTCTAAGACCAAGTAAGTAGGAGCCAGGCCCTTCTCATCACTCCAGGTGACCTGGCTTCAATGCCTGGGCGCTCCGGAGTGCAGGGACACTTGGAACAAACCTTCCAGATGGTCCAGTCCAGACTTCCCCAGGTTCAGAGCCCCCACAGGGATCCTGTTCAGCTGGCCCCTTTCCCCTCCAGAGATGGGGCTCAGTCCTACAGGTAGCCCTTACTGCCACTGGGCAGCTCAGTTTGGGAGTGGGTAGCAGTCCCGTGCCCTAGCAACCCCATGAGACTAGCGTCCTGGTGCAGTCAGGACATCTGTAAGCCTCACCGCTCCTGCGTGAGACTCTGTGGTCCAGATAGTGGGTGTCCTTCCAGTCTTATTGCTGGAAAACCTGAGACCCAGAAACATTTCCACTGTGGTGGCTGAGAGGAGAGCAGACCTGGACACCAGGCAGGTGGACCTAGACCTGAATACCGATGCCAGCGCCTGCATTTGCTCTGTGGCATGACCTCGGACCTCTCTGAGCCAGTTCGCTCACCTGCAAAATGGCCACAGTAACAGCTGGGCTGTCTGGCCAGGTCAGCCTTCAGTACATGATGGCCGTCTGGTCAGTCAAGCGGCACTGCCAGGCCCAGAAGTGGAACCTGGCTGGGAGGGGCTGAATCTTGTGTTCTGTCTGCGGGCCCTGGTTTTAACCCTGGGCCACGAGGGATGAGTCTGTCTGCTGCCACAGGATGGCTGTGTGCGTGAGGGAGGGAAGGACACCAGCTCCCCAGGGTGAATATGTGTGTGCACACCCAGCAGGTGTGTGGGACCCATGCCCAGCTGCTCTGCCCGCTTCACAGGCTCTGTTTCTCTACAGGCATGGCAACAATCTGCAACATGGGCGCAGAAATCGGAGCCACCACGTCAGTGTTCCCTTACAACCACAGGATGAAGAAGTACCTGAGCAAAACAGGCCGGGAGGGTGAGCCGGCAGGGCCAGGGGGGAACGGCAGCACAGTCGTGTTGCATGGAGACCCCGGAGCTAAACCTTTCCCTTCAGGGCAGGGGTCTTTAATCTCGTGTTTCCAGTCTGGCTTCAGAGGCCCTGAGAAGCCCCCACAGCGGTGTGAAAAGTTGCGCGCGCACGCGCGCGTGTGTGTGCTACTGTTTCTGAGTAGAGTGTCTGCAGCTCCACCAGCTTCTCTAAGGGCCTGGCATCTGAGATACCTCTGCCTTGAGACTGGAATTTAGTTCTACCTGAAAGGATGGCCAAGTCCAGGGTCTTTTTGGTCTGGTCCCTGGTGCCCCCTACAGGAAGCTCTGGAAATGACATGAATCTGCTTCTGTTTATGATTCCTGCCCAGTAGGAGGAAAACATTTGGAACCAGAACCACTTCCTCAGCCTCCCCCACAGTTTTCCTGAGGTTCTAGCTTGGCTTCTTTGAAGCTCAGAGGAAGAAATAGGGCCTGTGGGAGGGATCATTGGAGCCTCCAAAGGGAGGTGAGCAAGGGTGGTTGGTGGAACCAGAAGCCAGGGGTCATGGGGAGAGCTTGTCCAGTTGCTTCCAAAAGCTGAACACCTGGAGTCCTACCTGGCTGTCCCGTCCCTCTCTTTCATTATCAGGTAGCTTCTCCTTCAAAATTCAGTGCTTCTCATTTCCAGGAAGCCTTCCCTGACTCTGAACCTCAGTTGTTACTTCTGTGTCCCCGTGTTCCTGTGTCTCGTATCATATTGTAACTTCCAGTTCATTGATAGCTCCTTCATTAGATTGTGTGCTCCTTGAGGGCAGGGACTGTGTCCTGTGCTGTTTTCATCATTTCTTCAGGGAACTGGCTCAAATGGATGGATGGATGGATGGACGGTCGGTCGGTCGGTCGGTCGGTCGGTCGGTCTCATAACCAGGTTCTGTCCCACGTGCTTTAATCTCCCTCCCTTATTGGTTTCAGAAATTGCCAAACTAGCTGATGAATATAAGGATCACTTGGTACCTGACCCTGGCTGCCATTATGACCAGCTGATTGAAATCAACCTCAATGAGGTGAGGAAGGCAGTTGGGTCCAAGGAATTTCTGACGGTGGGGAGTTCAGGCCCCATCTGGGGACTCCTAGGGGGCCCTGCCTGCACACCCAGCAGGGTAATTGGGCCTTTGGTTCCCCAGTGCTCCTGCAAACTGCTGCCCAAATCAGGCTGCAGTTGGGTGGGAGAGGCGGCTGTGGCTGGTGATTCAGAAGCTGGCTCAGTTTGCCTCCACCTTGGTGTTAGCAGAAGCCAAGACTTTGCCCTGGAGTTTGCTTTGTTATCTGAGTTCAGAGGTCATGGCCCAAGATTCCCAGTCGTGTTGCGTGGAGACCCTGGAGCATGGGGAGCGTTTGGCACCCTGAGACCTACAGACCAGAGTGAGTGTTTGGATGGCTGGAGGAAAGGAAGCAGCCGAGTAGACTGGTTGAAGGTTTAGGCCCTGAAGACAGTCTTCATGAATTCAAATCCTAATTCCTGACCCTGCCAACTGAAGCTTGTGACCTTGAGCAAGTTCCTCAACCTCTTTTGGCCTCACTTTATCATATGTAAAATCTCAGGTGACCATGGGACCTGAACGCGCTAATTCATGTAGTAATATTTGGGCACATGTATTGAGAGCCGTGTGCAGGCGCTTTGCTAAGTGCTTTGCATTTGTTGGTAAGTATTATCACAGACAAAGCACCTGGCTTTAAGTCTGTTTTTGTCATAAGATTGATTACAGAGCGTCACAGTGTAGGAGACAATGGACTCATGATGCTGACTTCCTTCATTTCTTCCATGCTTTTGCCATCTCCTACTCTGTGACCTTGAGCAAGGCACGCCATCTTCTTCATCTGCACAGTGGAGATAATATGAACCTCACAGGGTTGGAGGGGTCCTGGAGCTGGTGCGTGTACAGAGCCCACCGCTCGGGTGTTTCCTGGGTTTGAGCTAGAAGTCAGCCTCCTGGGTCCTCTGTAAGGACCTGGGGGAGTGGGAGCCACGCAGCCTCTGGAGAACAGTCTAAGATTTCCACACTACGATTTGTTCTCTCCCTTTTGTTTTTTCAGCTGAAGCCACACATCAATGGGCCCTTCACCCCTGACCTGGCTCACCCTGTGGCAGATGTCGGCGCCGTGGCAGAGAAGGAAGGATGGCCTCTGGACATCAGAGTGGGTGAGTACCTTCCACCGTCGGCTTCACAGGCTGCGGGACCAGGAGGCCTGCCCAGGGCTGCAGACGCCTGCCGGCGCTCACCATGGGCACTTCCTACAGGTACCAGGCACTTTCTGAAATAGTTTGTTTCTTCTTTATGGCTTTTTAAAAAAATTAGTTTTTTTGGTAATACCAAAAAGAAATACATGCTCATTGTAGCGAATATTCACAAACAGGTGAATTTTAAAAACTCATCTGAACCCTTAACCAGAAACCAGCTCAAGGAGCTCCTGGAGGGGTTCTTTCTGCGTACGTGTACATATTGACATGTGTCTACTTCTGTTTTACAAACGTTTCATCAGCCCAACCCTGCCGCTTGATTTCCATTCACATGCTTTGCATGTACGGACACACTGGCATGTTATTATGACTGGCCCGTCACCGGACAGTGTGACTGGAACGTGAACCACAAAGCCAGGTGGCCTCGGCTTGAATCTGGCTTGGGTACTACAGAGCTAGGCGACCCTGAGCAAGTTACATTACCTACCTGTGCCTTGGTTCCCTGTCTGGAAAACAAGGGTGATACTGTGTTTACCTGTAAATGTTGGAGGGGCGGTGAGTTAACACAGTGTCTGGCGTAAAACAGTGCCATGTGTTCTCCCTCAGCGGTTGAAGCAAATGTAAAAAAACGGTGGTTTCATCAGAAGCAGATTGCTGAACTGCTGAGTGAAGAATGTCTTGAGGTCTGTCAGTAATATGTCATCCAGTCTTTATTGACTTTTTGAATAACTATCGTAGACTTTTAAAAAATAATTTTTTCTCCCTGATGATAAAGCAATTAAAGAAGGAGAGAATACTCAAAAGTATGAAAGAAGAAACTTTATCTCCTAAAAGCCCCGATCCAGCCATGGTCACTGTTCGTGTCCTGGAGTGAGCCCTCTGACTAACCTCACTGGCCACATCACCTTCCCCTGGAAGGCCGGGCCGTGGAGCAGCCTGTCCTGTGGCGGCAGACAGTTGGATTGCTTCCAGCTCGTCTCCGTTAAGAACAGCCCCAGGCCCGGCACGGTTGGCGAACTCCTGACCAGGTCTGGATAGTTGAGGTCAGGTGGAGACCTCTGGTCCTGACCCCTGGCCCCACCACCCACAACGCACCAGGTCTGATCGGCAGCTGCACCAACTCTAGCTACGAGGACATGGGGCGTTCGGCGGCCGTGGCCAAGCAGGCACTGGCCCGTGGACTCAAGTGCAAGTCCCAGTTCACCATCACACCGGGCTCCGAGCAGATCCGTGCCACCATTGAGCGGGACGGCTATGTGAGTGCCCATACGCCCTGCCCCTGGCTTCCCCTCCCCGCCACCGAGCAACGTGGCTTCGGGCAGGACAAGCCACAGCCTTGTCAGCTGGGGCGGCTACAGGTTCCCCTGCAGCTGCCCTAGGGTTCCAGAATGGCTCTTCATCACTCAGGCTGCTGACCCACCCTTGCCCATCAGCCACCAGCCTGCCCCTGACCTTTCCGTGTCCTCCTCTCTGCAGGCACAAATCCTAAGGGAAGTGGGTGGCATCGTCCTGGCCAATGCCTGTGGCCCCTGCATTGGCCAGTGGGACAGGTGAGAGGCGCACCTCTGATAGGACAGCCTGTTGTGTTCTGGGGTCCGGAGCCCCAGATGTTGAGGGGAAGTGTCACTGGGTGGAGAGAAGAGACTCGGCCCCAGGCCTCTCTAGCTTCAGGGGCTACTGCACACTAGAAGACTTTTCTAGGAAGGACTGGAAAGTTGGGCTGAAAGTAAAGAGGAAGGAGTGGCCACCTGGCTGAAGCCAGATGCAGCCAGGGGCTCTGAGGGGGTGGTGTGAATGGAGGCAGTGGCCCAAGGTCGGGAAAGTCAGGCCTTGGTCTGGGCTCTGCCTGCCTTACGTGCGGTCCAGGCAAACCTCTGGGCTCTCCCAGGGTCCCTCCCGCTCTGTATGCGTGAGTCCCAGGGAGGAGGTGGCTGTCTCAGGGTCTTTCTGTTTCCCACTCCTCTGTCATAAGCCAGGCAGGACGGGTTTGGTGACAAGGACAGACACGCTTAACCCTGTCTCCTCTGGCCTGGCAGAAAGGACATCAAGAAGGGGGAGAAGAACACAATCGTCACCTCCTACAACAGGAACTTCACAGGCCGCAATGACGCGAACCCTGAGACCCATGCCTTTGTTACATCCCCGGAGGTGAGCCCGCCCGGCCAGGCCGTGGCCCGGGGCTGCCTCTGGGGCCGGGCGTCTGACCTCATGGGGCTGCTGAGGGGGGCGCTGGCATCATAGAGCAAGGGGCTGTCTGGGTGGAAACCAAGAGCCACAGGCCTCAAGCGTCACGCTCCCTCTGCTCCCTGCCTGGCCCCCTCATGGCCCAGGAGCCTGAGGGGCTTGTTGGCCACAGTTATGGTCACAAGCTGGAGCTTGGAATCCCTGCCCAGGACAAAGGGCAGCCCTGCCTCTACCCAGTCGTATGGCCTTGGCCAAGTCACTGTCCTTCTCTGTGCCCCAGGCTCCTGTCAGGATTACAGGAAAGTGCATGCACTGTCTCCTCCAGGAAGGTGGCCTCTGACTAGGAACGCTGATGTGCCAAATGCTCCGGGGCAGAGTGGCTGTTCAGCCTCGGCCATTGGCAGCACACGGCCAGTCTTTCTTGCCTTATTTTTTATATAAAAGATTTTAAGTAATCTCTACACGCCATGCAGGGCTTGAGCTCAACCCCGAGATAAAGGGTTACATGCTCTTGTTTCTTGGCTTTAAATGAGTATTCCAGAAATACTTTTAGCCAACAAAAGTGACTGAAGAGGTGGCGCCTTCCTTCCATGTCTTCAGCCGCCCATTTGGGAACAAGGGCCCCAGCGCATGCCCGTGACCTGCATCCCCAGAGACGTTCTTGCAGCTCTGGCCTCTGTCGGGAGGACTTGTGTGTGGAGAACTTAGATGTACCTGGGCTCCATTCCCCGTTTCCATCTGGGCTCCTGCTAGGGTGGGGGATGGGAGTGGTGTTTGGTGCTAACCAGCAGTGGGCCACCTCCATTCCAGATTGTCACAGCCCTGGCCATTGCTGGCACCCTCAACTTCAACCCAGAGACTGACTTCCTGACAGGCAAGGATGGCAAGAAATTCAAGCTGGAGGCTCCAGATGCAGACGAGCTTCCCCGAGCGGTGAGCAGGCCCTGCCGCTCGCCATGGGGCTAAGACCCTGCCCTTCCTGGGCAGGCAGGTTGGCACTGGGAGAGAGAATGAGGCAGCTCCATGCATGGGGAGAGGGGGGCCTTCTACAGGAGCCTGTGCTCATGGGGACGGAGGACTAGGCACCCAGCATGTCCCGACCTCCTCCTGCAGGAGTTCGACCCTGGGCAGGACACCTACCAGCACCCTCCCAAGGACAGTAGCGGGCAGCGGGTAGATGTGAGCCCCACCAGCCAACGCCTGCAGCTCCTGGAGCCTTTTGACAAGTGGGACGGCAAAGACCTGGAGGACCTGCAAATCCTCATCAAGGTCAGCGGCAGGGGGAGAACAGCCCCGGCCTGCCCAGGCCCTGCCTTCAGCGGCAGGAAGGGCTGTGGAACCACGTGCTCTCCCCGGGGCGCCGGTGGGGAAAGTCGGGGCGGGGGCCGGCAGGGAGGTCCGGCTGCAGAGGAACCAGGGCCTCCACGGCCCAGTGTCCCTTTCTCCCCTGCCCCATGCCAGGCCGAGCCGGATCTGGCCAGCTGTGTCTGGGGTGCTCAGCCATCAGCGGCAGCTGGTGAGGGCCACCTGCAGCGGCCACGGGCCGTGGGTGCAGCACAGGAAAGGCCAGAAGGGCACCAGGTCTCCACGCCTCTGGCTTGACCACACAGGCTCCAGAAGCCACAGAGTTCTCTGCTCCCGCAGTTGGGCATCGGTTGGTCTGGCCTGTGTCTGGGAGTCGAGCGGACACAAGCCTCTGTGGTGTGGCCAGAGGCCTCAGACCCATGTCAGGCATGAATTTTTGTTGTTTACTAAAGGTCCTCAGGCAGTGGCAGTCGGTATTAAGCCCACATGATCGATAAAACTGGTGACCAGCCAATCAGGACACGTCCTTGGGCTCCTCTGGGTCCCGCATGAGGTCTGTGGCTGGTCTTCCTGCCTGGGCATCACTTGCCTGGGGGCCTAGGTCAGAAGGGTGAGTGAGCAGACCTGCCTGTGGGTGTCCTGTCCCGGACAAGTCACCGAGCAGCCCAGGCCCTTCAAGGGGTCAGGGACGGTCTGGCCTGAGCCCTTGTCAAAGTATAGCAAGGCCATGGTGGCAGACTGTGTGTCCAAAGCCAGACCTGCTGCCTTTGTCACCCTTCCTGGGTTGCAGGTGCTGGGCCTGCTGCCAGCCTCTAGAGGGCTTCTCCCTTCGTCCAGCTCTCCCGCGCCGTGCCCTGATCTCTGTCCTCTCTTCTCACCCACCCAAGGTCAAAGGGAAGTGTACCACCGACCACATCTCGGCTGCGGGCCCCTGGCTCAAGTTCCGTGGGCACCTGGACAACATCTCCAATAACCTGCTCATTGGCGCCATCAACATCGAAAATGGCAAGGCCAACTCCGTGCGCAATGCCGTCACCCAGGAGTTTGGTCCTGTCCCTGATACTGCCCGCTACTACAAGGTGGGTCCCGGTCGGTGGGGGCGGGGGCAGGGATGCAGGGAAGGGGTGCTCCCCCCCCCCCCAGGAGCCCACACCAATAGCTCTGCAGTTGAAGGATGCCCTGGTGCCACGGGGGCAGTCCTGTGTCACCCTCACCACATACCCCTGCTCTGGGCTCTGCTCCGATCCCACACTGGCCTTCCCCCAACACCTGCCTCTGTCCTGAGTACGGTGGGTAGGTGGCACCTCCCCATGCCCCTTGCAGAGAGTCAGGGCCCGTGTCTGATCACCTCCGTCCCCTCAGGGCCTGATTGGGGCCTGATTGACCTCTGATTTCACCAGCCCCTGGGGAGCAGATAGGGAGGGGCCTCTCCGGCCCCCTGACCTGTGAATCTCAGGAAGCCCAGGGCCAGCAGGCAGGGGGCCAGCGTCCTCGCCCTCATGGCCGCCTCATTTGTCTGACAGAAACACGGCATCCGGTGGGTAGTGATCGGAGATGAGAATTACGGGGAGGGCTCGAGCCGGGAGCACGCAGCACTGGAGCCTCGCCACCTCGGGGGCCGGGCCATCATCACCAAGAGCTTTGCCAGGATCCATGGTAAGGTGGAGTCAGGTCGCGCCACATCCGCTTCCCCTCCCTGGCAGCCCACGGTCACCCGCCCTGCCGGTGGTGGAGTCAGGCCTGGAGCCACGCGACTGGTTTCCACACCGTGTCCACAGCTCCCGTTTTCCACCAGTCTCTGCCCCTTCTGAGTTGCGTTGGGTCCAAGGCCCACTGCTTCCCAAGATGGGAACTTGCTTCCAAACTTGCAGACCTAAGCAGCAGAAATCCAGGGCACGTGGTCAGGGGATGTTCTGATTGTGTATGTCTGTCAGGAAGGCCAATGGAGACCCAAACCAGCACGCTGACGTAGGCTCAGGCAGAAGGGACCCTGTCATTGGGAGTATAGCCACCCTGGTCCTTTTAGTTCTGCTCAGAGTTGTTTCCAGATGGCAGGACCAGGGTGCCTCTCCCAGAGCCTTTGCTGGGCTTAGAAAAGGAAGCTCTTAGGCTGGTGAGGCTCCCTGTGCAGAGAAGCGGGGGCGAGGGGGGACTGGCCCTGCGTGCTATGGAATGACCCTATGCTCTCTGCCTTCTAGAAACCAACCTGAAGAAGCAGGGCTTGCTGCCCCTCACCTTCGCTGACCCAGCCGACTACAATAAGATTCACCCCGTGGACAAGCTGACCATCCAGGGCCTGAAAGATTTTGCTCCTGGCAAGGTCAGGGGGCCAGGGAGGGAGGGCAGGTCGGGGACAGCCACCTTGCTTCCCCTCCTTCTCCTCCCATGAGTCTTTGTTTCAGCTGCAGGGGCCCTTAAACTCTCATGGCACCCGCGTCGGAGGGAAGGAAGTGCCTTCCCAGAGACAAGGGTGGAGCCAGCTCAGGCCCACGCATCAGGGCAGGCTTGGCACTCAGGCCAACAGCCCATGCAGAGCAGGACCCTCTTGTCCCTGGGAGTCATGCCATCCAGGTCTTACTGGGGCCACCCAAGCCAGGACCTGGCCTAGAGCTTGGTTTGCCTGCTGGCCCGAGGTTCACCTTGCGTGCACCCCACCTCCCTGACCCTGCACCAGAATCCAGGGCTGTGTTCCTAAGACCCACTCCACTTCCCCCTACTCTCAACAGCCCCTGAAATGCATCATCAAGCACCCCAACGGGACCCAGGAGACCATCCTCCTGAACCACACCTTCAACGAGACCCAGATCGAGTGGTTCCGTGCCGGCAGTGCTCTGAACAGAATGAAGGAACTGCAGCAGCATTAAGGTCGGGCTCTGCACCCTGCCCGCCTGCTCCTTGGACCCGACTCCGGGGTCCCCAGTGCAGTCCACACGTCATCAGAACTGGATCCACCCAGATCCAGCCACGGCTTCCTGCTCCAAGACGGTGTGCTCAGCCTGAGTGACCCACGGTTGGGGGCGGGGGGGTTCTTAAAAGAATGTTCCAGCCCCCCCTGCCTTCCCATGTTTAGTTTGATTGAGATCTTGAGCAACTCCATTCAGCTATTTATTTTTGATGACAAGACTCCCGTCTAAAGTTTTTCTCCTGCATCATTTCACTGGTGGCTCAAAGATTTTAAAGAAACTTTTGCTCTTACAAGGAAAATTAAGAATCCAAACTCAGTGACTGTCCCTGTGTGTGAGTGGTGGTATCCGTACCGTTACCGACTCCAGGGCGCAGGGTGGGTCGCTGTGGCCAGTCGGCAGAGGCCCCCACTGGCCACGCCACAGCAGACCTGCCACTGCCAGGAAGTTCAAGTGGGAAGGCCGCTTTCCCACTTCTTAGTCCCACCTTCCTGCCCCCGGGCCAGCCTCCCCTCCCCGCTCCCCAGCATCCGCATGGCCCCCCTGTGTCCTTCCCCTGGTCGTGGACTTATCCGCCTCCCTCAAGGCCATGGTGCCACGCGGGGGCGGGCATCGTTCTGCAGCTGCTGCTTCCCCTGGAGCGCCGTCCCCAGGCAGGACCCACGCCCCGGTGCCCTGGTGCCCGTGTGAACAGAGGCGGCCAGAGCAGGAGGTGGGCTCCAGGGAGGGCCCTTCCTCAGCACGAGACTTGCCTGACAGAAACTCGGTGTCCCGTGGGTGCCATAAAACAAGCCTGCGGGTCCTGTGGAAGTGAGTGAAGAGGCAGGAGGAACCTGGCAGAGCCCCTGTGCTGAATAAACAAGGTGCTGTTTGCCCTCGTCTGGGATTTGGTGCCGACAGCAGGCCCACGCATGGCCGAGGTCTGAAAGTAACCGTGGTCCTGCCGGGGGGGGGGGGGGGGGCGGGTAACACAGCTGGTCACCAGCCTGGCCCTCGGGCCACCTGAGCCCACGGCCTCCACTTTCCTGACGGCGCTGGCTTGCCTGAGTCCAGGCCCCCGCCTTCCAAACACTGGTGGGGAAAAAGGCCGCTGTCCCTGAAAGGTCAAGACTTGACAACTAGCAGCTACCCCAGGTCAGCCTCTCGCTCAGTTACTTTAGGGAGCCACCGCGCTTAGCCCAGAGCCCAGCCTGAGGCCCTCAATCCCCCAAGTCCTGCCACGGGGGCAGGTCACCTGCAGAAGTGACCCGGGGAGAAGGAAGGACAGGCGGTCCCAGCTGTGGCAGCTCAGTGACCTTAGATCACAGAGACAGGGTGGCTCCTCCCTGACTGACGCCGTCTTTTATTAAAAGTCTGTGCCGTCGCCGAGAGGCAGAGGTCCAGAGGGAGAGCGGACTCCGGGGATAGCTCCAGTCCGGCGGGGCACACACTCTGCTCCTCGGCGTCTGCGGAAGTGGCTGTGGTCCTCACGGCCGGCTGCACCACTTCCCCAGGGCTGGGCTGGGGTCTGCCGGACTGGCCGAGGTCCGCCGTCGAGCCCCAGGGCTAGCTGCTGGTCCACCAGGAGAGAAGGCCCAGGCCTGGCTCACTGATGGATCCCTGCGCGGGGAGAGAGAAAACAAGAACATTTCATCTACCTTCAGGGCTTGAGCCACCTCGGGAGGCAGAGGGGCCCACCCTTCCGGGTGTCCCGCACAAAGGGAATAGTGGAGCAGGCACACACCAGCCAAGAGGAGGATGGGGGAAATCCAGAGGCCGCCCCCCCAGCACTCCCGGCTGGCACCCGGAAACACAGCCCAGCTCCCCTTTCCTGCCCCAACCTCACCTGAGGCCTCTAAGGAAAGTGCTGGTTCTCTAAAGGGCATGCCTCTGGCCCCAAGGCCTCAGCTGGGTCAGGTTCCCTTCCTCGCCGCCAGGCCTGTCCAGACATGGCCAGCGGCAGGCCAGGCCTGGGCACGCTCTCAGTCCTGCCAGGAAGGCCTAGTGACCCTGCACCCCAGCCTCCAAGAACATGCAGAGGGGATGCCCTTGGCCACCCAGATTTTTGACAAAGCACAAGCAGCCCCCAAAGCAAACCACCTGCAGCGCAATCATACCAGGAAATCCTCCTAGCAGGCCCCAGAAACGTGTCCTACTTTGTCCTGCATCACAGTCACTTCATGAGGGTAGAAGACCCAGGGAACCCTGGTCAGGTCTGGTCACAGCTCCCCTGCCACCCCATGTGCACACCTGGTCGGGTGTGGGAGCGGCCCCGACGGAGGCTCACCCCTCCCTGAAGCCCCCACTCTTGTGCTTGACCTGCTCCCAAGCCCCTTCCCCACTTGCTTTCTCCCTCAGCCTGCTTATCAGCAGCCTTGTCACCCAGCGTGGGCTCAGCCCCTCTTGCCGCCAGGAGTCTGACGCTCCCAGTGTTACGCCCTGGCTTCTGAAACACGCTCCCCAGGGAGAAGTGACCACCTAAGAACTCATCAGGGACTGGCGCCCTGACCTGCGGGGAGAGGGGCCCCAGGCGGGGAACCCCAAGTCAACACCCTAGGAAGCCGCTCCCGTGCCTGGGCTCTCCCACCACACCGGTGCCCGTGCGCATCTCACCATAAGCGTGTACGGAGCCTCCTTCTTTGGCAGCTCCTCACTGGAAGACGTGGCCTCGGCCGAGCTGGGCCCCGTGGGGGACGTGTCCACAAAGCTCTCGTCCACCACCCGGAAGCGGATCTCCTCGCCGGTGTCCATGTACAAGTCGTGCGCTCCTTCCTCTGTCTCGTACTCCCACACCCACACCTGCTCTGCCTCGTCGCTGGGCGGGGTGCGGAGTCAAGGCAACAACCAGGGAGGGGGCAGCCCGCGGGTGGGGGGGGTTCCTCCCCCAGGCAAACCCCATCCAAGGATGAGAGCCCCTTGGCTGGGGGTGTCAAGCAGAGACAGGCCCACACCACGTGCATGAGGCAAGGCTGGGCAAGGTCTGGACCCCACAGGCAAGAGCAGGAACGCTGGGGGCTGGGGAACACAGGCCCCCCCCCACCCGGCACCACAGCCAGGCGGGCACACACATCCTCAGGGCCCCCGAGCAGGAAGAAGGCTCAAGAGCAGAGCGAGCCCCACCTCCTGAGGCAGGAGTGACGAAGGCCTCTTGCTGCCCGGGTCCTCTCAGGCCAGCCGCCACGTTCAGACCTCCGCTCCACCGGCCGTGACCCGGGCCAGGCCCAACCTCTGAGCCTCGGGTCCCCATGTGTAAAACAGGTTGTGGCAAGGCCTGCCCGCGCAGGGCTGTGGTGAGGAGGTAATAACGCAGCACACCCAGAAAGTGCTTTCCGTGGGACCCGCACAGTCGGCCCTGGGGTGCTAGCTGAAGCTGTGCTATGTTCTCTGCTGTCCGACTCCACACCCCTTTCCCTCACACCCTGTGAAAATGACCAACATGCAGCGCAAGGACTTTTCCGGTGCTCAGGACAGACACGGCTGCCGGAAGGCCACCTGCCTGAGGGCCCACAGCCAGCGAGAGCCCCAGCCGGGCAGGGCCAGGTTTCCTGACAAGCCCTGGCGTGCCCCACAGACCCTGGCCCTGGCCCGCACAGGCCGAGCCAGAGTGCGCCGATGAACCAGTGAGGGCAGCACCCTGGGACTCCCGCCAAAGCCCCAACCCCTCCCTCAGACCACACTGAGGAGCCACAGCGCCCTCTAGTGGCGGTCCCGCGCAGGGTCCGGCCTTAACACCCTCCCTCCCCACCCCACCCCCACCCCCGGCCTTGGAGCCCGGTCCCCTGCTGGGCCCTGGGGACACAGTCCTGACAAGATGGGGTCCCTTCCAGGGAGCAGCCTCAGTGAGGACCCCCAGAAACAGACAGCCCTAGGGCGACCAGGCAAGGGCTCGGGCAGGGCAATGGGGGAAGCCAGCAGAGGGAAACTCAACCCAGCACAGGACCAGGCACAGTCAAGCCCTCAAACGTCAGCCAACGGTACGGTTCGCATACGAGGGAAGCGGGGAGGCGAGCCAGTCAGAACAAACCTCTCCAGGGACGGGATCTCCGAGATGATCCCTGAGAGGACAACCTAAGCCAAGGGAACAGCACCCCACCTACAGAGCACTAGAGCACAGACGGGGGCAGGGGCGTGGGGACACCACGGGTAACATGGGAGCAAGGGCAGGACAGCGCTTCTGGAGCACGAGTGCAGGCCGGGGCGGGGGGGGGGGGTGGACACAAAAGTCAGCAGTGTCAGATCCAGGCCCCAGGGTCACCCCAAGGAGTGGGGACGGTCCTTTGGAAAGACCTGAGCTCCCCTGTGACCCTCTTTAACCTTGGGAGGATACAACTTGGCTGGCTGCTGCAGCGACTCAGGGGGGATGAGAATGTCCTCGAAGAACCCTAGAGAGACTGGAACACACGAGAAAGTGACAGCATGGGACAAGGGCAGTTGTTGCCATGGAAATCTGAGCCCCCCACCCCCACCTCGGAGCCCCACGCCCCCGCCTAGTCCACTCAGCCACCAAAACCTGCAGTGGACATCACGCAAAACCAGGACCAGAGGGTGCCTGGGACCCCGAGCCCCCTCTGGCAGCTGCTGTGTCCAGGCGGCGGTTCTGAGGGAAGGCCTCACGGTGAAGCCCCACAGCTGGCCAAGGCCTTCACTGTTGCGTGAGCACGAGGGGGCTGCGTACTGCCCTCCCCCCGCCCCCAGCTTACCTGACAGCCCCCGCCCCGACCTGTGGCCCAGCCCAGAAGCTGAAGGGAGGCCTGCTGGCCTGGCCACTTGCCCCAACGTGCTCCCAGGCTTCGTCTGAGGATCGGGGCCACCGTTACCGTGCACTCCCTCCGGGCTGCAACCTTTGATCTTGCCAATCAGAATCTCGTCCAGGAAGGGATGGAACACCACATAGCGAAAATGGACTGGAAGTGAAGGAAGAATGTCAGTGACGAGCAGGCACGTGAGGGATGGCTGCTCTGCAGCGGCCCCGGCTTCCCAGTGTTGACCATACTCGCCAGCCCGCTGACCTGGAGGCCCTGTGGCTACCCCAGAGTCCGCTGGGCCCTTCATACCCAGTCCCTCTGTGGGTCCAGACCCACCAGTGGAGCTGCAGGAACCCACACCCCGTCCCCTGCAAGGCCACAGCGCAGCCCCCGTAACAGGCCAACAGCAGTGGCCCTGAACGGAGGGCTGGCCCCCAAGCCCACCTGACAAGTCACTCCTGAACCCAGATTCTGGGCCATGGATGACTCCAAAGTCAATTCCACCCTTCCTCCAGACTCACTCCCTTAAATTCTAGAAGGGGCAGAAGTAACCGGCAAAGGGAGCCAGGTTCAGAAACAAGTCTTCCGTCTCCCTCTGATGGGAAAGTTTGCCCCGGGCACAGCTCTGACCTGGAACAGGACGTTAAAAATGCCCTGAAATGGACGGGGCCATGGGGAGGCAGAGGCAAGAAGCCAACAAAAATGCCTCTGTGGGCTCGCAGGCCCTGCCCTAGGTGGTCCCCAACGCGGCAGACCCCCAGGACCTGGCAGAAGCCATTACCTCGTCACTCCTGCCCAATAGCCCCAAAGGGGTGACCAGCACTGGCCTGACCCCCGCCAGAGCTAGAGAATAACCGTGAGGCTACGTCCTGCTGGTCACACGGTGCCCATCGCCACCCACCCGTGTCGGCTGTCGCGCTTCCCCGCCATGAGGATGGGAAGCGGCGCAGAGGGGCCGCGTGACCTGCTCACAGCCACTCAGCTCTTCTGTCCTGCTTTGCCAGGGGAGGACTCCAAGCCTTTCTGGGCCACCAAACACGGCCACAGGGTGGAATCTACCTTCCCAGACAGCTTTCACCCCCACACAGGCTCCCGCCCGTAGCACCCTCAGCTCCCCGCTCTGCCGACGCCGCCCTAGGGCCGACGGGGCCCCCAGCTCCCTGCCAGGCGGCCTCTCCGCGGCCCCACCAGGCAGGAAGCACGAGGGAAGAGGGGGCGAACGTAATGCGGTCTATCCACACAACGGAATATTACTCAGTCTTAAAAAGGGAGGAAGTAGACACCTGCCACAACACGGATGGAGCTCGAGGACATCACGTCATGTGAAATAAGCCAGTTCCGGAGGACCACATACCGTGTGACTCCGTTATATGAGATGTCCAGCATAGGCGAACCCAGAGATGGAAAGTAGATCCGCGTTTGCCAGGGGCTGGGGGAGGGGAGCATGAGGAGCAACTGCTGGTAGGTACGGGGTTACTTTTCGGAGGTGGGGGAAAATGTTCTGGAATGAGATCGTGGTGACAGTTGCACAACTCTGAATATCCTAAAAGCTACCGAATGTAAGCTTTAAATGGGTGAATTTTATGGCATGTAAATGAGATCTCCATTAAAAACAAAAAGGAGGCCACAGACCAGCAGGAGGGCCAGCCGGGCCAGGGCCATATTTGGAGCCACCTCCCAAGAGCCCGACCTCAAGTTCCGGGGTGTGTAGTGGACAGACAGGAGCCGGGAAAGTCAGTAAGGATGGTGCTGCAGGATCAGTAAGAGGAAGACCCGCTCTCAGGGGCAGGCTCGGGCCAAATCCCAGGAGCAGCGGGGCTGCCTCGGGATGTAGTGAGTTTCTGCAAAGGACAGACACTAGATGATTCCACTATACGAAGTACCTCAAGTAGTCAAATTCATAGAGACAGAAAGTACAACGGTGGTTTCCAGGGCCTGGAGCTGCTGGGAATGGGGAGTGGAGGCTTAAGAGGGGCAGAGTTTCAGTTTGGCAAGATGACAAGGTTGGTGGTGGTCACGCAGCAATGACTGTACTGGAAGCCATTGAACTGGGCACTAAAAATGATTAACATGGTAAATCTTATGTTATATATATTTTATCACAACTTAAAACCAAAAAAAAAAGAACCAGAATGAAGCAAACGGTGGGCATGAGGACAGTCCACTCTGGAGCTCCGAGCAGGTCAAGAGGGGCTCCCCCGGGGCCAGTCAGCTTGTGGGGCAAGGGGAACATGGCCATGGTGCCATGTCCAAGTACCCTAAGTGACAAGAGCTGAGGCTGGACACCCGGGCGCAGTGTCACAAGTCACAGAGGCTGACGTCTTGTGAGCACTTACAGTCCGAGAGAGGTGAAGCGACCTGGCCCGGGGAGAAGGAAGTCCAAGGCAATAAGCAAATGAAGAGCCCTCAAAACAAAGGGGGAGGCATGGGGCTGAGGCCTCCCTCCACACACCCTGGCCACAGCCCTGGGTGAGGCAGTGGCCTGGGGGGGCGGCAGGAACAGGGCCCGGGGTGGAGGATCAGCCTTAAAGCACGGCATTGATCCCCACAACAGAGCACCACCATGCACGGCGCTCCGCAGACCACAGCGAGCTTCACAGCTCCAAGTGTTGACCCCATTTTACAGATGAGGAACCCGAGGCCAAGACAGGCGGCGTTACCTGCTCAAGGTCCGCATCCGGTGCGGGGCAGGGAGCAGAGCCAGAATTCAAATCTGGGTCCATGTGACATGCTTCACCCAGGGCCCTAATCCTCACACCTCATTCCCAAGGAACCAGGGGGCCCAGGGTGAACTGGGGGTGGGGGGACAATGAAAACCAACAGTGGAAATCTTACACCAAGTGGCAGAAACAACCAAATGAAAGAACAGAATTTCCTCGAGTTTAACTTCTTCCTCCCAGTCTTCCTTGAAGTTCTGGTGCCTCTCACCACTTGTCCAGGGCAAGTCTAAAGGCAGAGACTGGGCTCAGCTCAAGGGCATCCTTCTCCGTAAACAGAGGCCCTGTGGTCTTGTTTTCACGTCTCCGTTTAATTTCTCTGCTAAGTGCTCCTAGGGCTGTCCACAGAGCACGGTAACATCTCTGTGAATCTAATTAAGTCTCTGGACTCCTGGACACAGACACGAGGCAGCCTCATGGCACGTTCTGGAATGCTCGACATCTCTGTGTCCAGAGGCTGACCAGGATGGGCTAGGGCAGGGCTCCTCACACTTGGCCTTGTGTGAAAAGCACCTGGCTCCTTGTTAAACACAGTCTGCGGGCTCATCTCCAGAGACTGTGATTCAGCAGCTCGGAGTGCCTAGCGCGTGGCAAGCTGCAGGCCTACCCGCTAATTCGCCCCGAACCACGTCAGCAGCCCCTCCCTTGCCCTCTGCTGCTTTGGCTGGGTCCAGGGAGGACAGAGAACGCCCCACGCCCTCCCTGAGAACCCTAGCCAAGGTGACCATCGCTCTACTCGTCCAGGACTGCTAACCAACCTTGCCTTCCTTCCCAGGGTGCACACCCCTTTGCTATGGGACTGCAGCTCCTCCCACCGAGAGGTGGAGTCTATTTTCCCATCCCTTGGCCAGCCTCAGCCATGTGACCTGCTCTGGCCAATGGGCTCTTCCTACAGGAAGAAGAGACCACATGCAGCAGAGATGAGCTGTACCCCCTCCTCCCCAGCAGCCAGTCTGCCAACCACCAGACACATGAGGCCATCCTACCCCACCCAGCCCTGGACAGGCCAGCCCAGAAGAACCCATTTAGCGGATCCACAGAAATCAGGAGAAACAGTTCAAATCAATGAGCCACTGAGCCCTCCTGATGTGCGAAGGACCCATCCTAGGCCTTTGCATGTATTAATTTAGTATTCTCACAACAGTCCTGTAATATAAAATCTACTGTTAACTACATTTTATAGGCAAGGAAACAGAGGCATGGAGAGATTACATATTCTACACAGGACACAGAGCAAACAAGTGGCCAAGTGGGATTTGAATCCCAGAGACTACACTTAACCATTAAGTTCTAGGGCCCCTCAAAGTCCCCCACCCTCAACCAGCCTCCTCCCTAAGAGACAGATGCACTCCCCTTGGCTCTCCACACTTTTATTTTTATTTATTTTTTTAAAGATTTTAAGTAATCCCTACACCCAACATGGTCTTGAACTCACAACCCGAGATCAAGAGTCACGCACTCTACCAACTGAACCAGCCAGACACCCCTGCTCTCCACTTTTAATCCAGCAATGACCATTCCAAGTGCCCTCACCTGTCTGGCCACCCCTCCAATCAGACTGAGCAGCCTGATGGCCAGGCAGAGTAGGGCTCAGTAATAGATGAGACCAAAGGGGGCACAGACACGGAGCCACAATCTCAGAGCAAGAGAGGCCTCCAGAATCACCTTGTCTGGGGCACCTGGCTCAGTCACGTAGCGACAGATTCTTAGCTCAGGTCTTGATCTCAGGGTCATGAGATCGAGCCCTGCGTTGGATTCCACATTCGGCAAGGAATCAGCTTGGGGTTCTCCCCCTTTCCCTCTCCCCCCACTGGTGCGTGCACACTCTCTCGTGCTCTCTCTCTCAAATAAATGAATAAATGAAATCCTTAAAAAAAAAAATCATCTCGTCCACCATTTCTTATAGGTGAAGAAACCAAGGCCTAGACAGGGGAAGATTCTGCCCACTGTCACCCAGTCAATTCCTGGCAGAGTCAGGACTAGGCCTCAGGTCTCCCAATCCCTAGACCAGGATTCCCACAACCAAAAACCAAACCCCAAGAAACCCAATGCCAAAGAGGAAAGGGCAGGCTGCCTGGGTGGCTCAGTCAGTTAAGCGTCTGCTTTCGGCTCAGGTCATGACCTGGGGGTCCTGGGATCGAGCCCCACATCAGGCTCCCTGCTCAGCAGGGAGTCTGTTTCTCCCTCTCTCTTTGCCCCTCCCCCCCTGTGCTTTTGCTCATGCACACTCTCGAATAAATAAAAAATCTTAAAAAAAAAAAAAAGAGGAAAGGGCACCGACCTTTGGTGTGCGACGCGCCGTCCCCTGGGAACACGTAGGCGTCCTCCAGCTTGGTGATGTCAAACAGACAGATGCAGAGCCCCACGTTGTACACGACCTGTGTGCATCCACACACACACACACACACACACACACACCGTGACACTGAGGCCCAGCTCCCCAGCATGCTCTCCTGAGACCCTCACCACCCACGGCAGGTAATGATTACCCCGTTTTACAGCCAGAAATGAGTTGGGGCACCATCTGAGGTAACCATGGGTCAGGGGCCTCTGAAGGATGCAGAGCTCTGGAAAGAGTGGGGCCTTTGTGACAAGGCAGATCCCGGTTACACTGCCAGTTCCAACACTCACTGTGTGACCTCCAAGGTCACTTCTCTGAGCCTCAGTTTCCCCCATTTGCAAAAATGGACCTCCCAGGCTGCAGGTTTGTTAAACAGAGGGAATGGATGTGAAGCCCCATGCCAGTGTCTGGCTTACACGCTAGAAGTAATAATAGTCAACCACGGATCACTATTATTAGTCAGGATCCCTGACAACCAGGGAAACCTGGTTTAAACCTGCACTTCCCAAAGTCTCAGGTCCATGCTAGAGCTCAGGGCTTGGTGTCAGAGGCCCGGCTAATCCCCCATGCCCCTCACAAAGCAGGAGACACAGCCGTGGCTGCAGGGACTGAGGCTGGCAGAGTGACCCAGGGCCAAGGCCCCGAGACTAGGCAGACAGCATCCTATGCCCCCTCCGCACCCTATAGTGCTCCAAGCCACCGGCCCGCTGGTGTCACCCTATCTGCCACCAGTGTCATCACCTCCCAGTTACAGCCCTGCAGGACTGTTCAACGATTAGCAAGAAGCTCAGAGAACTTAGGGTCCGGGCCAGACCTCACCACAATGAAGCAACAGAGTCTGGCTGGCTTCGGCAGCATAAGATCTGTGCCCTTGGCGGGACCACGGACCTCTTCTGTGCAGCCTCCTCGCAAATGACTCAAATACAGAAGACTCATCTCAACAGGTCACTGAAGGACCCAAAGGGACTACATGCCCTTCTTGGACTTTTCACACCTTCTCTCTCCAAAATGCTCACACTTCGTCCCTCCACAGACCCCTTGACCTTCTACCTCACAAAGTAACCGGAAGCCATCCACTAAGGACTTCATGAGTTCTCTCCACCAACAACTCCCTAGATCCATACACCTCCCTTCTATGACCTCAGCCTCTATGGAAAGGACTGGCCTCCTGTCTAAAGCCAGCCCAACCTTCCTCTTGCTGGCTCCTTCTCAGCCTATCACTTCCTGCTAGTCTACAGATGAAGACCAATACCGCCTGTGACTCAGGACTGACATCCTGCAGGCCCTGTGCGGCTTGACTCCTGCCACCTTTCCAGTCTGCCCTCCCCTCTCTTCCTCTGCCCAGGCCACACCAGCCTCCTCCATGTTATGATGGGTGAAACATTCCCTCCTGCCACAGGGCCTTTGCGCATGCTGTTTCCTTTGCCTGCCCAGCTCTTCTCTCTGCACAGCCCTCTCCCACCCTCAAAAATGAATCCCCTCGGGGCGCCTGGGGGGCTCAGTCATTAAGCTTCTGCCTTCGGCTCAGGTCATGATCCCAGGATCCTGGAATCAAGTCCCGCATCGGGCTCCCTGCTCAGCGGGAAGCCTGCTTCTCCCTCTCCCACTCCCCCTGCTTGAGTTCCCTCTCTCGCTGTCTCTCTCTCTCTCTGTCAAATAAAGAAAGAAAATCTTAAAAAAAAAAAAAGAATCCCCTAGTTAGTTCCTCTTCAGCATCATCTCTCAGCTCAAGCTCAAATGCCACATCCCTAACAAAGCTGCGTTCTCCCTCACCGTAGGCAGAGTTCTCCTCCATTCCAGACTTGTGAATGCCTGTCCTTCACAGCACTTACCTCAACTTGTCATCACATACTCAACTGTGGGTCCCTCTCATTCATATCTGCTCTCCCCACCACACTACAGGGTAGAACCTTGTCTGCTTCATTCAATCAACAGACAATTATGGAACATCTGCTATGTGCCAGGCTCTGGCTAAATATGAGGGCACCGTGTGGGGAAGACAAAGGTGCCTGCCATCATGGAGCCGGAAAAAAAACCACAATCATCTAAGAAGGAAAGAGTGATAGGACACAGAGTAACTGAGGAAGGGTTACTACAGAAAAGGCAGCAGGAAGCCCCAGACTAGCTGTCACTAAGTCATGTAGGGCTGGCATATAAAAGGTGCACAAATACTTTTTTGCAGGAATGAATGGATAAACCTCCTGACGGTGAACTCTAAACCACTCTGTCCATCTTCACAAAAACAGTGCACGGTTGGACAACCATTATTATTTCCATTTTACAAATGGAAACTGAGGCCCAGAGGGGTAAGTGATCTGCCCAAGACTGCAAAGTAATTTGGCAGTGCAGAATCTAGCATTTCCCAGTTACAAGAGCCTTTTTCAAACCCAGTTTCTTTTTTGATTCCCTCTGACATCCTTCGTGCAGAGGGATTACCCCCATCCCCTGTACAGGTGAAGAAACCGAGTTCTGAGACGTTAAGCTACTTGACCAAGGCCAAGGTCTGGCATGACCAAGGCCAGGCCTGCAGCGGGCAGGTGGGTAGTGCTGCGCCCGCCGGTGCCAGGGCCTGCCAGCGACCCCGTGGGCCCAGTACCTTGTTGGCCAACTTTTTGTTCAGCTCCTCGGCAATGGAGTCGTTGAGCTTCCTCTCAAACTGCCACGGGGGAATCCGCACGGTGTCCACCATCTCCACCAGGACAAACATCCCGGCCTGCGCTGAGGCCCTGGGAATGCGAGGGTCAGTCACGCACCGTCTGGGGCGGTGGGCATTCCCCAAGCCCTTCCCACCCCCCGACCCCCAATCCGGCAGTGGGGCTGCGAGGTAGGGCGCCGGGGCGTGCACAGCCGCTGCAAAGTGAGGAACCTGAGGATTAGCGGGGGGGGGGGGCCCTCGCTCCCGTGGAAGAGGTACGAGCACCCGTCGCACGACCCGGCGCTGCCCCGCCACGAACCACGCGCCGCGGCCACGCACCGCGCTCCCACGCGCAGCCGACTTGGGACGAGACTCCGAATCTCACTTCCGGAGAACAGACCAATAAGAAGCCTTTGCCCGCCCCCCGACGCGGCGCGGGGGCGGGGCGGGGCGGGGCCTCCCCTTCTGCCGGGGCGGAGCCGTCAACCCTCCGACCGCGCTCTCTGGTTGCTAGGCGACCTCGGTGCATTCCAGACTTCACCGGCTTGGCTAGGGCTATACTCTCTTCTTCCGGGTCTCAGGTTGTGCTCTGCGCCGCAGCCGGAGGGGTCCTCTCAAAAGCCGGGACAGGATGCTTAGACCCCTCAGTACCCTGGAGGCGGGAGAATTAACTGGAAAGGGGCAGGCGGGACCTGATAGAAATGTTTCGTATCTTCTAGGGGGTGGGTTACACAGATGGATGCAATTGTCAGGGGTGCCTGGCTGGCTCAGTGGGTAGGGCATGCGACCCTTGATAGCAGGGTTGTGAGTTCAAGCCCCACGCTGGGTACAGAGGTTACTTAGAAACAAAATCTTTTTAAAACCCGCATTGAACTCTATAGTTAAGATCTTTGCATTTAATTGTAGGCAGATTACATCGCAATTGAAAAGTGATAATAAGCTGGGACCCAAAAACAACCTCAGTAGCTTCCCACTAAACTAATAATAAAGTCCGAAACTTTGAGGCGCCTGGCTGGCTCAGTCAGTGGAGCGTGCGACTCGATCTCTAGATTGTGAGTTCAAGCCTACAGCTTGGGTGTAGAGATTACTCAAAATAAATAAATAAATTGGGGCGCCTGGGTGGCTCAGTCACTCAAGCAACTGACTTCAGCTCAGGTCATGATCTCAGGGTTCTGGGATAGAGCCCTGTATTGCTCATCGGGGAGTCCGCTTGTCCCTCTCCTCACCCTCCCTCCGGTCCTGCTATAATAAATAGTAATAAATAAATAATAAATATCTTAAAATTAAATAAGTCCAAAACCTTTATGGTAGCTCACAAGGCCCTGCAGGGTCTTGCCTCTAAAATAAACTCTTTAAAAAAAGGCGGGGGGTGGGGGCGGCGCGCCTGGGTGGCTCAGGCGTTCAGCGTCTGCCTTCAGCTCAGGTCATGGTCCCAGGGTCCTGGGATCGAGCCCCGCATTGGGCTCCCTGCTCCGCGGGAAGCCTGCTTCTCCCTCTCCCACTCCCGCTGCTTGTGTTCCCTCTCTTGCTGTGTCTCTCTCTGTCAAATAAATAAATAAAATCTTTAAAAAAAGGATCTTGCCTCTACCCACACCTCCAGCCCCATTTTGTTCTTTCCCCTGCCACCCCTGCCATTCCCACTCATCTTCATATGATGGGTAACACGGGCTTGGTAAGACAATTCAGTAGCTTGTCCGAGATCACGGGCTGCTAAGTGGTAGAAGCGGGCCCATCTAAACCTCTACACTGCCTCTAAAAGTTGGTGGGCTGTGGAAATATACTGGCTTATGTTTAAACAAAGAAAAATTTGAGAACTTAAAAGAAGCCTTGGGGTGGATGAGAGAGGCACTCAGAAATGCATGGTGCGGGGCGCCTGGGTGGCTCAGTTGGTTAAGCGACTGCCTTCGGCTCAGGTCATGATCCTGGAGTCCCGGGATCGAGTCCTGCATCGGGCTTCCTGCTCAGCAGGGAGTCTGCTTCTCCCTCTGACCCTCTTCCCTCTCATGCTTTCTATCTCTCATTCTCTCTCTCTCTCAAATAAATAAATAAAATCTTTAAAAAAAAAAAAGAAAAAAAGAAATGCATGGTGCTTCACTTTGCAGATTTTACACGTGTGGCGATATCTGTGTGAGGCTGGTGCAGCGATACTTAATTTGGCCTTCTCTGCATCCATATTTTTATTTTTAGGTCTGTCTGCCTTTCCTAGGATTTGAGCTACTTGAAGATAGGGGGAAATGCTACTTCAGCTCTTTAGTCCCATGATCCCCTAATATCATTTCTAGGGGGCATTCAGGAAAAGTATTGAGGAGGTGAGTCTTTTCCTCGGTCTCTCACACCTCCGTCTTCATTCCATTCCCACTGCTACTGCCCTGGTTCAGGCCCTTCCATTGCTCTGCTGGAGCTTAGCCACACCCCTGGCTTCTGGCCTCAGTCTCTCCTTAAGTGACTCTCACACTGTCACGAAAACCTTCCCTTCATGAATATCCTCTGCCTCCATGGAAAGGTCTGGACCGAATGCAGCCTTTCTCTCCAGTCTTACCTTCCTTCTGTTTCCAAGCACTGGGATGGAGCAAGTTCTTTTAGTCCTTCCTCAAACACTTGTTCACCTGGAAAACTCCTACTCATCCATCAGAACCCAAACACAATGCCTACCCCATTCATTCATTCACTCAACATACTGTGTGCCCAGCTTTGGAGATCCAGTGGGGAAGAACTGGGCCCTGGGCCCAGCTTCAGCTCAGAGGGGTTGCAGGGAAGAGGGAGAGAGAGAGAGAATTTGATGCTCTCGGGAAATTAAAAGTATTTCAGCTGATTTATAGGGAGATAAGAACCGTGAGACTGGAGACCTCAGCAGGGTCCAGATCACAAGGGCCTTATCATTATAATTTAATCCTCACAACAGCTATATAGTAGGGTCTATAATTATCATTACCTGATTTATCTCATTATCTCATTTTGCCTCATCTAAGGCAGAAAGAGGTTAAGTAGGTCGCTCAAGTTCACACAGCTAATGAGTGGCAGAGCTGGGATTCAGGCTCCAGAGCCCATGATCCTAACCACTGGGCTGTACCAGGACATTATTAGCCCAAGGACGGCAAAAGGAAGCCTTAGATGGTAAGAACAGGGGAATGACACAGTGACGCACCAGTGGGATGGCCAGTGGGTGGGAAGGGGCTGGGGTGGAAACGTGAAGACCAGGGAAGAAGTTATTGGGTGGCTCCTGTAAGAGAAGGCCTGAGTAAGGCTGGTAGCCATGGAGCGTGAGGCTGGGCAGAGTCCAGAGGTCTCCAGGGGGTGGTCTCAGCGACAGAGCGGATGACCTAGGGACAGAAGTGGGAGGAGCCAAAGGCAGGAGGGCTTTGGGCCCTGGCTGGGTAGTGGGCCTTTCATTGAGAGGGGAAACTGGAGGAGGGCCAGGCTGAGGGGATGGGGCCAGCATCGCAGAGTTACTGTTTTGGGTTCCCAGGCTTCTTTTATGGTATTCAGCTCACACGACTGCAACAGTGATTTGTTGGCACGTTTGGTTTCCTCATTAGGAAAAACAGGGACTGGGCTTCTTTGTTTATTCTCTGCGTTGTTCCGTGGAAGATTTGAGGTGGCTTACAAAAACACACAAAGGCAGTTTGTAAGCTCCTCGATGGCAGTGGACTTCTCTGCCATGTCCCTCTACCTCCTCTGGGCCCAGCCCTGTGTCTGGCACATGGTCAGGGCTTGTAAATATGTGTTATTTGAATGAACAAAAGGATAACAAAATAATTGTTAAGTGGAGGAGTGAGGGAGAAACAGGGTTGGAAGCTAACCCAGGAGGAGGGGGAGAGTCCAGTGAGTGGTTAAGGGCATGGAGTTCCCACGCCACAGCATGCTAAAGCCCGAGAACTTCTCAGTGCCTTGGCTGTCTCTCTGTAAAGCAGAGATAATAATAGAACTGATCTCAAATGATTGTCCATCATGGAGGACTGGATAAAAACTATATATGGTGCCTCATAGAAAGGAATAATATGAAGGCACAAAAAAAAGACTAGAACGCTCTTTGTGTATTGCTCTGGAATGATATTCAGGATACGTTAAGTATAAAAACACAAGGCACCGCTCAGTGTGTCTGGGATGTTACCATTTGTGGGCAAAGGGGAAAAAGAATACTCTGTTGACAAGCATCTGATTACATGGGGAGACCACAGGGCGAGGAACAGAATGGCTGAGGGTGTGGGAGTGGGGGAGGCGCGGGAGATTACCAAACGCCCTCTGGAATCTTGGGTAATTAGGATCATGGGAATATCTTACCTATTCAGAATTTAAATTTAAATTAAAAAAGCAATTAAGAGTTTTTACGTCTTAAAAACGCCCCTCTCTCGGCCCTCCAGCTAGTGGCCCATTTTCTGCTCCCTTTACTGGCAAAACTGCTCGAAGGTGGCGTCGGAGCTTGTGGTCTCCAAATCTCTTCTTGTCCTCTCTTCAACCTGTTGTGGTCCGGTTCTGGCCCTGCCACGCAGCCCACACCGCTTTCTTCAGTTCACCAGTGGCCCCCACGTTGCCCAGTGCAGTGCTAATTGTCAGCGCTCAGCAGCCACGGGCCCTCCTTTGTCCTTCACACACCCCTGCTTGGCTTCCAGGGGACGGCGCTCACCCGGGTCCTCCTCCCATCTCTAAAGGCTGGCGGGCCCCGGGCCCACTTCGTGCCATCTCCGCATCTCCGTGCATGCCTGGTGCTGTCATGGGGCCTCGGCGCGGTGACCAACCAGCACCTTGCCACGGAGGCTCCCCCGTGGCTCCCTCATAGCCCTCTCCCCGAGTGCCAGATTCACCCCCTGCCCGCTCCATGTCCCTGTTCAGCAACTTGAGTTTAGTCTGGGCCAGAGTGGAACTCTTGGTCATGTCTCTCCTGCCAAGCTGCCCCTGCCCCAGCCTTCCCATCTTAGAAAAAGACTCCTCCATTCTTAGGTCGCTCAGGCCCAAACATGGGGATTATGTTTCGTTGTCTCTCACCCGCTCCCCTACACAACGTGAACAAATACTGTTGTTTCTGCCTCCGATGCAAACAGAGTCCAACCCTCCTGCTCACCCCCACCGCAGCTCTCGGGGCCCGGCCACCCTCACCCTGTACCCCTCACTCCACACTCCTCACCTGGGCCTCTGTTTTAGCCTCCACCCTGGCCTCCTTGTCCTGGCTCACGCCCCACCATCTCTGCTCAACACAGAAGCCGGAGAGACGCTGTTAAAATGCCGACCAGAAAGTCTCAATCCTTCTCTCCAGACCCTGCGATGCCCCGTCTCACAAAAGCCAGGCCTTAGGACGTCCTTCACAGCCCTCGGGGCCCTCTGCCCCTCACCCCTGTGACCGCATGTCCCATTGCTGTGCCCCGTGGCTGTTTCTGACACCCCAGGCACACTCCCCACTGGGGCCTCTGCCTCCCCCCAGAGCGGTCTCCCCTCCCCACGCTCCTGTCTTCAGTCCTCACCTCCGGCAGACCTTTGCTTTAGTGACACCTCCGTGAGGCTTTTCCTGACCCTCCACCCGGAGCCCCCATTTTAAATCCCAAACCACCCAGCCACCAGCCCCCACGCCCTACCCCACTTACCAGTTTCCCACAGCACATGACCTGCTTTATGAGGTCCTTCTATTGCCCCTCTCCCTCTTCCTGATTGTAAGCTCCATGAAGACAGGCATTTCGTCTGTTTTGGTCACTGTCAACCCCCCACTACCTAGAAAGGTGCACAATCAGTTCAGGACAAATATTTGTTGGATGATTGAATGAAAGAAGGAAGGAAAGAAAAGATTAGCCCTGGGATTCCTCCTCGCCCCACCCCACCCCCGCCGTGGTCTGGAAGCTTGCTGATGGTGGAGGGATTTGGCTCTGAGCTTTCCAGCATCCGCAGCCAAGAGGAAAACATTTTCAGTTACAATATGGAAACCAACCAGGTGACAGTAAGTCCAGATTGTCTTGATTCTGAGCCCCAGAGACCTCCCTCCGGGTTCTTAGGAATGGAAGCTTTGAGGAACAGCACCAGGCCCCTGACGGTCTGTCTGGACGGGCCCAGGAACGATTCTCATTTGGGCACTTTTTAGAATGTCCTTCCATGGGGCACCTGGCTGGCTCAATCAGAAGAGCATGCAACTCTTGATCTTGGGGCTGTGAATTCGAGCCCCACGTTAGGTGTAGAGATTACTTAAAAATAAACTCTTTTTTTTTTAGATTTTATTTATTTATTTGAGAGAGAGAGAGAGAGAGAGAGAGCATGAGATGGGGGAGGGTCAGAGGGAGAAGCAGACTCCCCGCCGAGCAGGGAGCTCAATGTGGGGACTCGATCCCGGGACTCCAGGACCATGACCTGAGCCGAAGGCAGTCGCTTAATAGACTGAGCCACCCAGGCATCCCTTAAAAATAAACTCTTAAAAAAAAAAAAAGTTCTTCCATGGAAGCCAAAAGCACAGCTGAAGTACCACTGGGAATAGTGATTCTAGAAGGGACCTAAAAACAGAGCCTCCCGGTATGTTGCTCTCTGTTCTGGCTTGAGCCAAAAGCAAGTGCAAAAAGTCAACAGGTATTTGTTGGGGGCCGTTGTGCATGAGGCCCTGCTCTGGGGGCTTGTGTTCCAGAGAGGGGAGATCATTCCAGGCACTGCTATGGAGAAAGGTCACATGAATACTGTGACAGTGAGTGACTAGCACTCTAGCTAGGGCAGCCAGAGACAGCCTCACTCAGAAGATTCGGATGGAGGTGAGCCTAAATGTTAAGAAGCCTCAAGGTGTTCAGGAATGGGTATGTGAGGGAGGCCTGGCTCACAGCCCATCCCAGCCCTGGGTTCACTGGGAGTCAGCCTGGCTGCTCCAGCCCCAGGGCCTCAGGGCAGGATGCAGAGGGGGCCAGCTGTGGGAGGGACCCCTTACCCTATGACAGAGAGCACTTCCCAATGACTTGAGGGGATTTAAGCACCAGGAGACCCTCACCCACAGGCCAGAGAGTAATCTCCAGCCCTGGGGTCAGGGCCAGGAGACCCCTCCATCTTCCTCAGTCTCCCGTCTGCATTGATCATTAGCCAGGATGAGGCTGTGAGGCCACCAGGGATACTGTCTGGAGGCAGGAGCATCTCCTGCCTTCCTACCTCATTTCAGATGAGGAGCAGGCCTCTTGCCAGGTCCCCACACAACCCTACACAATGTGACCCCAGCCTCCTCTTGCTTCCTCATCCGGTCACACCAGTGACCTTTGGAACATGCAGCGTCCTTTCCTGCCTCTGGGAGTTCACCCATGCTGTTCCCTCTTTGGGAAACACTCTTCCCCTGCTTTTTACAAGGCTGGCTCCTTTTCACCCTTGGGGATCAGCTTACAAGGGCCCTTTCTCAAAGTGGCCTCTCTCAGCCCTCAGCCGGTGGACTCAGCCCTGCCCATCTCCATCTGCCCACCCCGCTTGTGTGCTGCCTTCATAAATCGCATTCAAACATTTATTCGTTTGCATACTTGGTACCATGTCTCTTCCTAGATAGGGCATGAGCTTTGTAAACTCAGTGTGTGTATCTGTCTGGTTCACTGCTGGGTTCCGGCCCAGACCATCTGAGGAGTCAATAACTCTTTGTCGAAGGTTTGACTGAATGAACGAATGACCTGGTCAAAGCTGCAGAAGAGGATCTTCCCACGGCCCAGGAGACGGGCATGCAGGGAACCGAAAAGACATTTCAAAGGCAGTGTGGTGTGGCAGAGAGAATAAGAGGGTAATGAAGCCAGAACTCCTGAGTTCTCACCAGCTGTGCGATGTCGGGCAAGTTTCTTAACCTCTCTGTGCCCGAGTTTCCACATCTGTCCAACGGATGGCACTGACATCTTAAGGATGTTATGTATCTTAAAGCATTACATGGTTTCAAGGCCAGGTAGGCCCAGGTCTGGCCCCCAAGGGTGGGGGGGCAGTAGGCAACAGGGTGTGAATGAGGACTCAGACGGAATCCGTAGGGCTCAGGGGCTACTCTCCTCTTACCCACCTCTTCAGATTCTCTGAGGTGAGGAAGGCTTTCGAGGAGATGAGCTTTTTGAATTCTCAGCTTTTCACAAAAATAGCCTCGGCGGCAGAACCCCTGGTTTCAAGCAGACAATTTCTTTGTTACTCAGCTGCTGGTGGGTGGGTGGGTGGTGCCACGGGCTGCTCATTTCCTGAATGAACAGCTGTGCCCTCTCCTCGTTGTAGAGAATAATCATAACACTACTTCAAACCTTGGCCCGGCCTCCTTCATTCACAGCTCTCCGGCTGCCTGGCAGCCTCCACACATGTCCACCAGCCGGCAGGTGGGGCCTCCAAGAAAGGCCGGACACGAAGTGAGGGTCAGGCCCGTGGCCCTCGCCTTGGGCTTGTCCATGGCAGACCAGGCCTTGGCCTCTCACACGTAGCCTGGATATCTTCCCCCTCCCTTCCCTCACCCCCGTCCGGCCACACCGGCCTCCTTCCTATTCCTCAGGCACTCCGAAGCTCTCACCCATCCGGGGACCTTCCGACCAACCATTCCCTCTTCCCACGGTGTCTTCTCTCTGGATTCTGGCAAGTCTGGCTCCTTCTTGTCACTTGGGGCTCAGCTCAAACATCATCACCTCAGAAAAGTCCTCCCTGGCTACTCCCCGCTGGTGGCCCATTGGCTTGTAGTCCATAGCTTGCCACCAACAGCCCACGGCCAAAGCTCTGCCAACTCAGGACCCATGGGGAGAAGAGCCGGCCTTGGCATCGACGTTCCAACCCAACTCCTGACTCTGGTTCTGATGGGCCACCAGGGGTCCTGTGGCTCAGGGGAGAGGAGAGGGCATTGCCCAGATGAAAGCATGGGGGCCGTTTCCCGGCGGAAGGGACAGTGGGTGGTGGGCAGGGGAGATCGCAGCCATCGACCCCAGCCCCAGCCCCAGCCCTTCTCCTGGAGCGTGTGAACCATGGGTCTAGGCCCCTGTTCCGTCACTCTGTCACCTCCAAGCTGGATGACTCTGTGAGGTCCCCCATCTTGCCCAGCCCATTTCCTCATCCAGGTAAACCTCACAGAGTTGTTATAAGCAGCAGGTGAGCTGATCAGCCCGTGCAGGCACTTTGAAAACTATGATTATCTTTGGAAGAGAGGAAGACAAGAAGAGAAGGGTTTAAGCCGGTTGAGGTTCCTCTGGGCGGGGTCCTCAGTCTAGCGGGTGGAATAGAATCCGAACTCCAGGCTTCAGGTGACAATGGGCAACAAGGTTCCCCATTTCTTGTGTAGGATCAGAAACCTAGGCTGTCTGAGCCTGATTGTTCTGGGAGGTTCTGGAGGGGCAGGGACACGTGGTGGCATTGGAGGGCCCTGGGTGCAAATATCCTTCTAACCAGACAATGAACACGGACAATTCCCTCCTCCTACCTGAGCCTTACGTCCTCGCCAGCAAAATAGGGGTGATGATAATAAATTGCTGGATCGTTGCGGGCCTTGAATGGTGGCAAAGCCTACTGCCCCACAGCTGGGGAGTCCTCAGGGTATCTTACTAGCTGTTGTTATTATTTGCATATTTCTTGATCATTTCCCTTTTGACTCCCTCCTCCTTTTAATTTCAATAAGACTTCTGTTGAAAATGCCAGCCTGCGTCAAGAGTGCTAAGGATTATAGGCGGGAAAGCCTTCCTTCTTTCCAAGCTGAGGCTGAGGAGAAAGGATGGGGAGGAAGAGAAGCCCCTTTGTGGCAGCCTCTCTAGCGGGGCCTGAGGCTTAGCTACGGACTGTTCTGGAAACACCGACAGTGGCTCAGAAAGGGCCTGCTTGCCTCCTTTACAGAGAGGCCGTGAGGATCAGAGTCAGTAAAAGATTTTCCCAAGTGCGCACAGCCTGGGCGTGCTGGAGCGGAGATTCACACCCAGGGCCTCTCTGTTGTGGAAACCAGGGCACTGGGAAGGGGGCAGGGGCTGTCTGTCCTGGAGTGTGTGGTGTGTGTGTGTGTGTGTGAGTGGTGTGAGAGTGTGTGTGTGGTGTGAGTGTATGTGTGTGTGGTGTGTGTGTACGCGTGTGTGGTGTGTGTATGTGTGTGGTGTGAGTGTGTGGTGTGTGTGAGTGTGGTGTGTGTGGTGTGAGTGTGAGTGTGTGTGTGGTGTATGTGTGGTGTGAGTGTATGTGTGTGTGGTGTGTGTGTGGTGTGAGTGTGTGTACGCGTGTGGTGTATGTGTGGTGTGAGTGTGTGAGTGTGTGTGTGGTGTGAGTGTGTGTATGTGTGTGTGGTGTGAGTGTATGTGTGTGTGGTGTGTGTGTGTGGTGTGAGTGTGTGTACGCATGTGTGGTGTGTGTGGTGTGAGTGTGTGTGTGTGTGGTGTGTGTATGTGTGTGGTGTGAGTGTGTGGTGTGTGTGAGTGTGGTGTGTGTGGTGTGAGTGTGTATGTGTGTGTGGTGTGTGTGGTGAGTGTGAGTGTGTGTGTGGTGTATGTGTGGTGTGAGTGTATGTGTGTGGTATGAGTGTGTGTGTGTGTAGCAAGCTTATCACTCCCTACGGGGCTTCTGAATTCAATTCAATTCAATTCAATTCAATTCAATTCAATTCAATTCAATTCAATAGAAATATCTTCTACTGTGGGCCAGAGAAGATGAGCGCCTGTGATTGCCCATGTTCACGTACTCACAAGGATCTCCACTGAGCGAGGGATAGACCTGAGCCCAGTGTTGTGCTAATGGAGGCCGGGGGACACTCTGAGAATCAGAAGGTAGAGGAAGGTCTGAGAGTCCCTGGAAACTGGGCTCTCCCCGCCCTCTCCCCTCAGAGAGGGCTCCTCTCTGCTGAGACCTCTGTTCTCCCAGACTTACCCCTCTCCACCCCGCGGCCCCCAGTACACGCGCATGTACACACACACACACACACACACACACACACGCACGCATGCACGCACACGCACTCCCACTCACTAGCTCTCTAACTGCCAGGAATGCAGGCCGTCCCAGCTTCTCTCTCCCTGCATTCCTCAGCGGCTACTCCCACCTGGCAGGGCAAATTATACCCTGGCCTGGCAATAAAAGCCACTTTCCAAAAAAAGAAGCTTTAGGCCCCGAGAGATGCAGCTCCCTCTCTCACCCAGCCTGTGCCTGACTCCGGAGGCGGTGTCTGGCCCAGAGGCAACAGGGCCCCGTGTCCCTTTAAGCAGGGAGTACAAATTCTCATCGCAGTCCCTCCCTCCTGCTCTTCCTGACGTCAGGAGGAGGGCGTGTGTGAGTGAGTGAGTGAGGGGCTCGAGGTGCTGCATGCTCACACACACACACACACACACACACACACACACACACACACGAGTCGTACCCACAACACATCCTTCAGACCATCCCCTGCTGGCCAGCTCCGAGCCCAGAGAGAGGCGGAGTGCTGAAGGCGGCTGCAGGAGCCAGTGCCTGGACCTCGGCAGCCAGGGAGAGGTAAGGGTCAGGCCTGGGCGGCGAGGGCAGGGCAGCTTGGCAGGGGCAAAGCAGGGAGGAAGGACGCCGTGGGGCTGGGAAGGTGGGTCCCTCCCCTGGGGCTGGCCCAGCCCCGTTCAGTTTACAGAGGGGGGGTGTAGGAGCGGATGTGGATGAGCCCACCCTGTCCTCCCTCCTCCCCTCCCTCCCTCCGTCCCTCCTCCTGGCCCCCAAGGGAAGCTGAGGCCCTGTGGCTCCCTGTGAGAGAGAGAGAGAGAGAAAGAGTGTGTGTGTGTGTGTGTGTGTGTGTGTGTCTGGGACTTGTGTCTGGCTCAAGAGGCAGAGAATAGCAGACACCTGCCAAGCCCCAGCCTCCTGTCTGGGAACCAGGGGAAGAGAAATGACTGGGGAATGAATAATCGTGCTCCTACCAGATGCCAAAAGGAGAATGCAGCAGGGAGCATGTGGGTCTGTCCCCCTGGAATTTGGGGCTGGGGCCGGGGTGGGACCATCTAGGGCAGGCAGATAGTTGGACCTGGAACAGCTGTCTCGTCCTGACTCTATTTCATCCCCAACGCGATGGGGATAATTGTTTTAATTGGCTTGGAGATGTGGCTCCATGTAATTATCTTCGCCTCAGAGCCACCCCTACCCAGAGCTCTTGCCTCTCCTGAGGCCACTCCTCTCCCCTGCTTGCTGGTCTTGCTCTGACCTCCCCCCTTGCCAGGGTGTAGCCCCGGGGGCAGGGGGCGGGCTAGGCTGCTGGCCGCCAGCTGCGGGATGCAGGGACTCGGGGCAGCCTGGGCTAGCCCCAAGTCCTTGAGGGGCCTTCCCCGGGCACAAGGAGTCTGGGCAGAGATAAGGGGTGATGCTGGCCCCCGAAAGGGAGACAGCAGGTTCCTGCAAAGCTGCCAGCCTGCAGCCTCTTCCCAGGGAGAGGGGAGGGACGCTGAGCGAGAACAATAATAAATACAGAGTGTGAACTGCTGCATCCGCTGGGGCTGGGGGAGGGGAGGAGGAAGTGCGCCTGGGTGGAGGGTGGGCAACCTCTCTGAGGGCCTGGCACCGTGCCCCCCTGGATGTGCTCCAGAAGGGGCCTCTTGATGGGGAGGGGCAGTCTCCGGCCCCTTGGAGGATGGGGAGCCAGTTTTTGTCCCCCAAACTGACTCCATTCCAGAGGCCTCTGGGCCCTCCAAATTCTGGATGTTTCCTTCACCCAGACTCCCTCCGCCTACCCTCACCATTTCCTTGAAGTCCTTTCCAACATCTATTTCCCATATCTGTCCCACCCCGCTGGGTCTGTCTGCCCTCCACTCCAAGAAAAAGGTCTAAGCAGGAACTGGCCGCACAGGGGCCTGGGAAAGGCCAAGGGACAGTATGGGCCACAGAGTCCCCTCTCAGGCCTGGCAATGTTCACGGATGCCCACCGGCCACGGAGGGGCTCTGGAGGGAGGAATAGGGGGTCCTACACAGCTAGCCTGTGGGGAGGGGACACCCACAGGCTGGTTGTTCTGGAGGCAGGTCCCCCAGATTGGCACCAGCAGAGGGCGCTCCGGGCTTGCCTGAGCTGCTCACATCTACTGGTCACGACCAGCACAGCCAAGTCCGGGGGCTTGGGACAGTTGGGACCCGTGTCCACGCAGAGCAGCAAGGTAGGAGCAGAAAGTAGTGGGGGTCTTCTCCCCTGCTCCAAAGCTGATGGAATGATGGTCACCGGGGTGGCGGCTGGCACGCTGGAAAGCTCTGGGCTTGGGGGTCACACTGATTTGAGTTCAGCTACCCTAAGTGTGACTTTGACAAACCCTTTCCTTTCTCCGGGGGGACTCAGAGTGGGAAGTGACTTGCTCAGGGTCACACAGCCTGGCAGAGGTGGGGTGTGAGCATGGCTCTTGAGGTGCCCCTCCTGGCACCTTCACCCTCACTGATGCTAAGGAAGCCCAAAGCCCTTGTCACCTACCCCAGGGCAGGAGGGGCCTGTGACAAGGAGAGTGAAAAGGTCTCCACGAAGCTCAAATATTCGCTGGGGCAGTCCCTCACCCCCATACACACGCGCACACGCGCGCACACGCTGCCGGAGGGGGAAGAACCAGGTTTAATTAGGTCACCTCCAGCGGCCGGAGCAGCTCTGGCACTGATGTATTTTAAGGACTGTCTGGGTGGCTGGGGGAGGGGAGGGACTGGGGAAGTGCCAGCTTCTGGCTGGTGGTCCTGAGGCGGTTTCCTCAGGCTCCCAGGGCCACCCACCGTAGATAAGACCCCAGTGTTCAGGAAGCCCTCCCAGCACCATCCTGTGCTCCATGGCCTTCCCCTTTTTAAGTCATCATATCCTCTCCTCCCCCGGCTGTTCCTCCACACTGGGGGCTCGGGGCTGGGACATTTTTATTGGGGGAGTTGTTTTTAGGCTTGCCAGAGTTGGCAAGTGATTCACCCAAGGTCATAGTCTGAGTCAGCACAAAGCCAGAAATAGAACCCCAAGCCCTGACTCCCCAGTTCTTCCACGCCCCTGTTCTTCCTTCTCCAGGGGAGGGCAGGAGATGTCAGAGAGCTTTCCCCCCGCCTCCCAGAGGCCTTTCTGTAACCCACCCCCGCCCCCAACATCTCAGGTGCAGAAAGCACCACTCCTGACCAGCTGTGGGAACCCAGGAAGCCTCTTTCGCTCCCTGGGCCTTAGTTTACTCTTCTGAAGAACGGGGATAATAGTGGTCATTGTCATGTAGGGGTGTTGTGGGGACTGCCTGAGGAAATGGGGCCAGGGACTTGGCAGAACACTGGCACGTGGCTAACGATCAATACACGATAGCTGTCTCTCGTCATGTTATGCTATGCTGTGCTCTGGTCCGTCTGGTCCTCCCCCTGGAGGGTGCGGCTGTCTCCTCTCCGGCCTGTTGTCCCAACGCCTGGCATTCAGCTTCCTTTCAGTTACGTGTGTGCTTTTGACAACCTCAGAGGACAGTCGGACTGACCTTCAGTAGGCGTCTGGTCCAGTGATGTTTCGAGTAGTGAGGCCCAGAGAGGGTTGAGGGCTTGTCCCAGATCACACAGTACTGGGGGGGGGGGTGGAGCCAGCTTGCTCTCCCTACTCTGCCCCGAACAAGACAGATTTCGCATGGGCAAGAGAGGACTGTGACAAGCCATTTCCTGCCCCATTCCTTTTGGGGTACCTGAGAATTGGAGGAGGCCCAGCACCAGGATGATGGTCACCTGCTGATGGGGCTGAGTCACACTGTATCACAGCCTCGCCTCAGGTTACCTCTGAACAGTCCTGATGTTCTGGTTTTACCTCCCCTGGTCCTTCCGTCTGCAGAATTGCCAGGGTTTGGCCCTCACGCAGGGAAATGAAGACAAGCTCGGCCGGGAGGGTCAGGGCCAGACCGCGTGGGCAGGGAGATGCACCCTCACAGGTGGGCCACCCACACAGCGGCTCCTCAGCCCCTCCCACACGCGGGACAGGTGCTAACTATTAGCCCTCTCTGACACATAAGGAAACTAAGGCTCAGAAAGGGAGGGTCACTGCCGAGTCAGGGTTCCGGCCCAAGCCAGAAATGGTCCCGGCCTGTCTTCGAACCCCCGGCGGCCAGTTCTGAAGGGCATCGTTCTGGGCAAAAGGTGCTCCCAGACAGTCGGACCGAGTCCCTTGGGGGCTGGGCTTTACTCTGAATCGAAACAAACGTCCTACACACTCATCTGTTTCTCTGCTTTTGTAGGAGTTTATTTTCCCCTTTAGTTTCTCAGGGAAAGTTCTTTTGGTAAAAACTCCAGCCGTGTTTTGGCTGAACCAGGAGCAGAATTTATCCTCACGAGAAGAGCACCCACCGTTTGCTTTCAGATGGATCTGAGCTCTTGTCATTCACGTGCTGTGTGACCTTGGGTGAGTCACTTCACCTCCCCGAGCCTCAGTTTCCTTATCTGTAAAATAGAAACAATGGGAATTCCAAACTTTCAGGGCAACTGGGAGATTTCAAAATGGAGAGTAGCCTCTGTAAGGACTTTTGCGCCGGGTACCGCATTCAGACAATAAAAGCCCATCTTTACTTGTCCCTTTCTGCAGCCACACTCTGGGGAGAGGGCCTGAACCAGAGGCTTGCCCTGCACCCCCTTGTTCTCTTCTCCCAGGGTTCTGGCAGGGCCCGGAGAGGGGAAGATCGTCCAAGGTCGCACAGCAAGTCAGTGGCAATGCAGGGCCTGAACCCAGGGCTCCAGAGCCAGATTGCCTTGGTTCTTGAGTCCTGGCTCAGACATTAATTGCTGTGTGGCCTTGAGTGAATGACTTAGTCTCTCTGAGCCTCAGTGTCCTCATCTGCAAAATGTAGGCATAATAGCAGCTGCTGAAGGGGTGGCTGCAGGAATTAAAAAGGGAGGGGGCTGGGCAGGGACCTGGTGGGTGGGCGAGTCCTTGGGGAAAGAGGAAAGAGGAGAGTGCGGGTGGGCTTGCCTCAGGCCAGCTGGGGCTCTCCTTCCGCCCACTCCTTCTTCCCCCTCAGCCCAGTTTAGCAGCCCCGTCTGGGAGGGCGGACCTCTCACCCAGCACCTGCTGTTCTTCCAGCATCCCGTCCCATCTCATCCTCCCAGGAGCTCTGGAGGACACGCTCTTGCACCCCCCATTTTCCAGAAGAGGAGGGAGGTGGGGGAGATCCCACAGCAGAGCTCTCTGCCCTGTGGAGGCTGCCCTGTCTGCGCCCCCAGCCCTAACTCCTGCTCTAAGGCTAACTGTGGGCTTCTCAAAGGAAGCCGGCAGGGTGAGTGGGGGTGAAAGAGCCCAGAGCAGCCAGTCCTGTGGGGCTGGAGGGCACGAAGCCCTATCACTGCCCTTATTCCATTCTCCTCCCTCCTGCTGCCTGGTCTGTTATGGGGAACTTATTTTGGGGAGGGGAAGGAAGGGGGCTGCTGCCCTCAACTCTAACCCTGGGTAATCGATCAATGCATCTGTCCCCCTTCCCCGCAAGAGGCCTTGGGTCAGGAGGCCGGGAGGCTGGGAGGCCAGAGCAGGGCCCCGCTCAGCTGCGTCTCCCTGGTAACGGCTGTGGGCTGTCTCTGCCCCTCCTCCCCACGACCTCCCAGCACCGGCTGTCACCGCCAAGCACAATACCAGCTCCGGGAAAACTGTGCAGTGGGCAGGCCGGGACCAAAGGAAGCAGAGCCTCTGTCCACCTGCCACCCCTGCTCAGGTGGGGTGGGGGCGCCCGGACGCGCGCCAAGGGGCCCGACGTCTCTTGCTTTCCTGGCCCTGACATCTTGGGTAGCTTTGCTGCCTGTTTTCCTTTTTTGATAACAGCTTTATGGCGATATAACTGACATACCATATGATACAACTGTTTAAGGTGGACGAGTTAGGGTTTTCAGAATACTCACAGAATTGTGCGACAAGGCCACGGTCAACTTCAGGAGCTTCTCATCACCCCGGAAAGAAACTCTTGCACCCATTAGAATTTACTCCCCATCATCCCTTCCCCGCCAACTCCTGGCAACCATGGATGTCCTTTTCGCCTCTGTGGACTTGTCCATTCTGGACATTTCGTGTAAATAACATCACGCAATGTGCTCTTTTGTGACTGGCTGGCTTCTTCCCCTCGGCGTAATGGTCTCCAGGCTTGTCTGTGCTGTAGCAGGTGTCAGGGCTCCGGACTCCATTCCTCTTTATGGCTGAGTCATATTCCACTCTGTGGCTAGACCACGGTTTGTTTATCCACTCCTCTGTTGACGGACGTCGGGTTGTTTCCACTTTGGGCCTATTGTGAATTACGCTGCTGTGAACGTTCAAGTCCAAGTTCTTGTGTGATTGCGTTTCCTTCTCTCTAAAAACGGGAATAAAAAGGCCAAACCCGGCCTTGACTCCTGGAGCAGGCTCAGAAAGAAAAACCTCACATCAGCTTGGGGGCGCTGTGAGGAGCTGTGAAGGGCCGCGAGAGGCCGTCCTCAGTCCCCGGCAGCTCTCCTGGATGGAGAGGCATGTTGGGGCACGGGGGCTGGGGAGGAGAAAGGCTGCATCTCCAGCCCCGGGGAGGGCAGAGCCGGCTTATCAGCCTGACCCAGAAGAAGCCCACTTGCTGTGTGACCTTGAACGGCGGGCAGGAGACCTGCCCCACTGTTGGATGGTGTGACTCCAAGGCTCTCCCAGCCCTTGCCACACTGTGTTTCGGGGCAAGTCAGCCCTGGAAATTCTAGGCTGGGAGTGGAGCACAGGATGGAGGCCAGAAATAGGGCTGAGGCTCAGGGATTTACCTCTGGCACTAGGGTCTTTGAATGAGGGGGTGAGGAAGTGGAGAACCCTGTCATCCTCACTCCTACGTGACTGTGGATTATGAGAGCTTCTTTATCTCCCCAGGCTTAGCCAAGCCTCACCATAGCCTGCGAGGGATCGAGGCAGGGTTTGTCTGCTCCGTTATACAGATGAGGAGACTGAGGCCAGTGGAACTACTCCCCAAGGTCGGCAGCTGGTACACGGCAGAGCTGGAGTGCTCCTGGTCCAGGTGTCCTGCCTGGTCCCACCGTGGCCCCAGGCTCTGTCCACAGCCTGGCTCAGTACTCTGAGCTGTCCTCCGTAGGGTTCCACGGCAGGGTCTCTTAGGGCCCGAGGCTTCCCAACCCTTGTGGGGAGAGGACTATGTTCTCTTCCTTAGCAGAGGGAAATACAGGATGAAGTTTTTCAAGGTCATCCAGGCACTGAGCAGGTGATGAGGGTATTTCTATCCATGAGCATTGATGATAGCAATTCAGTGGGTATCTCTGAGATGCTGGGAGCTATCACACACTCTATCAGTGACTCCTCAGCAGCCTGGCATGGTAAGTATCCCCAACCCCATTTCAGAGCAGAGGAAAATAGGGCTAAGGCAAACTCACCAACGTTCCCAAGGGCTTACCACGCCCGGGCACGGAGAGGGTCATTGACAGCAACCTCTCTGTGAAGTGAGAACCAGCACTAATCCCCATTTTACAGAGCAGGAAATTGAGTCAAAGGTTAAGAGCATTGACCAAGGCTGCACAGCCAGTTAGGTGCAGGAGGCAGGATTGAAACCCAGGTCACCTGGGTCCAGAGGCTGCACTCCCACCCGCCATGGTGGAACTGTCGAAGTCCCCAAGGTACAGCGGCAAAGCTGAGATTCAAACCCAGGTGTGTGGTTGTGAAGCTGCTCACACTTGTGCCAACCTGTGTTCCAGACTGTCACTGGCCGCTTTCCCCATCCCACCTCCCAGGCCCCTGGAGTTAGAGAATTGAGCTTCAAGCTGGAAGGACTTTGAGATTAGTTTTAGCTTGGTCTGGTTCTAGTGAGAGCCCTCTTCCTATTTTGTAGACAGCTTCCATTTCGCTGTGTCCCCAGATGGCAGAGAGGAAGCAAGCTCTCTGGGTCTCTTCTTCCAAGGGCACTAATCCCATCATGGGGCACCCCGCTCCTGACCTCACCTACACCTAATGACTTCCCAGAGGCCCCATCTCCAAATACCACCACCGTGGGCGGTTAAGACTTCCAGATATGAATTTTTGGGGGAACAGTTCAGTCCAGAGCAAGGATATAGGACTGTTTTGTCTTTCTGGGGAGGACCCCGAGTCAGGGTGGGGGGGCCGTGAGCGGCCTGAAGTCACTCTGTGAGGATTGGCGAGCAGGCCCAGCCCTCCAGACTTGGGCCGGGTGTCCAGAAGCCGCTCAATCTGGCCCACACTCACCTGTACCTCTTTCTTCCCATTCCAGACGGAGCCTGCGGCTGGTGCGGCTGCCGAGCAGGGCCAGGCCGGGCCCTGCCCGCAAGGACGCCCAAGCCCTTCGCCGGCCCCTGTGCCCGAGAGCCCACCAGGCTCTCTTGCTGGACCCACCATGACTTCAGAGCCCACGTCACCCCCAGTAGTGCCCCCTCTCCACTCCCCCAAGTCTCCTGTCTGGCCCACCTTCCCCTTCCACCGGGAGGGCAGCAGGGTCTGGGAGCGGGGCGGCGTCTCGTCCCGGGACCTGCCCAGTCCTCTGCCCACCAAACGGACCAGGACGTATTCAGCGTGAGTACCCGCCCCTCGCCCAGGCTCCAGTGATTTTCCCCAGGACAGGGCTCCAGCCCTGTCCAACCCCTGTTGTCCTCACTCAAGGACAGAGGAGCTGTGTATGGACCTTCCAGTAACTTCTGTGTTCGTTCATTCATTCTTCACTCCACTAAGATTTATTGAGCACCTGACCAGGGGACCCAGTGATGAATAAGACAGTCTCCACCCATAAACTGCCTACAATCCAGGAGGAATTTGTCCACCATTCACCTCCACCCAGGGTTGGGGGAGAAGGCACAGCATCAGGCGTCAGGGAGGGGAGGATGAGGTCCTAGTGGGTTTGGAAAATGTGTTAGGTGAAGAAGGAAGTTGGGTGTTCCAGGTACATGGGTCAGCCTGGACCAAAACGGAAGCAAGGGACTGACCTCTGGTGAGGGGTGGGCAGGCGAGACAGAGACCAGGCTTGGGCCTCTGGCACAGGTCACTGGCTGGGGTCACATGGGGGAGGCGATTTGGAGAAATCACAAGGGAGACTGACTTGCCTTGGCCAAAGGAGAGATTTTTGGTTTTGTTTTAAGTAAGCCCTACGCCCAACATGGGGCTTGAACTCACAACCCCAAGATCAAGAGTCGCACACTCCGCCGACTGAGCCAGCCCAGGGTCCCGAAAGGAGAGGTTTTGGATGGCAAGCACTAATTGTCCCCTGTGTCCAACCCAAGGCCAGGCACAGAGCAGATGCTTAATAAATGATGAATGAGTAGATACGAGACAAATAAGTCAATAGGATACTGCGACCTCAAGAGGTAGTGAGCTCCCCATTTTGAGAGAAATTCGAGTTTAGGCTGAGCATTCTTCCCTCAGAAATCTTACAACAGGAGCCCATGTAAACCTGAATCGTCTCAGGAGGAAAGGGTCCTGTGCACAGAGAGGGGCACTGGCTGGGAGTTAGGAGGCCCACTTGCTGTGCACCCTCGAAGGGCCAGCTCCCCTCTCTGGGTCTCAGTCTCCTTGTTGTCCAATGGGACCATAAGAGAGCATTACTGTGTGCAGTTTCTGGCCTGGGGAGGGTTTTCCACAGCCCTGGGACAGGCTCTGCAGGCAGGCAGGGCCCAGGGGGGCTGTGGGAGTCCAGGGAGGGGAGGCCCCAGGCCACAGCTCTTATCCCCCTACTCTAACCTCAGGACAGCCCGTGCCTCGGCTGGCCCCGTGTTCAAGGGCGTCTGTAAGCAGTTCTCACGCTCACAGGGCCATGGCTTCATCACCCCTGAGAATGGATCCGAGGACATCTTTGTGCATGTGTCTGAGTGAGTCCCTCCCGCCTCCCTATTCTTGGCTGGGCCCCTGCTGCAGGGTCCCGGCAGGGCCTCAAGAAATGCCTCTCCAAGCCTCTCCCCTGGCTGGCTGAAGTCTGTGTCCCTGGCATCTTTCTCCTCCTGTCGCAGGGGCTGCGGGTGCGTGTGTGCGGGGGGGGGGGGGGGCGGTGGCACGTGGGGAGGGGACACCCAGGCCGCAGAAGCCCCGGGAACCGCTGGCTGAGCCCTGGGATCCTGCATCACGGGAACTGAGGACTGGGCCAGCCCCTGGGTCTTCTGGCCTGGAGGGTAGACGGACATGGGAGAGATGATCTAGGCCTGGCCCCCAGCCCTGATGCCAGGCAAGACCTGGTGGGGGCAGGGGGCACTGAGCTTCTCCAGGCCTCCGGACCCCCCTTGCCTTTCACGGCTCAATCCCCAAACAGCACAGACAGGGAGGGACCTTTTCGGGTTCCCATTTTACAGATTCGAGCTGAAGCTCTGAGAAGGGAGGGGAGGCAGCCCTCAGGCCAGCCCACAGTGGGTGTCTGGGAGCGGGGCCTGCTGCTGGGCTGACGCCCCTCTCCCGCCCACCAGCATCGAGGGGGAGTACGTGCCCGTGGAAGGCGACGAGGTGACGTACAAGATGTGCCCCATCCCGCCCAAGAACCAGAAGTTCCAGGCTGTGGAGGTGGTGCTCACCCAGTTGGCCCCACATACTCCCCACGAGACGTGGTCCGGCCAGGTCGTGGGCTCCTAGGCCGGGGGGGCTCACGTGTCAGCTGCCGGGCAGGTGGGGAGCCACACAGGGTAGGCAGGCAGCCGCGGGCTCCAGGCCCCTGCACCTGCCGGGTCCCCCGGGCGGCCTCGGCGTACACGTGTCTGTCTGTGCTTGTGACCGCGAGCACGTGCCTCCATCCACCCCCCCGTGACCCACGACTGTTGTGTGAGCTGGACCAAAGGTGAGGCCCCCCCGGGCCTGCCTTCTTGTTGTCGGCTCTCTCCTGCCCCTCCCTGCCACATCCGCACAGGACCCTCTCGCCCTTCTGTCCCCCGAGCCCCTGGGGCCTGCATCCGGGCCTGGGCCTGGGAGGCAGGGGGCGCCAGTGGGCCCCTCCCCGTGCAAGCGGGTTCCCCTTGCCTCTGCCCCAGGCCCAGCCCAGGGCCAGATTCTGCTTGTGCTACTTAACACCTCCCACCCTGGGCTTGGGTCTCCCGCGGTGGCCTGGACCCCTTGCCACAGAAGCCAGGCCAGCGAGAGCTCTGGGGAAGCCTCCCAGCCTCTGGCAGGGGAAGAGGGCAACCCCTGGAGTAGCAAACCCCTCCTCACTGCCACGGGCCCAGCTTCCCTTCCCTCCATCTGCTCTCTCCTCTCAGCATCCCCGAGAGGCACGCAAGGAGCTGAGGGCAGAGGTGGTTTTGGGGTCTCGGTCCCTCCTCCTCCTCCTCCTCGGCTTGGCAATGGCTCTGTGAGCTCCAAGGCTGCATCCTCTCCCCTGGGCCGCGCTGAGCCACGCTGCCACCACTCTCCGAGACGCAGATCTGTGGAGGGGTGGGGGCACATCTCCCCCTGCTTGGATGGAGCCAGCCCCTTCGCCCTGACCCACAAACTCCGCTGATGCTCTGCCCATGCCCAGATAAGGCTGCCGAGGACCTGGCGAGGCAGACGCACGTCCCCTCAGGCAGCGCCAGGCCTGGGCACCCACAGGATGGCCCTCAGCCCGAGACCACTAGCCCTGTAGCCCCTTGCTGGACCCTCTCCCCGAAGCACTACTGCTGGCCCCCACTAGGCCAGTGGCTGAGGTGTGTGGTCCCAATCTCATGCGTTGAGTCCCTTAAAGGGTGTGTGTGTGTGTGTGTGTGTGTGTATGTGTGTGTGTGTGTGTTTGTGTGCATTCACTCTCGGGTGGGGGGTTGGTCTGGCCTGGGAGGCCAGAAAGGAGAGGCTTCGCCTCAATCCCCCCCATCACCACCACACCCCTTCCTAGAAAACACATTTGATGCAACAAGAAATGGGGGTCGAGGGAAAGCCTGCCAGGGACAGTAAGCCTTGAGACAGGGTCTGTGAGTAAAACAGGGGCTCAAATGCCCAGGATGAGGGTTATCTGTTTAGAAGGATCTCCAGTACTGCAGGTACCCCTTGGGCCTCGGGGTAGAGATCAGCTGGGGTACGTGCACCCCAGCCCCCAGGCTCTACCAGGCTGGGTGGGGGGTCAGAGCTGCTGAGAAACAGAATGGCCCAGCCTGACACCCCAGTCTGAGCTGGAGCTGGCCTGACAAGGCCTGAGGACTTGCCCCAGAGGAATAAGGACTCCCTGGCTTCCTGGGTGGAAGGTTTATTGGTGCAGGTGATCTCCTGGAAGCTCCCCCCCAAGACTCCCTCCTGTGAGCAGACCCCCCCCCCCCTCCGTTTTTAGGCACTAGCCAGTAGACAGGATGTGGCAACATCAGCCCCAGGGCTGTCTGGGAGGCAGAGGGGCGGCAGTACCCCTCCAAACCCATAGCCCTGCAGTGTGGAGTCAGAAATCCTCCCAAGACCCCCAGCCGCCTGGACTCCCCCCCCCCCCCCGGCCCACCAACCTCCCATCCTTCCTAACACTGGCAATAAACCCTCAACTGTGACTCAGCCTGGCCCAGAGCTGCCTCTGTCTGTCTGGGTCCCGGGGGAGGCGCTTGGGGAGGGTACCCCCAACTTAACCCTTGTTTAGGGCTTCAATGGCCCACTCTCCTCAAGTGGATCAAAGACTTCCCGTGTGACCAGGCAGGGGGTGAGGGGAGTCCCTGCCCACTCTGCCTCGGCTCCCTCACGTAATGTCATCTGTGACTGGGGCCAATTATCCATTCAGACAGAGCTGACACCATACCTTGTTCCAGGAATTTTAATGTTTGTGAGAGAAAGTTCTGGCAAATACGCACCTTCCCTGGTGCTCTGCGCCCTGCCTGGGACAGGCAAGCAGAGCGGGCTCTATCTCGTACCAACACTAGTGCAGGTCTCCTCCCGGCGTAGACAGAAATCTGTTCTCTTTACAAGTACAAGCAGCAGCTGTAGCCAGGGCTGTCGGGGTGGAGGACGGAGCCGGCCCCCCTAGGAGCTGACCGGCTGGGGACGGTTGTCCACGCGGACCCTGGCCCCATCAAGGTGGGCCTTGCAGCAGGTAATAGGAGGTAGGCATCCTGAGCCGGAGGAGGAGGGGCCCTGGCGCCCCACCCAACACCAGGGCCAGGGGCTCTCTTTAGGCCTGGGTGGAGCTCTCTAGAAGTCCCTAGGAGCGGGCGTGGGCCCTGGTCATGCCTCATGGGCTGTCTCTGGGAAAAAAATCTCACGGCATCGCTGTACTGTATCCTGCGGAGAGACCACACTGTGGCCGACGGTCCGAGGGTCAGCGTAGATCTCGAAGTCATTCCCACCCTGCACACAAGGGCAGGAAGATGCACATACATGTGGTGCCTGGAGGAGGTTCCCTGGGCTAAGGCCCAGCACGTGCCCTGCCATGGGGTCCCCTCCCCACACTGGCCCCTGCAGAGCTGCCTCTCCTCCTGCCCCCTCAGAACCACCCGGACCCCCACCTTCTCAGCCTTCACCAGATCTGCCCTGACTTGCTGTGTGACATGGGACAAGCGTCCAGCCAGCTCTCAGCCCCAGCCTTCCAATCTGTGTAATGGGGCTGAGGAACACTGGCTGGTCTCCGGGAGTCTCCCCAGGGACAGTTCTGTCGCCCTGTGTCCTGGCCTTGACCTGGGGGTGAACTGGGGTGGAAAACATCTGGGCTGAGCCACACTCACGGGGCTGGTCTCGTTCCCAAAGAAGTGAATGGTGTCGAAGCTGTCCTGGCCGAGGCTGTCCAGGCAGTAACGCTTGTCCCAGCCCTCGGGGAAGACGTCAAAGCTGATCATGCCGCCTGCAGGGGGTGGCAGACAAGGCGAGCACAGGGGTGGCCCATGGGATGAACTTGGGCAAGATCCTGCATTTATTCATTCATTCAACAACCTGGAGTGCCTACGCAGAGCCAGGCACAGGGCATGGGAGCCTCAGGCTCCTCACTGAGAGCTATGGTCCCAGGGGGGCAGAACAGGCAGTGGGCAAGCCAGGCCACCTCAGAGCCGTGGGGCGGAGGGACGGAAGCTGCCCCAGCCAGCACCACCGGGGAGACCTCTCTGGGAGGGGACACCGAGCTAAGGCCTGAGCCAGAGCAGCCACTGCGGGGAAGCAACCATAGTCCCCGAGGCGGAGAAGGACACGGAGTGTCCCAGCACCAGAGAAGGCAGGGCAGAGGTGAGGCCATGCAGGCCCTGGGGTCCAGCAGGGTCTGCTTTTCGGGGAGCATCCCTCTAGACACTAGGCGGTGGGAGGACGGCTGCGCTGGAGTCAGCCAGAGCCTGAAAAGAGGCTGCTGGTGGCAGAGGTGTGAGCCATGGTCGGATTCCAGGATTCTGGATGCAGGGCCCTGGGACTTGCTAGGAGACTGCCCTTGGGAAGGGGGTGCGGGAGAAACACTGAGGGAGACCTGAACTACTGGGTGGGTGGCAGGGCATGGACCGGGTTTGGGTGGGGAGGACTACCGGGCAGGAAGGCTTTCTAAAGACGCTGGGGAGTGCCGCGTGGCCTGGGGAGTGAGGCCCGGGGCTGGCTTCTGGGCCAGGCTCTCAGACCCTCCACGGGATGAGTGGATGCACGTACCTCGAGAGAACCTCAGCCCTTTGCCGGCAAACTCTGTTTTCAGGGCTTCCACAAACTTCTCCCGGATCTTCTCCTTCTGCAGGAGGGGAGGGAGCAGACTGAGGCTCAGAGGGCTGCCCTGTGCCAGGCCCTGTGCCGGGCACACAGCTGGTGGGAGCTCAGAGTCTTCCAGGTGGAGATCGTGACCCCCATTTTACAGATGAGGAAACCGAGGCTCAGGGAATGGCTGTGTCCTGTTCAAGGTCATCCAGCCTCAGTGGCAGGATCCTGCCAATGGGGGTGTGGGCGGGGTATCTGGAGGAGGCCTTGGAGTGGAGGCATGAGGAGAAGTTGAGGGGATGGGCTTTCCCCAGCGCAACAAAGCAAACCAGACACCAGAAATGAGCACGAGGAGCAAGAGCACGTGAAGACCTGTTACTACGTGGCAATGCGTGCTCCGAGAGAGGTCAGCAGGATGCCGGGCACAGCCACAGCACCAACCACATGGTGCAGGGGGCTGGGGGCCTCAGCAGTGCCAGGAATCCCCTGCTGCACCCCAGCCCTCGGGCAGGATCTTGTAAGTCTGCAGCATATCTAGAGACTCGGACTAAGGAGACATTCACTTATTTGGCCGAGGACCCCCAGCCTGGCCCTGCTGGGGCCACAGGCGGAACAGCCATGCAGGGCCTAGAGGGGCAGCATCTTGGCTCCTGTGCCGAGGGCCAGCACCACAGGGAGGGAAGGTTTGCGCAGTGCAGGCTCGCTATGCCCGAAGCAGCAGTGAGAGCCTGGCGGGACAATCAGCTCACAGACGGTCTGGAAAGGAGCTTGGACACATCCTAGGGGACCAAGAGCCACTGAGGATTTTGAAGCATGGGAGTAGAGTGCCTAGGACTGCATTTTAGTGGGTCCACGTCGGGTAGGACTGGAACGGAGAGAGGCAGGCAGTGGCTGATGGTTTGGGGCCTGAAGTGGGCCAGGGAGGACATGAGCTATCAGGCCAGATACGACCCAATCTGAGAGATAAAGGCAGGCCTCCTGGGTTCCAGGCCTGGCTGTGTGACCAGGGGTGAGTCACCTGACTTCTCTGAGCCTATTTCCTGGGCGAAAGGAAATTCTCTCCTAGAAAAGCAGAGAGGTGGGAGGTGGGCCCCCAGGAAGGCCAGAGTCCCCATCAGAGGCTACTTTGTGGGCCCAGGGTTAGAGTTAAGGGTGCCCCAGGCTCAGAATAAATGTTCCCACACGGCCCAGGATGGCTGTACCTCCTGTCTCTGGAGAACCAGGCTGACGACTGGACAGCCCCATGTGTCAAGTCCAGCCTTAGCAAGGACCAGCGCTGTGACCTGGAGCTAGTCAGCCTACGGCCTCAATGTCCTCCTCTAAGGAAGGGGACTACTACTGGCCCTTGGGATCTGAAGGACTAAGGATGAATAAAACATTTATATGGGATCCTGGCTGGTGTAGGTCACACAGATCAGGCAGCTTGTGCCCTCCCCTCATACCAGAAGGGGGCGAACAAGAGCCAGAAAGACAAGAGAAGACCCTGGGAGCTGCGGGAAGGGTCAGCGTGTGCCAGACTTCCATCTTGCCCAGTCATTACAGCCCACGAGATGGGAACTATGCTCACCCCCACTTTACAGACGCGCAAACGGAGGCACACGATAGTAAAGCCACTTTTCCAGGCTGCTCGGCAAGCAGGAGGTGGAGCTGGGATTGGAAACCGGGTGGCCTAAGTAGGGGCCACCTCTCAGTATGTGTGTGGGAGGGGTTCTCTGCCAATGGTCAGTCTTCACCACCCCAAAAAGAAAAGCCTCCGTGCCCGTGGGCAGTGCCTACCCTAAGCCTTGGGACATGGAGTGGGAATGGGGGTGGGGGTTGGTGAGCATCCCTGAGAGTCCCACCCACCCTCAGGGAAGCATCACCAATTCCCTATGTGACCTTGGCAAGTCATTTTCCTCTCTGAGCCTCAGTTTCCTCATTCATAGAATGCGGACGACACCACCTATTTCATTCATTCAGAAAGTAGGTCTCGAGCACTTGCTGTGTGTTGGGCACGTGCCAGGCACAGGGGACCCAGCAGTGAACAGCCACAGAAATCCTGGCCCTTAAGGAGCTTACAGCTTCAGTGTGGGAGACAGACAGTAACCAAGATTTGAAAAGTAGGTGACAAGAGTGTATTAGAGGGTGGTGTTGGCTGCCTGGGGAGTAACTGGATAGGCGAGGAGCAGGAGGGGCAGGGGTGCCATGTTCAGTGGAATGAGAAAGTGACACCTGCGCAGGACTGGAGGGGAATGGGGAGAGGACGAGCGGAGTCTGAGGGAAGGGTGTTCCGGGTGGAAGGCATAGCCCTGAAGCTTGCTCTGTCTCTATCTGCTATCTCTAGAATCAGCAAGGAGGATGTGGTTGGAGCACAGACAGCAAGGGGGAGAGAAGGCCAGAGACGGGCCGGTGGCAAGAGGCTTGAATGGATGGACTTACTCCATCCCTGAAAAAGCGGGGTGGGCGGTGGGGATGACAAGCAAAATGCAAGTCAAGGTTTAGCAGGGGCAGCATACCCAAAGGCAAGAGAAATGCTGGTATGTTCTAAGAACAGACGCACAGAGAGAAGGCTGAAGGGGTGGGTCCGAGCTGGGCAGACCCCTCGGGGCTCAGGGCAGCAGCGGAGGGGCTGGGGCATTGCAAAGCTGGCAAGGGGAGCGATGGAAGGACTGTAAGCAGGGAGTGGAGGGGGCCGACATGCTTGAAAAGGTTCTCAGTGGCCCTGCTGGAGAACAGACTGGCAGGGGTTTTGGGGGGAGAGCACACAGGTGAACAGATTTGAGGCCACTCCGGAGGCTGAATCAAGAGGAATTACTGCTGGACCCCACATGGGCAGGAAGGTAGAAATGATGCCCTTGGTAGGTAAGTGGTGGCTGCTGATGCTGGTCACCAAGGGAAGGAAACCAGCCATGTAGGAAAGATAGGGGAGTGCCTAGACCATGGCACATGGTGGGTGACCCAGTGGGTATTAGTTGAATCAGAACCATTCCCCCCCCCCCGCCCCCGCCTCATCATCCATCTCGCTGATGAGAAAGCAAAGGCCCAGAGAGGCTGAGTGACCAAGGTCCTAGAGCCTAAGGTTGCACAGCTGGTGGCACCTTGTCCAGTTCGGAGAACTCGATTCGTTCCTCCAGGGTACAGCTTCGGCCGATGGGCGAGATGTTCAGCATGCCATTCCGGAATTCGATGAAGGTTCCGCTGGTGGTAACGGGGGTGGGAGAGAGGGCAGGGAGCCAGGGAGAAGAAGGGCCCTGAATTCAAATCCAGCCCCGCCTGGGACCACCGCCTCCCTGGACTTCACACGGGACAAGAATCCACACACCGAGAAGTTGGGGCCCCAGCACCTGCCGGTTGCGTCCAAGAGACCTGCCCCTGTCCTCCCTCAGGCTTGGGATGGTTGGGGGGAGGGAGGCTGGATGCAAGGCTGGGAGGGGTCTCACCGCTTCTTGGGCAGTCTGAGCAGGGCCATGTAGCGGAGGCAGAAGTTGATCAAGTCCTGCAGTAGCTCCTCCCCCAGGTGGTTCTGGATGGTCTGGGCAAGGAACACGGGGCTCTGAGGGTGGCAGGCACAGGGCGCTCCCCCAGCCCAGGGCAGAGGGACCACAGGCTGTGCCACCGTGGAAAAGTGTTGTAGGCTGAGGCCCTGGGGGGCACTGACCTGCTTGGAGAGCAGTCGTCCATGCTTATATTGCACGGTCCCATTCTCGGCAAACACATAATCAAACTTCTCGATGACTTCAGGGGCCCATAGAAGCCAGGAAAAAAGAAAGAGTGTGAGACCAAGCACCCAGAGCCAAGTGGAGGGATAAAGCCCACACTCCTGGGTTTGGCATTCATAGCCCACTTGTTCCATCCTAAACCTGCTTTCCTAGGCTCTTCACCTTCAGCTTTTTTTCCAAACAAGCCAGCGAGCCAGTCACACCTCTGGGCCGTTGCTTACACAGGTCCTTCTGCCTGGACCGCCTTCCCCTCCTGCCCCTCCCCCCTCCAAGATCCAGCTCCCTCCTCTGGAAGCCTCCCAGGACTCCCCCGCAGGGGGCGCCATTTCCACTTGCTCCCACAGCCCCAGGGTCCAGGGGCTTCTGCTTTGTTTTACCCGTCACTGTTTTTCAAGAATGGCTGCATGGGGGAATTTTCAGCTCTGGCTGCCACAGTAAGTGGCATGAAGAGGAGGCTCAGAGAGCGCAGTCAGGAGGGAGCCTGGACAATGGAAGGGCGGTGGAGAGGCCGACGTGGACCCACAGGGAGATATTTCTAGACTTGTTGATGGAATGCACAAGGGGGTGAGGAAAAGGGAAAATTCAGGTAAAGTTTCCGGTTTGCAAACTGGTGGGATCTGCCTCAATGGTGCTGAGACGGGGCACTCAGCTGAGAACAGATGCTCTGGGGCCAAAACAACTTCCCAGGTGACTTCAGAATCCTTCTGTGTTCAATGGGGTAACTGTGCCCACCCTAAAGTGTGGTGGTGAGGATGCATGAGAAGAAATCAACACATGGTCATTTTCAATAACGGTAACCATTACTGACTGCGCGCATTTTAAAGAGGGCACCTGCGACGCAGCAGAGAGAGCTGAGAATGTCAACTTCTCCAGAGCAAGATGCTGCCTGCTTTGTTTCCTGCCCTTCCTCCAAAGCTGACACGGTGCCTGGCACATGGCCGGCGCTCACTATGAATCAGTGAGGGAGCGATCTGGCTGTTCCCTCTGCTTCCTCTGCCCCACAGATGCAGGGCTGGGTCTTTGAAGGCACAAAGGTCCAGGGACCTCCCCAACTCCCCCCACCCCCATCCAGACTGTGGAACTGGCTCTGGGTGCTCCTCCTACCTTCATCCCCCTCTCCCAGCTGCTCAGCAATCTTAGAGTAGTCGGAGCCGCCGACCACACCGATCTGCACCCTACTCCGCAGCTTCTGCAGGAAGGCAGCCACCTCAGGGTCAATTTTCTGCAGGGGGTGGAGGTGGGGAAAGCACAAGATTTCTGGTTGTCAGCGTGTCTGGGACCTCACTCAATCCACACTCAGCGCTCAGCATCCAGGAAGCCATGTTCCATCCGAATCTGAGGTCGCTCAAGGTTTAGAACCCAGACCTCAAAATGAGATGTAATGGATTCAAACTCTGGCTCAAGTCCCTCAGTTGCAGGCTGATCTTGGGCAATTGGCTTTGCTTTCTTTGCCTTAGTGATTGTCCCATTTATAAAACGGGGATCATAGTAGCAACCAGCTGGAGGTGGTCAGTGCTAAGATTAAATGAGATAGCGCACCCAGAGTGCTTGGAAACGAACAAGCAATTAACTGGTGACTAATCACATGAAGATTCCCCAAGGACATGAAAACTAATGAGGTACACGCCACGTTTTCAGGCTTCCAGCTATTTAAAGCTGACAATTCCTATAGGGAATGACCATGTCAAATTCTGCCAGAGCACAAATTGGTGCAGCCACTTTATAGGGTAATTTGGCAAGAAAACTTAAAATGCATGAACCCCGTAACCCAGAATTTCCACTTCTCTTGCCTGGGTGTATATGGAGGTTCACTGAGGTATGGTTTATCATAGTGAACACCTGCAAACAACTCCTAGGCTTGTCACCCGGAGAATGGTAAATATGTGCTCTGAAATACTACACTGTGGTCACCCAGGGTAAGGCAGGCCTGTGCTTCCAACAGGGGAGAGCCCCTAAGACATGCTGTTAACTGTCAAAAGTAAGGTGCTCAGCACAGAGTCTGCTTGAGACTCTCTCTCCCTCCCACTGCCCCACCCTCCTAAAACAAATAAATCTTAAAAAAAAGACAAGTTGCAGGAAGGCACACACAGTATGATACTACTCATTAAAAAAAAAAAAAAAAAAGAGGGGCACCTGGGTGGCTCAGTCAGTTAAAGCGTCTGCCTTCAGCTCAGGTCATGATCCCAGGGTCCTGGGATGGAGCCTGCTTCTCCCTCTTTCTCTCAAATAAATAAATAAAACCTTAAAAAAAAAAAAAAGAAAAGCCTCACAAAAACTGCGTAGTATTTGTTCTGAGCAAATAGATCTAGATGAAGGTCTGGAGGGAAGCCACATGACAGGCAACCACCTGTCAAGTGGGGTTGGGCCTGGGATCCTGATGTAGTCAGAAGGCATTTTAGCATCTCTGTTTTCATTCTTCACGAGAGAATGTGTTCATGAGTATGTGTATAATTAAAAATTAACTTTTATTTATTTATTTATTTTAGTAATCTCTATACCACGCGGGGCTAGAACTTAGGAACCCCAGATCGAGTCACATGCTCTTCCGACTGAGTCAGCCAGGGGCCCCCGAAATTAACTTTTTAAAAGCACTAAGGATAGGGCTTGGCACTAACATTGGTGGACAGCAGTAACACACTTGTACAGGCTGTTGGGTCAGTGGAGCAAAGGGTCAGAGGGAGGGGTTGGGGCTGGGCCTTAGACCTTGCCACCCTCCCTCCACTGTATCTTTCTCCCGTCTCTGGGGACCCTGGGAGCTGCTGGAGGCAGAGCAGCCTGATTCCTCCTTGTGCTCCCAGAGCCTACCTAATCCAGGGCCCTCAGGCAGGGAAGGAGGGGTGCATTCAGGACCTAAGAGGGGAGGCTAAGATCTGTCTTCCCATCAGCCTCTGCTCGGCAACCCTGCCCTATGGCTCCCTGCTCTAGGGGATCCCAGTGTTCTTTATGGCCCGACTGGAGGGTGGAATACCCTCAAGGCTGGCAAGAGAGAGGCCTGCTTCTTTATGTACCCAGCTGGTGAGGATCGGTCTAGGGGCTCATCTAGGGTGAGATCCAAAGCTAGAAAAACTGAGCGTGGAGCAGAATTTGGAGGATCAACACGGTGACAAGTCTTTGGAAGAGTTGTACTCCCACCCTCCCTGGGCCACAATACCTTCACAATGACCAGGGTAGGCCCGGGGACTCTCACTTCCAGGTGGGCAGGGCCCAAAACTCATCCAAAAAGGTACAGAAGCCCTCCCTCCCTCCATAACTGAGGGTGGGAAGGAAAGTGGTTGAGGAGCTTGAGAAATTAGACCTAGGCCCAGGCCTGTAAAGGTCGGGTGGTATGGCTCCAAGACTCCCGGACTCTCACTAGATGGCGACTCGTGCTAGCGCGCGCGCCGCGCCCTGTCTAGAACCCCGGGCTCAGATGCCAGCTTCAGGCTACAGGTGCGTCCTAGGGGCGGGAGCCGGGGCTGGGGAGGCGGGGGCGCCCGGGGACCAAGCTTCGGCGAGAAGAAGCCTGAGCGGGGGTAGGGAAGCTAGGTCCCCGCTCGCAGCCTCCTCCCTCCAGAATTCCACCCGCCCCGACGCTCCCGGGCAGAAGGTGGGCGCAGACGCTCGGGGGCTGCGACACGGGGGACCGGGGCCGCATCACTCCCAGCGGGCGGCCCTGGGTGGGGTACCGCTGCATCCCACACTCGGTCCTGGGTCACCACTTTCGGCCTCTGGGCGTCCGCGTGACACTCCCGACCGGAGCTGCTGAACGTCGGGGCCTTACCTGGCGAGCCGGCGTGAGGGTCCCGTCCACATCAAACAGGCAGAGAACGCGCTCCTTCCTGCGGGCGCCCTCAGCGGAGACCGCCATGCCTGCAGCTCCGCGCTCGCGGCCGAGGCCCGGGATGCAGCCGCCGGAGCCGCTTCGGAAAGAGGCTTGACCGGGCGGGGCCTGGGAGGGGCGGAGCCAGAAGGCCCGCCGGCGGGTGCCAAACCAAGAAGGGGCGTGGTCAGGGCGTGATCTTGGCGGGAGAGGAACTGCTTGGACGGGTCGGGGGCGGGGCCTGAGCTGACTCAGGCAGGCTGATTCTGATTGCACCAGGAGGGGAGGGGGCGTGGCATAGGGCGCAGCAGAGCGCGGCGGGTTGGTCAAGACTGTTCCAAACCAGACGCGGGCGGGGCCTGGGCCTGGGCCAGGCGGGATGTGAGGGATTGAACCCGGAAGAGAGGAGCGGGGCCAGAGTTGCTCCTCCGCGGAAAGATTCTGATTGCATCTGGTCGAGAAGGGGCTGGACGGGGGCGGAGCCTGAAACTCCGCAGTGCAGTGCTGTGCCGTGCAGTGCAGGGCGGGGCGGGGCGGGGCGGGGGCGGGACTCAAAGAACCCGAGCTGTCCCCGACTCGCTCCGCCTGCCATCTATGACTCACCCGCTCGTTGCTAATGTCTTGGCCCTACAAATCTTAAGCTTTATAAGTAATCACCTGATGTCCTTTGCTCAGGCTCTAGACTTTGCCAGCTGGCCTTCGCCGACCTTTACTCCTCGTGCTGTCATTCTGCCCACCCCATGAGGCCCAGGTCATGGTCCCCCTCCTTCAAGAAACCTTCCCGGATCCTAATGGTCACAACTATTTAACCATCCCATTGACTTTACGGTCAGTTCTAGATTTTCTTCGCAGCTCCACCACTATGTGACTTTGGACAAGTCACTTCACCTCTCTGAGGCTTTGTGTCTCCATCTGTAAAATGGGAAGAACACCACCTACTTCGTACGGTTGCTGTGCACCTGCAAAGAAATAATAAATGAAAAAGCCCACATAGTACCTGGCAAAGCCCACAGCAGACCTCCTCCAAAGGAGAATTTATACAGATGTGCTTGATATTGTTACTGGTTAAACAGCTATTGGCACATCAGAAGTCTTAAAAATGGGCAGACCTTTGAGCCAGCAATTTAACTTGTAAAAATAAGGGAAAAAATTGGGAATTGGTTAAATTAATTATGATCCATTTATGAGATGAAGTGCGGTGAAGCCGTAGAATCTGTGTTATAGAATATTTAACATGGAAAGAGCATTGCAATGGAAAGTAGCAGGCTGTCTCCAGGTGGTGGTATTATGGTGAATTTTAACGTTTTTCTCCCCTTGGAAATGCATCGACTGCAGCTTCCTCTTCTCCAAGACTCTCTTTTTTGGTTTCCTTCCATACTGCCAGAGCCAAGCCCACCCCTGCTTCCCTCTGTGCTCCCAGGGGGGTGCCATCCAGCTTGAGAGTATGCCTGGGTGGGCATTTTTGCTGCACCCACCATTCTTGCCCTGATGCCTGTGATCAGCTCTGGCAGTTTTGGTCATGCAAAGACACACATCCACACACCCATGAGTGGCACTTCAGTGCATCATGCTTTTGATAGTTGGGCTTTGTTTGTTTATTTTTGTCTCGGTAGCTGCAGTGGCCTGGGAAGATCATGGGAGGCAGAGTCAGGAAATCTGTAGTTTGGTCCCTGCTAACTGTAAGGACTTGAACAGGTCACCTTTCCTGACCTGTTTCTCCATCTATGTAATGGGGATGTAAATCCCCACCTGATATGACTATGAACAGTGAGATAGTAGTGATGAAGGAGCAGAAGGCAAGCTAAAGACAAAACACAAGGTGACATCCTGGAACCCCCACCCCAGGCACCCAATAGTATAAAGTTTATTGAGTGATAGTACAAAGCTCCTGAAGAGGTAGGAGACCCAAGAGGGTTGCCACCGGAGTTTCTAAGTCTAGGGGTTTTTATGGGCTTGTTGGCGGGATGTTTTAATCTGATTAATCCTCTATGTGGGGTGCCTGGGTGGCTCATTCGGTTAGGCGTGTGCCTTTGGCTCAGGTCATGATCCTAGGGTCCTGGGATCAAGTCCTGCATCAGGCTCCCTGCTCAGCAGGGAGCCTGCTTCTCCCCCTGCCCCTCCCCCTGCTCGTGCTTTCTCTCTCTCTCTCAAATAAATAAATAAAATCTTTTTAAAAAATAAAAAGCCAGCTAAATTATATCCAACAGCGTAGTTCTAAAAAAAAAAAAAAAAATCCTCTATGTGCCTGTCACCCAATCAGGTTTTTGTCATCTATCTATCATGTGGAAAAGGGTGGAGGGCTTCTTCCAGGGTGGGTGTAGAATCCTTTTAAGGGTGGTTTCCTCTTATGGTAGGGGGATTTGGGGGCCATGGGGAGGTAAAGTGAGTTATCCGCCACAGGCAAAATAAGTTTTTAACCTAGGAGAGTACCAAAATAAATATAAGAATAAATGGCATTTTAATTTAATTGTTTTCTTTTTAACTTAATATTTTTAAAAAATCAAAATTAATGCAAAAGAATCCATGATGAGCAGAATATCAGAAAAAAATTAAAAGACAGGATCAATAGGGGTGGCGCCTGAGTGGCATAATCGGTTGAGCGTCTGACTCTTGGTTTCCGCTCAGGTGGTGATCTCAGATCCGTGAGATCCAGCCCCGAGTTGGGCACCGTGCTGAGCTCAGAGTCCGCCTGAGATTCTTTCTCCCTCTCCCTCCCACTTGTGCTTTCTCTCTCAAACAAATACACAAATCCTAAAAAAAAAAAAAAGGATCAATAATTGCGCCCTGCTGAGGAGTCCTATTCAAGCTGGGCAAAAGAAAAATCTGCCTTTTTTTTTTTTCCAGGCGCTGTACCAGAGTCTGATTCATTCATTAAACAAATGCATTGTGCTACACACTGTTCTGGGTTCTGGGAACACCATAGAGAACAAAACAAAGGCCCTGCCCTCAAAAAGCTTTTGTTTTCTGTTAGATACAGACAGCCAACAGAATCATCTCTGTGGGCGGGAAAACCCAACTCGTTCTGCTGCTCCTCCTGCTCCATCCAGATCTGTTCCCTGGGATTTTGGGCACTGGCAGGACCTGAAACCCCTCCCAGGGCCCAGGAGCGTAGAGCCAGCGGGTGGGGCTGGAATTGTGTAGATTCGCCTCTCATATCTCACAGCCAATACTTGTTCCATTGCCGAAGAATTCCTACGAACTGATTAAATGCAGATACCCAGGTCTCACCCCTGCTGCTAGGTTCCAGAAGCTGTAGGATGGGGTTCACAGGGAAGGACAGGGTTTTGTCTCCTGTGGATTGGGTCCACAACGATAGCACACATGTGCCGTAGACCTGTGGTGAACTAGTTTCCTTACAAATACCTTTCACAGTCTCTTCCTGAATTCTCACCTCAACCAGAGGGAGTAGCCCTTGTGGCCACCAATGTGTCCCTTTAAGAGAGAGGCTCATCCCTGGCAACTGGTGCTCAGATGGGGCCCTGGAGCTGCCCTAGGGAGAGGGAGGAGTAGAACTGGGGGAACTGGGACTAGAAAGACTGGCCGGAGGGCATTTCCAGAGCACTGGAGGAAGCCAGGCCTGAAGGCAGGGGGCCTGAGACCCTAGCCTGGAAGGCTCCTGCTCAGAAAGGCTCTGGCCCTATGGGGCCAGGCATTTGCCTGAGGTCTGGAGGTTAGCGGGGCTTCCATATTTGGTTTGGACACTGTGGCTCCTACCCTAGGTGTTTCACTTACTTTTTGCCAAGAACCCTTGGAGGTGAGTACCCTTATATCAATTTCTAGAGGTCGGTACTGACACCAGAGAGGTGAAGTTGGCTTTCCAGGATCACAGTGTGGTCAGGATTCACATTCAGTTCTGTTCCTCCAAAGCTCATGCTTTTCCCTGCCCCCTTGGTGGAAGGCCAACTGTCAGCATGTGCTGAGCGAATATAGGGGGTATGGACCCTCTTTTTCCCCACCTGGAGTGTGACTTTCTGAGGGTGCCAGTCCCAGCCTGAGGGGCAGTCCTGATGTAGTGTGTGGACAGTCAGACTGACCGCTCCTGGGCTGCCCCTCCTCCCCAGCTGGGTGACCTTGGACAGGCCCCTCCCAATGTCTGAGCCTGTTTCTCATCTATAAATGGGGCCACCCAGTGCCAGCTTCTCCCGGGCTGTCAGGAAGATGAGGGTGCAGGAAGGGAGACGTGCTAAAGAGGCTTTGCAAAGAACAGTCAGGGCTGGTCTCTGGTTCTAATTCCCTCTGGGTTCAGGGGCAAGTGGGAGGTTGGGGGAGATTGTGGATGTTGGCTTTTTTTCTCCCTCTTTCAGAATGTCTGCAGGGCTTATGTTGTTTTCACAATAAACAAGTGCATGGAATTTAAACAAGTGGAAGTGTGCATGCTCAGAGGTGTTTGTGGAGGGGGTGGAGGGCTGTTGCTGGGTTGGCACAGGCCCCCTTGGGGCCAAAGCCAGTGGGGACAGGGATGACACTGCTCCACCTGGAGGTGGGGGGCAGGGGCAGCAGCCCTCCCTCCCCCTACACCTGGGGTTAGTGATCTCTGTGGATCAGAGCCAAGCCCCAGGACTGAGAACTTGGGTGATTCACTCCTTATCTCTGGAGCCAGAGGTCGGGAGAGGAGTCCCCGTCAGGGGGGTGGTAGAGACCATCTGATCCATAGACTTCATTCTACAGATGCAGATCTGTAGATCTTGATCAGGGTTATTTGAGTCAGAGGCTCAATCCAGGTAGGTCTGTATCTGAGTCCAGGGTTTTTTATGATCCGATCTCCCCTTCAGTGTTGGCCCCACAGGAGATGCTGGCTCTGTGCCAGGTCCTGTGCTGGACGCTGGGCACACAGGTGATCAGAGCCAGGTCCTACCCCTGGAGGGTGCCTCAGCTAGTAGGAGTGTGCCAGGAAGCACCCACAGGAGGAGGGGTCTGCTCTGGGGTGGGGGGTAGCCAGGACGTTTTTGTAGAGGAAATGCTGGAGCTAGGCCTTCAGCTCTGGGTAAGCAGTTGCTCTGAGGATAGGTGGGGAGGGGAGATCCAGGTCCAGCAACAGTAACTGAAGCTGGAGGTGGAAACGGCTTTGCAGTGACAGGGGCCTGCCCTTGCAGCAGGATGTGGGGGTTGGAGAGGTCCAGGGATAAGTTTAAGAAGGGCCTTGATAGAGGCACCTGGGCGGCTCAGTTGGTTAAACATCAACTTTTGATTTTGGCTCAGGTCACGGTCTTAGCGTTGTGAGATCCAGTCCCGCGTAGCTCTCTGAGCTGGGTGTGGAGCCTGCTTGAGATTCTCTCCCTCTCCACAGCGCCACCTGGTGCCCATCTCTCTCCCTGCAGCACGACCTTGGCGGTGGGGGTGGGGTGGGGGGGTGGAGTCTGGAGCAGAGATCTCCGCAGGGGACTCTGGGCTCCCAGGCAACCCTTCAGACCAGGACCAGTCCCACAACCCCTGCCCCCTTCCAAAGCAGCCAGGCTCCGTGGTCAAGGGCTCACATTCAGAGACGTGCCAGGCGCCTCCTGGGTTCTTTGCTGCCCTCTCAGGCCAGAGCACCGCTGAGCTTGAGACATGGGTCTCATGGTCCAACCTGCCTGCCTGGGCAGGTATCCTCCTACACCGTCATCCCACTCCAGAGCAGGTCCAGCCTCCACGCACACAACTGTGATAAGCGGCCCACTCTTACCTAATGGTTCCCTCAAGCTTTGGGGAACTTTGCTGGAATGTTCTCTCCTTAGAGCTTCCTCTATCCAATACCACCAGGCACCATCACTCCCTCCTCGATGGTTCTCCTTCCACCTTCCTGGGCCTTACAGATCTTCACTACATGCTGAGAGAACAAAGGCAAGTACCACACAGCATGTCTTCAAATCCACAGAAACGTCTGCAGAGATGTTCACAAAATCCAGTATCTCTTAGGATGATGGAATTTCAGAATTTCATCTTTGTACTTTCATTGGTTGCTTACATTTTCTAAATATGGATTATCTTCTAACCAAAAAAAAAAAATCACTTTGGGCAAAACAAATTAAGAAATTTAAGCACACCCCAAATCAAAGCTGGAGTAGCCCCGTCAAAGCTCACGGACACAGGGCAAGAGGCTGACAGTGGCTCTGCAGGCACCGCAGCTCTCGCCTTTCCTATTTCCCAGGAGCTGACCATTCCTCCCCGCACTCTGAACACCCGGGGAACCGGGAGCTTCTTCACAGCTCCGGGCACTTAGCAGATGCACAACACACCTCACCTGTTACCTGACTTCTGCACTACTCTCCTTCCTGGTTTTCTGCTGCTCTTCTTACACCACCCCATCCCCAGTCTGTTCTCAACATAGCAAATCGATTGTGTCATTCTTTGACCTACAAGGCCCTGCACCATCTGACCCACTGCCTCTCCGGCCTCCACGCCTTCCACCGCCCCCTCGGCTCTCGTGCTCCAGCCACTCTGGTCTCCGTTCAGTCCTTCCAGTGTTGTTTCCACTTGCTGCTCCCTCTGCCTGGAGTGTTCTTCTCTCACTTCCATCCTTCGTCAGGTAGGCCTCAGATTAAACATCACCTTGTCACATGACTTGCCCAGCCTCCTCACACATATCCCCCACTCACACGCTCTGCTGCCGCCTGGTTTTATTTCCTCCCCAGCACTATGCCACCTGAGATTACCGAACTTCTCTCCCCTTTTGTCTCCCAACCTCCCCAGAATAGAATCCCTGCCAGCCAGGGGCCTTGTTGGGCCTGCTCAGCACTGCACCCCAAGCGCAGAGCCAGTGCTGCTTTATATAAAATAGGCCCCCAGGGGAACCTTCGTGGGGGTAAATGAACTCACCCTATTGACTTGCCGTGAGTCAAAAAGGCTAAAGGTAAAACCATTTGCCATTTCCCCCACCAGTAGCCGGTACACATCTGCAGCATCTTGGAAACCATCCTCAGCAGAGAGGAACGGCCGCCTCTGCGCGGAGCCGGTTCACCAGAGTCCCCACAGTCGGTGGCTGTGGGTTGCATTCTGCCCTCAGCCTGACATTCATTGAGTATTTCATCTGTGCCAGGCACTGAGCAGAGCACTTGGCATTTACTCTCTTGAAAAGCACCCTGTGAGGTAGGTACCATTTACCCCATTTTACAGATAAGGAGACTAACAGACTGGCCCCCGAGTGGCAAAGTTAGGACTGAAGGCCAGGCTGTGTGATCTCAGAGCAGGCGCTCTTAAGGAGTCCTGCCTCTGAACATGCCAGCTTTGGGGGAAAAAAACAATGTCAGCCAAAGCCACCTACCCTCTGTGTCCTCTGGAGGGACAGAACTGTCTTCTCTAGCTAGCACGCTGAAGACACACAGTGCCTCAACAGCGAGGTCTCACGGGTCTGGTGGTGAGAACACATGACCTAGATTGAAGGGCTCAGCCACGTGCCCCCTGGATCACTTCCTTTCTCTGCACCTGTCTCCCCATCTGTAACATGAGACCCATATCTACATCTCAAGTCCGTTGTGTGTGAAAGCACCCAGCAGAGGCTCAGCCTGGGGAAGCTGCTCACGCAAAGTGGGCCAACTGAACCTACAGACACCTGCAGCCACGCTGCTGTGTCTGGTAGTACCAGGGGATGCTCAGAGAGCTAGTCACCCATCCCCACACTTGTTCAATGAGGTCACGGTAACAAGGTGGGGAGAGATCCGTGGGGCCATAGACCCAGGCGATAGCCAAACTGAAACCAGAAGTGAACACTTTTTGGTGAGGTCAGATGTCCTCTGATGGCCAGCATCCTCTGGAGGAAGATCTCAGAAGTTGGGGCCAGTAGATGAGGCTTTGAGTCTTACTCTACCACCAGTTGCAAGGTGACATCGGCCAAGTAATATTCTCTCTGGGCCTTGTCCCCATTTTTGTAAACCAATGGTGAAAGTCATACATTATTCCCTGCTATCATCACTTCTTATCCATAAGGCTCACAACCAAGCAAAGGCAGAATATCCAGACTCAGCAAAGTTAAGCTCAGACGGAGACAGAAGCCTGGCTATGTTGGATGCATACCCAGCCCTTCAAGCACTACACAAATGCAGCAGGCAGAAATGAGTTTATTGCGTTAGAAAAAACACCAAAGAACACCAGCAAACACCTCCGTACTAGACAGTTACTAGTTTGACTTCAAGGGCACAAAGGAATCTCAAAGGTGCAGCTTGATTTCGGAGAGGGGGTGATGGTCTCATCCCTCCTCCTTCCCTGTCCCTTTAAGCCAGTGGACCTCCACGGAGGTGTCCACAGGACGGTACGATTACACACATGGCTCATTTCCCTCTCTGCTCACCTCGCACACCTGTGTGGAGCTAGCTGGTCACAATGAGCACGCTCCTGGGGTTCTGCTATTGACCGAGAAATGTGAGGATGGGGTTGGGGGTCGTAGCCTGAGCCCAGGCTTCCCAAATGAGTGACGGTGGGACTTGGTTGGGGAAAAAGAGTGTGCCTTCCTGGAGAGCTCCGAGGAGACGGGCTGGGTGATCCCTCCATCTCCCCCCACAATCCCTAGGGCACAGGCATTGGCACAGATGGCTGCTGGCATGAAGGGGGGCTTTCGATGAACCCAGTGACTCAGTCTCTCAGGGTAGCTACTTTGGCTAACTTCTCCTGGATCTGGAGGGACTGCTATTAGGAGTGAAGCCAGCTGAGCCTGGATATGGGGGAGAAGGGGGTGAGGAGCCTGTGATGCCCAGTGCCTTCTGGATAGAGCTGAGAGTTCTGGGAGGAGAGGTCTGGAGCAGGAGCCTGGAAGAGAGGGCTAGGAGAGGCAAGCGGAAAAGGGGAGAAACTGGGTGGGAGGCGGGGCAAAGGCCTCCGCCAACGAGCCGCCCTCCTGGGAGAAATCCAGCCTGAAATCTATTCTCCATGAGCCCAATTCCGCCAGTAGGTCCACCACATTAAATAACAGTCTCTGCTGGGTTCTGCTCTCCAAAATGTCCTTTGACATCACAGCTGGTCACCGTGGAGGTGCCCCTGGTCAGGTCACGGGCCAACACTAAGGCAGAAAACCGTCTTTTCCTCTAGCTGAGACCGTGCTGGTGCCAATTGCTATGACTCATGGCAGAGACAGGAGGAGATGAGGCCAGAGATGAGCAGCAGCTTTTTGAAAAGCAAAGGCACCTGCTACGGGCCAGACCCCGGAAAGAGAACATAATTCAAGTCTGAGAAGTGGCAGGAGCTGTGGCAGGAGGGGCCTACAGATGCCAGGGCTGGGACTCAGGGGCCTGGCAGTTTGAAGTCCCTTCACCACACTCACTCCCCAAAAACTAACTTAAGGGAGCCATGTGAAGAAAAAGAATCTGAGAGCCTCTCCAGAGAAGAAAGGTCTGGATTGTTCCTCCCTATAAGCTCTAGCAGCAGCTCATTAGGAAAATGCCCAGGCAGGCTCTCAACAATGCATCCTTAAAGTCAGAATGACAACGGAAATAACATGTGCCTTCAAAACACATTGAGGATAATGTAAAAAAATCTCTATTGGAAACAACTCCAAATTTTCTTGCCACCTTGATTCTGCATTATTATTATTTCTACATCAGGGATATTTTCCCAGAGCAGGGAACCCCTTCCCCTTGGTCCCTAGCCGAATATTGCATATTGGTTTGGGGGGTGGGGGGTACAGCGACTGATAATATAACCTACAGTATTACTTGCAGACAAAAGGCCCAGGGGTCTCTGCCGCTCCAGCCCAAACCTTCATCACTAGGACAGGTCAGGAGGAAGGTCAGGCTGCTGAGGAAGAGCAGCCCACAGGCAGCAAGGCAGGTTCTCCAAAATTGATGTCAGAGGATTGGCAATCAGTAGGCGGAAGGAAGAATGGCTTTATCCTGTACTCTCTGGCCTGACACTTGCTGTCACTCTCCCTCGATCCTGAGGCTTCTGGTTGCTCCAGGCCTGGCCCCATGGCCTTGCTTGGGGTAGGGAGGGAAGGTGAGAGGTTGCGGCTACAGAGTTCGCTTGGGTTGGGTTAGTCTTGCTGAAACTGGTCCCAGGTGCACCAAGTCCTTTGGTTCATTTAAAAACCAGGGAGTAACTGCTTCCGGAACGTCGCAACTGCTGTTCCACGGATGTCGTAAAACTCATCTGGGTCCTGCAGGTGGTGACAACCTGGGTAGAGCACGGGCGTTCTCTGGAAAGAGGTGCTAGGTCGGGGCTCCCCCAAACTGTGCCTCTTGCCTTCTGCTTAAACAAACCCCCTCCCTTTCTCCAGTGTGGAGGACGCTCAGGAAGCAGCGTCAAAAGTGAACTCACAGACAAGACAGCCTTAATAAATTAGTATAATACTATTAGAAGGGATGGCATTTTGTTCTGTTTCTTAGCAGCATTGTCCTACATGCAGCCTGATGATCTCCTTCCCTGGGAAATTTAAAAAGCCGTCCCTGGTTGTTAGATCTGATGTAAAATTATAAAATAGAAATCTGGTAGGGTTTGTTTTGTTTAAAAAGGAAAAGCCCCTGTGAGGCAGGGCGGTCCCATGCAGTCCTGTTAGCTCTGGCCGTTGGGTCGGCCCACGGGGCTCCCTCCAGGAGGCTGGATCTGGACGGGGTCCAGGAAGGGCCGCAGGGCCTGTCCGAAGGGCCTGTGGAGAAAAGAGACCCAGGGGCTGGGGTGGGCTGGGTGCAGAGTGTCACAGCTGAACCCACAGGGGCGGTGGTGCCACCAACACAGCCTCATTCAGTTTTCTCACATACCCCGCACATGACCTTCCTCGAGGGGCTCTCGAGATAACCTGCTCTGCCCTTTCACCCCTGGGGCCCTCTCCTCAGTAGGTGCTGCCATCTGCTAGATCCTGGTTAGCTGTGGTTTGAACAGGTTAGCGACACACAGGGAACCAGAGCTTTCTGACCTTTCTGTACCTGAAGCTTTAACTCTCATGGTACAAGAAGATAAAATAAAGTTTGAACGAGGAAGCTGAGGCAAAAGAATAAGGGTATGGAAACGAGATCTTCTAGGGAGTACAGGGAATATTCAGGGAAAATGACAAATGCAGGTTGCCAGAAGGCGTTAATGCCACTTCCTAAAGGGCTCCCTGTTCACGCTCAGAGTAGCTTGGCTGGAAAAAAACACTGCAAAAACTGGAGTCTTAGAGATTTTCCAAAATTCCTAGAACCTTAAATCAGGGGGCCCACAACACATCTCAGTTACTGGCCTTCTTTTTCTTTGGGGGATATTGCCATTTTTGAAAATCCCATCCAGGTTTAAAGGGAATGAAGCATTCTTGAGCATAAACAGATGAAACCCTAATCCAGACAAGTCCTAGAACTCCACCCATCAAATAACAATAGCAAGAATGTTCCAGCTACTTCTACTTCCTTAGGGCCCCATAACCTAGATCCTTCAGCAAGGCTGTGGGGGTTCAACACACCCACTGAGGAATAGGCAGGGAGGGCCAGGGCCAGGAGATGGGGCTCTCCTCACCAGCTGGACACAGCTGTCCCATTTCCTCTGCAAGTTTTTCCTGAGGGTTTCCTACCCAGGTGTGAAAAACAGCTCATCTTCCCGAGCCTGCTAAACCTGTCAGGATCTCTGGTGGACAGGGTGCCAGTTCAGGAGAAACTGAGTCAGAGTCAGCAGATGGACATGGTCCTGGAGTGGGTAGAGGCTGCCTGAACATAATCAACAGCCAAGGAGGGGAAAGGTATAATGGGTTTGGGTGTGTGTGTCCTTTTAGGGGACACTGCCTGGATGATGGCCCACAAAGCTGGGACTACACCAGGGTGGGCGGGGCTACAGTGTGTACCTAAAGAAAATGTTTACAGAGGGCTGACTTTGCGCTACAAGATATGAGGGCCAGTAGGATGTTGTCTTTGAGAGCATCAAAGAACTCATGGTGCAGGGGAAGCAAGACCAACAAATGACATTTACAGAATAAGCCATACTATTAATTCTCTGATCTATCTTCTGCTTGTCCATCGAAAAGTGTATTTTATGCAAGCACTGCTGGGAGCGGCCTGCTTCATGAGCAATGTGAAAGACAGATGCCAGGAATCTGTACAAATGCTGGAGCCAGATTCAAGTGGGTTTCTAAGTTCTGTGGTTGCACTCAGGCCAGGGTAGAACAGGTCCAACTCCAAGGAGGGTGAAGGTCACAGAGGTGGGCACCAGTGACTGGAGGGAATGGTGGCTCTCCCCGTTGGCAGGTGCCATCACGACAGGGCCCACCGAGGATGGGAGGGTTCCGCTGAGAGCAGGGAGGGCGGACGTGGGCCAGATGAGCCGTACTGACTGTGAATGGGGGCTTCAGGGGCAGGGCCAGAGATCGAGGCCACTTACGTGGACAGAATTTCAGAGGGAAGGTCAGTGATGTAAGAAGGGATCTTCCTTCCGGTCAGGAACTGTGCCACTTCGTTGGTAAAGGTGTTACAGTTGTTTTCAAAGACGTTGTAGGCCTCTCTCCTGTGCATTGTGGGAAAGGTTTGGCAAACAGATCAGAGGGGCAGCAAGCACATATGTGGAATAACTCAAACCAAGTAAAGGCATGGTGAGCACAGCTGGGTACGAGGACTAGGGTTCTCCTTCTCTCTTACGCTCCAGAGGACTGCTGGATTTGCCACCTTGGACCATAAAACACCGATTTTTAAGGGAAGGATGAAATAAAAATATATGGCTCCTCTACAGTTTCAGGAGAATCTTTATATTCACAAAAGCAGAGCTCAAGGGTTAGATTGAACACTTACTGCAAATGACTAAAGCTTCTTGAAGAGAAAACCTGCTCAAGGTCGCATGTCATCCCAACCCCTCCACAAGCCCCATTTTTGATTTTTCAGGACAAGATACTTGCCCAGTATGGGTTGAGAGCAGCAGCTGCTGATTTCAATCAGGAGGAATAAATAGCCCTTCCTTCCCTCAGAGTTTCAGCAGAAGGTACGCTGGGACAGAGTGTCTGCCTTGGAGCAATGCTGAGCTCTATCTGTGGCATAACTTCCTTCTCTTCAAATTTATTCAGCAAATACTTGGCCAGACCTTGTGCTGAGTGCTCTAGGGGATGTGAGCTGGTGGCTGCCTCCGGGGCCGACTGTCTAGCGGGGGAACAGACATGACTAACCACCACCCATGTCTCCACTCACCGGAACAGAGACTCCCCCAGGGAGGACAGGTACTCCTGAAAGAGTTCTTCTGTGACTTCTGTGCTCCCCACATCAACCACAGAGTCTGGGGGCCCAAGCAATGTCCCTCCCTAAAAAAGCCAACCCAGAGAAAGTCATTAAGTCACCATCTCCACTGAATTTTTTTCATGTGGCTTCCCATGGAAGACCACCAAAGCTCTGTTCCAACAATGTTTACCTTTCAGAGCACCCAGGGCAGATGAAGAGTGTTATTTCCTATTTGGATCAAGGCTGCAATGGCTTAGAGCTTCTTGTCAACTCTCCATTGCCACATTCTGGCAACATGGCTAAGAAGCTGGGCTGCTGGTTTCTGGCGGGGGCCTGGGAAGCCAAGTCTCTGGCCGGTCAGACCCCTGATGATGTCTACTCATCTGGTTGATTAAAAAAAAAAAAGAAACCCAGAACCTGAAGTCTCCCTTTGTCCCCAACGTGCCTGATCCCAAGGCACAATAGGATAACCAGAAATGGCTAGCACCTGACAGGCCATCTTTCTATGCCTAATTTAAGTGTATGCAGCCAGTTTTCTCTTGTGACACACTTGATATCCTTTATAAGACTGGGAAAGTGTGAAGGACTCTGAGAAATCTGGCGGGCTGGCAAATACTTTCACAACTCAGTCCTATTTGGATCTATGAGGCTAATCTAACAATGATGATAGGGTTCCCCAGGCAAGGGAGTTAATGGCCCATGGAAGGCCTGCAGAAAACCCTCTGCCGTGGGTTAACAGACTGCCATAGCAGACCAAAGGAGAGACTGAGGCCAAGGGAGAACGAGCCAAGGGTGAAGCAACAGATCACTGGGGAAGACAGAGCTGGAAATGGATTGGGGGCGTAAGGGAGAGCACTCCTGAGCAGAGCTTCCAGAAAAGACCATTCATTCATGCAATAGCTATTGAGCACCTACTGTGTGCCTGACATTGTTTGAGGCACTGGGGAAAGCATGGTGAGCAGGATAATTATGGTAGTCCAGGAATAATGGTCTCAGAATTGCAAGAGACTGCAAGGTCACTAGTTGAGCCCCTATTATTCACTCATGTAACAAACATGCATTGAGAACTTACTAGGTGCCGGGCCTTGTGCTAGGCACTGGGGGTACGATGTGGGAAAAACAGATGAGATTCTTGCCCTCGTGGAGCTTATAGTCTAGCGGGAAAGGCAGACAAGAAAATCCCATAAACCAATGCATAATTATGAGCTGTGGTAAGGGTCTTGCTGGAAAAGTACAGAATGCCATCAGTACGTACGACAGGGGACCTTTCCAGTCTGAGGGGTTTGGGAAGACTCGCCTGAGAAACTGACACTGAGCTCAAATCTGAAGGATGGAGAGGCAGAACCAGGTGAAGGATCAGGGAGGTGGACTGAAGTGAGAGGGAAGGTTCCAATGTCCTCAGAATGTTCTAGGAATGAGAAGGGGGTGGGGGTGGAGAAAGGCACTACCTGAAAAGAGGTCATTCAGAGGGGGAGACTGAGACCAGATCAGATAGGGCCTGGAGGTCGGGCTGAGCTTGCTGGGTTTTATTCCAAGGGCAGTGGGGAGAGTTCTGACTGAAGTGGGGGAATGCCATGATCAGATTTTCATTTTGAAAAGATCACTTCACCTCCTGTGTGGAGTCCTGACTGAGGAGGAGCAGATGTATTGCTGCAGTCCAGGCTAGTTGTGAGGGTGGCATGGATGAAGGTGAGAGCTCTGGAAATATGGGAAGAGATGAAGAGAGAGAGACTGACTTAAGATACATTTACAAGGTAGAATTGACTGGCCTTCGCGAAGGATTTGTTAGAGAAGGTGGGGAACAGTGAGCAGAAGAAATCAAGAATGACTTTTCATTTATGAGTATCAAAATGAATGGTTGCTTGGTCTTTGCTTGAACACCTCCTATGAAATCTCTTAGATGGCTGAGAGAGAAATTTCTTGGAAAGGTGCATGGACTTTAGAGACAGAGAGTCCTGACTTTTAGCACCGGTGCCACTTACTGGCCCTATAACTTGGGGCAACTCACTTTACCTCTCAGAGCCCTAATCCTTCGGCTGAACACTGGCTGAGTTCACGCTATGAGGTAGGCACTGAGCTGGTAACGGGAACAGAGAGGGAGACACAGTCTCAGCTCACAAGGAGCTTACACACAGCTCCCCTCAGAGACTCAGGAACAGCTCATCTACCATATCATGCTCGGTGTGACCCAGAGGGACCCACACATGCTGAGGGAGTACAGAGGCGGCCAGGGAAGGGTGCTCTTGAGCTGAGTCTTAAAGGAGTTATGAGGAACCATGCCACAGGCTGACATCCACTGGGCTAGAAGCCAGGCATACAGAGTGGTAGCAAATCTCCTGGTCTACGGGAACCCCAGGAACTTGAGACTGGGGAAGGGTGTGGGGGAAGCCACTCACTGGGGGACAGCTGGAGATACCACCACTGCCGAAGTAGAACTCATCCTTGTGCACAACTATGGAGGTGTGCCTGCAATGCAGAGAAGAAAGAAAATAAGCCAGAAAACTTAAAACTGGTCTGAGAAAAAGCAAATACCACACTGTGAGGAGAGTCATTTCTGCCCAAGGATAGACTTACAAGGTCAACAGCCTTATGAAACTAACCAAAGGCACAAATATCATAGATCAGAGTTTCTCAACTTTGGCACTATTAACATTTGGGGCTGGAGAACTCTTTGCCGGGGGGCCGTCCTGTGTATTCTAGGAGGTTTGGCAGCATCCTGGCTTCTACCCACTAGATGCCAGGAGCACCCTCCCCCCCGACCCCCAATTGTGACAATCAAATCTGTCTCCAGACACTATGGAATGTCCTTGGGGGCAGAACTGTCCTCCTTGAGAACCACTGCTACAGATTATGTTAGCAGAGGGGAGGCCCTCGATTCACCGATACTGACAAACCGTTAGTGAAATAAAGGTCTGCAGACCAAGTGTGTTCCCAGGCTTTTAAAACTAACAGGAGCAGTTAACCTGGACCATGCTGAGGGCAAGACTAGATGTGGACCTATTTCAGGGGAAGGTGCTCATATTACTTGGTTTGAATCAAACAAAGCAAAGGATCATTCTGGTCATCCCAAATGTCAGCAGGCTCTAGGAGTCTAGATGGAATACTGACCTACGGTTTCCTCATTAATGGAACTGAGAGCTCAGCTACCATCTTGTCTGACAGGGATGGATCCAGTACAGAGAGACCAAGATAGACAGACATGTGGGGCCCTTGAGACTTCTGTAGTTAGAAAGCTTGGTCAGGGGTGGGCATGACATCATTCTGCCTTTCTTTAGGGCCGGGTGTCTCAACCTCAGCACCACTGCCATTTTTGGCTGGATAATTCTTTGTTGTGAAGGACTGTCCTGTGCATGGTAGGATGTATATAGTAGCATCTCTGGCCTCCCCCTACCCATCAAAAATGTCTCTAGACACTGCCAAATGTCCCTGGGGTGGGTGGTTGGGGCACAGAATTATCCCTGGTTGAGAACCACCACTGCTTTAGGAACTGGAAATTTTATGATACGGAGTACTGGCTTTCAAGCTGGAAGCCACAGACCGGGACCTGAAATGCACAGGTACTGCTTTGTTTCATAAACTAGCCAATCAATGTAGAGTCCCACCCAACTTACCAGATGCCTTCCAGTTGTTTCCCTGTAGAGAAAAGAAGAGATTTAGCCACTTGGGATCAGACTAAATGGCCTCCCAGCCTGAGTAAATTCAGAACATCACTCAAACCCAGAGTAACCCGGGGTTGCCTGCGTGGCACAGTCGGTTAGGTGTCTGACTTTTGGTTTCAGCTCAGGTCATGATCTCAGGGTCGTGGGACTGAGCTCTGTGCTGAGCGCAGGGTCTGCTTAAGACTCTCTCCCTTGAGGGGAGAAAAAAAAAAAAAGACTCTCTTTCCCTCTCCCTCTGCCCCCCGTCCCTCCGCCCCGCTCTCTCTCTTTCTGAAATAATCTTAAAAAAAAAAAAAAAAAGAAAAGAAAAACCCAGAGTAACCCATTATAAACCTCTTGGGGGACTCTCTAGGAATGCAGTTCTCCTCCAATAAGGTCCTTAGGTCCCGATACAGGTATGTTGTGCTAAGTAGGTTAAAAAGTGATTAGCATCCTTCATCAGAATGCAAGATAAAAAACACTGGTATACGGACACCTGGGTGGCTCAGTTGGTTAAGCGTCTGCCTTCGGTTCAGGTCATGATCTTAGGGTCCTGGGATCGAGTCCCACATGGGGCTCCTTGCTAAGCAAGGAGTCTGCTTCTCCCTCTGCCTGCCTCTGTCTCTTTCTCTCTGATAAATAAAATCTTAAAAAAAAAAAACACTGGTATAGATGAACCCCAATTTTGTGTCTGCTTTTCTTTCCCCTTCAGGGTCAATTCAACTTTGCCTTTTCTTTGTCTCATATATAGAGACAACAGAACAATGGTATAAAAAAAGCTATTATCCACTTCTTCATTGAACATATGCGAGGTGAAATCCTTCAGGAAATGACTGGGCAAAACTTGACAAATGCCATCCATCTGAATAGTCAATGCAAATGTATTCTGTATCTCCATATGGCAGAAATGATGTTAGGTATGGAAATGAAAATATGAACAGATCACTGTCCTGCCTTTAAGGAGCCCAAAGTCAAATGGAAAGAGAAACACACACACAACTAAGTAAAATACAATGTTGATAGGCTCTAATTATAGAGTGGTATAATTACAGAGTGGTAAAAACGAGATGCTATATATAATAACGATAAGGAACTACCTTTATAAGCTGCAATTCAACTGGGGAATGAGTAGGGGCAGGGATGGAATCTCTGCCGGGGTGAATATTATGTGCAAATGCACAGTTGTGATAAAGAGAGGTTAGAGGAGAGAGGACAGTGACGGTGACAGGAGGGAAAGTGGCCAGCAGGGGTGCCGGCAAAGTGGGGTAAGCCCAGACAGAAGGCTGCCCTACACCGTGCTGCATTCATGGTTGTTAGGCAGTAGAGTGCCTTGATCAGATCCATGTTTTTAAAAAGACACCTATGGGGGCGCCTGGGTGGCTCAGTCAGTTAAGCGTCTGCCTTCAGCTCGGGTCATGATCTCAGGGTCCTGGGATCAAGCCCCATGTTGGGCTCCCTGCTCAGTGGGAGCCTGCTTCTTCCTCTCCCTGCCGCTCCCCCTGCTTGGACTCTCTATTAAAAAAATAAATAAATAAATAAAAATAAAAGACACCTATGTCTTTTAAGAGAACTGTAGGGGCACCTGGGTGGCTCATTGGTTAAGCGTCCAACTCTTGATTTCGGCTCAGGTCATGATCTCAGGGTTGTGAGATCGAGCCCTGCATTGGCTCCGTGCTCAGCGGAGAGTCTCCTTAAGATTCTCTCTCTCCCTCTACCCTTCCTCCCCTCTTGAAAAAATAAAATAAAATAAGGCATCACAGTGTGTGGTACCCAGAGGTTTGATAAATAGAGACTACATTAGGTATAATGGCCTTGGGGAAAAGGGTAAAGACCCCCAAAAGATAAATTTTACCTCAGGATTGGTGGTAAGATCTAAGAAGGGATTTCAGTATGTAAGGAATTAATATGAAATACTATGTCTATTTTACATATAAACATTTCATTCCCTGTTAGTGTTGCCAGGCTAAATGAAATAACAAGGAAAAGAAAATGTAGCAGAGTTCTGTCTCTCCTCTAGTTAGGAAACCAGTGTGCTTTTCACTAAAAGACCTGCTACTTTGGCCCACAAGGCCCAAATGGACAGAGCGATTCTGGACTGGGGTTTCTGAGGTAGTCCCCTAAAGACTGTGGGGGCAGGCTCTGCCCTTGTCCAAACTGAGCTGAAATCTCACAGTGGTGGATGAGAAACAGACCGGATGCTGACGGGCAGTGGTAACCCATTTAGGACAAGCATCTTCAAATGTGGACTAAGCAGACTTACATCCTTTCTTAATGTGAACTGCTTCACAGTTATCCTTATTCTCACAACATCCTTATGTGGTAGAGTAGGGCAAATATTTATTAACATCATTTTACAAACAGGTAAATAAAGATGGATGGTTTGTCAGGTATAAAAGCAAGAAGGAAAAACACGATATGACAATGTACCCGTTGGAGCAGCTCAGGTAGAAATACTGTTCTGCAGCCTGTTCTTGGGAGGAAAAAACAAGGGCCATGGTCTCCTCCATTGGGTGACAGGCATTGGAAAGTGGAACTAAATTGATTTTTTAATTTTTTTGGCCACACTGGGGTGGGAGTAGGTGAGTAGGAGGTGGTGATTTGAGATTGAATTAGGTCACAAGACCATTTTGGAACATGAATTAGGCTTAGTGGATATTAGCACACTACAGAAGCAGATTATTTTCCCACTAGGATTTCCTCAGCAGGTCAAAGAGTGGGTGGGTCAGATGCCTGCCTGTCTCTAAGCTTGTTGGCACATCCAGTGCACTGATTTCGAGGCCTACGAAGTATGTACATGAAAACAAATGGAAGACATGGATATCAGTCCTGTTTTCATCAAGAGTAACAAAGAATGCAGAGCGAGGTCTGCATTAGTCAGCATTCCACTGATTGTAAAGTTAAGTTAGTATATAAAAGCCAAGGAGAAAATACTCCATCCACCTCCTTATCAGTTAACATGGATGGAGCACATAGACATACATGCTGGTTGTAGGACATGCTCAAGATCAGCACCTGGAATACTGCTGGTGTTCTACAAAGGTCTATTTGGTGATGGGGCAGCACGGGCTCTGTGCAAGTAGCATTAGGTCACTGGTATAAATCAAGTGCAGCTCCAGCTCACCTCCCAAATTTCTCTAATGATAGTGTTTTTATTTATTTTATTTTAATTCCAGTATTTTAATTCCAGGTTTTTAATTCCAGTTAACATACAGTGTTATTGATAGTATATTTATTTATTTTTAGGATTTTATTTTTAAGTAATCTCTGCACTGAATGTGGGGCTTGAGCTCACAACCCTGAGATCAAGAGTCATATGCTCCGCCTACCGAGCCAGCCAAACACCCCTTGACAGGTTTTAATTGGCACTGTTTTTTTTAATTAAAAATTTTTTTAGGTTTATTTTTAGTAATCTCTACACCCAATGTGGGGCTCAAACTCACAACCCCGAGATCGAATCACATGCTCCTCTGACTGAGCCAGCCAGGCACCCCTAACTGGCTGTGTTTTAATCTGCTGGTTGGCTCAGCATCTGCCAGATTACCAGCAATGTGAAGGGGTTAATGTTAACTTACAAAATCAGCTTGCTCTTCTCTGGGGCCACTGGATAAATATTGAATCTAGGTGGGAAAAAGGTAAAAGGAAACATTTGCATAACATAAGTGGGCCTGTGTGCCAATATTGTAAAGAAAAAAAAAAAGCCTATTGGCAGGAGGGCTTTCCCTTCCTTTAGGCAGAGAAAGGTTATCACAAAATCAAATGCAGTACATTTAACATCAGTTAAAAACTGAGAGGGTATTTTGATCTTCAAAAAAAGTAGGTTTAAAACTACTTGATATTCTAATGCTAGGATTTGTTGGAGCCAGTACAGGATTCTTTCCTTGTATAAAATAACTGACATATGAGTTCTTTTCCTCAGTACTGTGAGGGTTCCCTTTTCTTTCTTTCTTTCTTTCTTTTTTTCTTTCAGAGATTTTATTTATTTTTCAGCAGAGAGAGAGACAGCGAGAGAGGGAACACAAGCAGGGGGAGAGGCAGAGGGAGAAGCAGGCTTCCCACTGAACAGGGAGCCTGATGTGGGGATCGATCCCAGAACCCTGGGATCATGACCTGAGCTGAAGGCAGACGCTTAATGACTGAGCCACTCAGGCGCCCAAGGGTTCCCTTTTCATCACTGCTTGTTTTCATTAGTCAGGCCTTATAGCAATGCTTCGAGGTAGGTCTGCAACATTCCACCATTCAGCCAGGCTATATTTACTGAACACCAATCACTGTGCTAGACTCTGGATAAATCTATAGTTCTTGTCCCCAGTGGAGCTTCCAGTCCAGTTCTGGGGATGTGTGCACACTGATGAGAAAAATAAGCAATTACAGGGGTGCCTGGGTGGATCAGTTGGTTCAGCGTCTGACTTTTGTTTAAACATTTTACGTATTTATTTGACAGAGAGAGAGAGAGAGCGAGAGCGCACAACCACAAACAGGGGGAGTGGCAGGCAGAGGGAGAGGGACAAGCAGGCTCCCTGCTCAGCAGGGAGCCCAATGTGGGGCTTGATCCCAGGACCTTGGCATCATGACCTGAGCTGAAGGCAGATGCTTAACCAACTGAGTCACCCAGGTGGCCCAGTGTCTGACTCGATTTCGGCTCACTTCATGATCTCAGGGTCATGAGACTGAACTCCACGTTGGGCTTTGCGTGGAGTGTGGAGCCTGCCTAAGATTCTCTTTCTCCTTCTCTCCCTCTGCCACCCTGCCCTGCTTGTGGGTGCTCGCTCTCTAATAAAGAAAACAAGCAATTATAAAATAGAATGATGAATGCTATGTACAAGATGTTATGAGCATATACTAGGGACACATGACCAAGATTTGTGGGGTGGGGGTCAGGGAAGGCTTCCTGGAGGAAGAGACATGTTAGTTGAGACCTTGAGGATGAGCAGAAGTTAGCCAGGCCAAGCGAAAGTATTCTGGGCAGATGGCATAGCCTTTGAAGAGCCAAGAGGTGAAAAAGCTGAACAGGTTCAGTCCTATTAGTGTATCTAGCCCTTTTCCACCAGGGTTCTGCCAGAGCATTAAGCCTTCATGCCCTAAGGTATCTATTGGCAGAACTGAGAAAATAGTCATTCAGATCATTTCCCCTAGAGCTTAACTCTTCTGGAATCCAGTGGAGAAAGGCTCCTGCTGATTGTGTTGAGCATGTGTAGACAGATGAGGGTGGAGAGAAAAGCAGAAGGATCACAAAGGGCCTTGTAAGCTGCATTAGTTTTCATTTTGCCATAATGAAATCTCATGATTACTAAATTAATTCATTAGATGGATAAAAAGTAGTTCACACAAGCAGCAATAAAAATCTAAATAGATGGCATTAAAAATCTAATAGATGGGCATTAAAACTTTAAAACCCCTTCAGATTCAAATAAATACTATGTAATCTTCAAGCTTGAGTTCAAGTCTCAATTGTTCCTATAATCGATACTTATTGTGGGGCCCCTGGCTGGCTCAGTCAGTACAGCATGCGACTCTTAATCTCAGGGTCGTGAGTTCAAGCGCCACATTGGGTGTAGAACTTACTTTAAAAAAAATTAATGAGCACCAGCTCTGAATGGCCACTGGGGACATACAGAGAAATGAGACAGAGTCTCTGCCCTCCAGCAGCTCAAGGTTCTCACTGAAGTCTTTCTGACACATGCAGCCCACCATGGCCTTTCCCTTCTTTCAAGATCTAAAATAATTGCTTCATCACTTGCTCATTCTGGCATCCAGTTACAATCTCTTTTATGCTGTTCTCTAATACTGCATGTGCCCGTATGTTATTTTTAGTGAAATAAACCCCTGGAGGACAGAGTTCATGGTTGTTTTTTTAAGATTTTTTATTTATTCATTTGAGAGAGAGAGAGGTAGAGAGTGCACATGCACAAGTGAGAGCATGAGGAGGGGGGAAGGTCAGAGGGAGAGGGAGAAGCAGACTCCCCGTTGAGACCTACGACAGGGCTCCATCCCAGGACCCCAGGATTATGACCTGAGCTAAAGGCAGATACTTAACCGACTGAGCCACTGAGGCACCCCTCAGAGTTCATGTTTTTTATTTCATTACTATTTGTATTACAGAATTAAGCAAGGAACTGAGTATAAAGTAAAATCTCAAATATTCATTAGGTTGCATTCTGCCAAAAAATATCTATGTTCTATATCCTTGTCTTTAAACCCAAGAACAATTTTGAGATAGGCTTGTGAAAAAAATAAAAAATAAATGTAAACCTGGGATATGTGCATGCACACAAAACTTTAGATTAGAAAACAATCAACAAGGGGCGCCTGGGTGGCTCAGTCGTTAGGCGTCTGCCTTCAGCTCAGGTTATGATCTCAGGGTCCTGGGATCGAGCCCCACATCCGGCTCCCTGCTCCGTGGAAAGCCTGCTTCTCCCTCCCCCACGCCCCCTGCTTGTGTTCCTTCTCTCGCTGTCTTTCTGTCAAATAAATAAGATTTTGTTTATTTATTTGACAGAGAGAGAGAGAGAGAGAGAGAGAGAGCACAAGTAGGCAGAGCAGTAGGGAGAGGGAGGGGGAGAAGCAGGCTCCCTGCTGAGCAGAAGGCCCAATGCGGGGCTTGATCCCAGGACGTGGGATCATGACCTGAGCAGAAGGCAGACACTCAACCGACTGAGCCACCCAGGCACCCCAAGATGGGGTCTTACAATGAGGAACCATCATAACAAGAATAAGAAGGTACAACTGATGAGGTCACACTAATTTAATTTGGGAAAATGAAGGCTATGAGGAATGATCATAAATCTATGATTATGAATGGCACATACACATTGAACCCAGATCCTTTTCTCATCCAAATTTGAAACACTTGACCAAAGATGCCTTTACAAACTTGAAAAATTATAAAGGGACACATTACACAGTAGAGGTGATATATGATATAACAAAATGATTGACAACATGAGCTCTGAAAGTCAGACTGCCTGTGTTTATAACCCATCCCTACCACTTACCAGCTGTGTGAGCTGGGGCAAGTTTCTTAACGCCTTATGTCTCAGGTTCCTCAAATGAAAAATGAAAGTAATGACAGGACCTACCTCACAAAATTGTGGTGAGGATTATAACACACACAAAGTACTCAGAAAAAAAGAGTCTGACACTCTCAATAAATGCTAAGTTCTTAATAAATTCTCAATAAATGCTAGCTATTAATATGCTTCTGGAAGTCATAGCAAAAATCAGGAAAAAAGTGGACTTTTTAAAGGTTCAAATAATATTTAGGAATGGGAAATCAATATATGGCTGCTCACAGAACTGGGACATACCCAACATTAAGGTTGGTGATGTCTGGATAGGATGAACCAGTAAGGCAATGCCCATTTCCCCTAAGTTTCCAACTCTAGAACAGTGTGATTATTAGCTTTGATAACCCTTTCATTACTTTTGCAAAAGACAAAAGGCAATATGGGGAAAAAGGGATAGAGAAGAGAGAATTAGATTTGCAGGCAAGGTTATGTTCTCAGAAATACCACTGTGGTCAGATGTGCCAAATTGGTGAAGTTCCCATTTTTGCCTGTGATCCTTCTAGGATTTCACATTTATTTAAAAAAGAAGGGGGAGGGGGCAGGTCCGGCCCTCCACCTTCAGTTATGGCACTTTTCCCTTCACCCATGATGCTCCACAAAGACCTTCTTTCAGTTCCAGGACAAGGCCAGGCTCTATCCTACCTCAGGGCCTTGGCAGATTGATCCTCCTTATGCCTAGAACACTACAACTCCCTTACCACCCCCTCCTTGTGACTACTTCTTCCTCCTTGACTTCCCAACTTAAGTCATTCCTTCTGATACCCTTACTTAAAGTTAGGTTTCTTGGGGCGCCTGGGTGGCTCAGTTGTTAAGCGTCTGCCTTCGGCTCAGGTCATGATCCCAGGGTCCCGGGATCGAGCCCCGCATCAGGCTCGCTGCTCTGCGGGAAGCCTGCTTCTCCCTCTCCCACTCCCCCTGCTTGTGTTCCCTCTCTCGCTGTCTCGCTCTCTGTCAAATAAATAAATAAAATCTTAAAAAAAAGAAAAGAAAAATGTGGCCATGATTTAAAAAATAGTTAGGTTTCTCTTGTCACTTTCGATCTCAGCATCCTGTTTGCTTCTTGCACAGCCTAACACTTATCACAATTAGTATCTGAAATAATTATTTTCTTTGCTTATATTTAATATTTTCCCCAGTTAGCAGCTCCATGATGGCAATGAACATCTTTGCTCAATATATTGTCCTCAGTTAAGCTTAACACATAGACTAACACATAGGAAGCACTCAAAAAACAATCTGTTGAATGAATCATGAAGCAGTGATCCTTCAAGGCACTTATAGCTATGATCAAACTAACCAAATAATGGCTCCATTCCAAGAAGTTTAGTTAGAACTTGACTGATGTAATCTGTTAGTGATTAGCACGTTCCCCTGTGACTTTGTAAGTTTTGCTTTCAGCTTTGCCCTACTCATTTTAAACAACTGGTGATCTAGGCCCAAACTTCTAGCCAACAATGGACTGACTACCTAACAATTACCTGAAGAGCTTATTAAAAATACAGGTTTTTGGATCAAAACTCCAGAAGGAAGATTCTTATTTCGTACCTGTGTAATGAGGCTCTAGAATCCATATATTTAAAACTTTGTTTATTTTGAATAGATAATATATGTGTGTAGTACACAATTCAAAAGGTACAGAAAGTTTATAGTAAAGTCTCCCTTCTATTTCTGTCCTCTGGCATCAAGTTCCCCTTTCCATAAGTTACCACTGTTTCAATTCCTTATGTATTCTTCCAGATAATTATTTGCCTACACCAGCATGTATAAATCCTTTGCTTTAAACACACCTGAATATTTAGAGAACTGTTCCAACTTTGTTTTCTCTATTTCCATTGAAAAAAACCTGTTGAAAGTGAAGTTATCTGTATTTTTAACAAGCATCCCAGGTGATGCTGATGTGAGGCCAAATATGAGTAACCATTCACTGGCCCAGGGTTAAAGTGCAACTCATTATGATACATCAGAAACTCAAGGACATTGAAAAGATGCCTTCCAAAGTAGCCTTGCTTACTTGACTTCAGCCTCTTGTCTTACCAAGAAAAACTAAAACACTCTCTAATGCGTCCATAAAAGCCAGGAAAAACTAGCCATTCAAATGGATGTTGCCAAAGCTGCTCAGTTTTTCAATTCCTGGAATCCCTTCCTGCCCAATATCAACTGAAATCACAAACTGGACAATTTCTATGTTAGATGAGACATTTTGGTATTTGGGTTATAATGAGGTTTGATGTACAGCGAACTAGGGCTGATTTTCTCTCCTGGTAGGTTAAGTAGTTTAATGGAGCACAACGGAAATACTTCCTTTACTAATCCTTACTGACACAACTGTATCCAATCCTCTCCCAGAATTGCTTTCTAACCATCTGGGCAAAAGCAATTAACTTAGAAACTGTTGACAAGACCGCAGTGTCAGGGCAGAACTTGAATTCTCGAGTTCGGGCCCCAGTAGACCTGACTTTACCTCTACCTGGGAGCAATGGCTGGGCCCCCGTGCGGCTCTAGCTTCCTATTCCTATCTACCCGAGACGGCAGTTTCCTTTTGGCACGGACGGAAGGCTCTCTAAGGGCCACCTGGGGATCTCTGCAATGTCCCTTTCACCACGAGGGGCATCGCGCGGCAGGCATCCTCACCTCCCCTACACTGCGCCGAGGAAGGAGTGTAAAGGGCTCCCCAAGTGAGACAGGGGAGCCGCCGGGCAGCAGCGCCCGCTCACCCTACGGCTCGGAGGGGGCAGGGGGAGGGCGTGACTTCTCCATCCCTTCCTCCTGGATTCAAACGTGAAGTCGGGAAAGTGGGGCTCCAGGCGCCCGAACCTCAGACCTTTCCCTTCTACACTCGCGCTTTCCTCCATCCTCTGGGCCCCGCGTCTCCCCCTGAGCGGTGGTCCAGGCCTCTCTACCGCTGCCGGCCGGCCCGGCACCCTCTCACCCGCCCCCAGCCCCCTCACCCAGCATGATGGGGCTGAGCCGCCGGGCCAGGCCCTTGGACAGGTCGTACACGTAGAGCTTCACCGGATAGAGATTCGGCGGCTCCATCGGGACCCGTGGCGGCGGCGGCCACGAAGTCCCTCAGGCACCCGGCAGCGGCTTGGACCTTCCCGTACCCGACGGGGGTGGGGAACGGAGGGAGCGGGGGGACCGAGCCCAGGCCCGGCCTGAGGGGCGGGGGAAAGGCGGCCCTGCGCTGCACGCGCCCCGGCACCCGCCACCGGCAACGACTACTGTGAGGTGACAGAGCCGGGACTGGCAGGGTCCGCGCGGAAGAGGGGCCGGGGGCGGGGACGCACTCTTGCGCATGTGCCTACCGTCCCGACGGGCGGCGAGGGGCGGGGTTTCGCGGTAGGGGGCGGGGCTTTCGCGGACGGGGTTGGCTTAGTTCGGGACAGTTGCGGAAAGGGGGTGGTGGAAGTGGGCGTGTCAACTTGAGGAGGAATGTGCGCACTATGCGTGATGACGTAAGAGACGTTGATTGGGAGCGAGAACTGGAGCCCGTGCGTGCGCGGCGCCCCGCCTTCTGTCCAAATTGGTCTCATCCTTGTGCTTAAGGTATGGAAGTTGGGGCAGTTCGCTGTGTCCCTTGCTTTCCGGCCGGGGCTGGCCTCGACCTGCTTCGTTCACTTAGTCTTGAGCGTCCCTCTAACCTCCCCGCGGGGCAGAGTCAGCACGAAGTGTGCAGACCCGCGGGGTAGAGAGTTTCTGGTCCCTTCCCCTCCGTGCGAGGCGGCACCTGGCCTTGAGGCCCGCCTGCAGTGAGACCCCCCGCTGGGCATGGCTGGCGGAGGAGTTGGGGGAGATTTGGGAGCGGGATGAGGTCCGCTAGAGGATCGAGTACTCTGGAGCAGGAATCCCGTAGGTTCAGATGGTGCCGGAGGCCAGACGGGACCTCCAGGTTGGGCTGCCCCAGCACCCCAGTCAGAGGGCCACCACCAGCCCTGAAGCGGCCCTAAGGGATAGACGAGGTGAGGCTGCTGCTGGAATGATGCCCATGACCATATACTAGTGCGTCTCAATTGCTGAGAGCTCTGGAGGCAGCAGGATCCAGCATCCACATTCCTCATCAGTAACCTCGAGACTTAAGATCTCAGAGGAGCTTAGGAGTCGATATTTTTTAGGTTTAAATTTGCTTCTTACTGATCCTAACTTTCTTTCACCTGGTGAGCAGTAAACAATATGTCAGGTTGGGAGTCTTATTACAAAAACGAGGGCGATGAAGAAGAAGAACAAGAAGAGGGCCTTGAAGCAGGTGGTAAGTGTCTTTAATGTGTGCACTGTTCTGTGTGTAAGAAAGACTTTCCCGACTGTCTCTGCTGTGTAATGGCCTACCCTTCTCTCCCTAGAGATTCTCAAATGCTTTTTTCCATTTGAGCTTTGCAGAGCTACCCAAGGCTCTTTTATTCAGGTCCTACTCTAGTCTATGGGACATTCCTAGTCTTAAACTTTCACTGTTACTGGTAGGTTGACATCTATTGAGCTCCAGTAAATGACCCTGAGCATTGGTATCCTTTGTCACCTTAGGTGGCTCAGGTAAGACCCTTCCTCACCCAGGAGAGTTGTTTTGTAGGACCTCAGTATAAAATTGTAGGACCTCAGTATAAAAATGCCTTCACCCTACAGAAACTGTAGCAACCAAAGCGAAAACATGAGGAGCACAGTTACAAGACTCATTCTATCACCATGGAGGCGGGGGCGGGAACGCACTTTCAATGTTTGGAGTGTATGTTCAGGCAAGGTAGTAACACAATAAAGGAAGAGAAATAAGGGGTACATGTAATCTACATACTGATGAATGTAAGTCCTGGGTAAGAAAATTTTAAAGTGTTTTTACTAAAAGTGAGAAACGTAGGAAATATATAACATAAAAAAAGAGAAAATTTACTGTGATCTATGTAACCTACCATCCTAACGCTACCTGCCGCATTTTGCATATTTCCTTTATCGAAGGAAATTTCCTTCATCTTTCATTCTGATATTTCTTAACTATTTCTTTGGATCTGATTTTTTGTAGTTAATCATAATGAATACATTTTTTCATTTTAATTTGCACGAGTCTTTTTCCAAAAAGAATTTTAAACATATATACATAATTTTGTGTTCTGCCTTTTTTCCTTAATGTGTTATATATTTTCCCATGTAACTACATATATATTGTCTTTATAACTCATTTTAAAGGTACCATAATTTATTCAGTCTGCCTCCCATTGGACATTTTAGTTATTTTCAGTTTCTTACTTTAATGAACAACATTGTGGAAAATTTTGTATAGGGGGTTTTCCATATCTTATGTTCTTTAGATTGCTAAAGAATTCACTGAATTCACTGGGATGCTAAAGAATTCATTGGGTCAAGATAGAATTTTTGATTAGGACTCTTGACCCATAATTGACATATTGCTTTACAGATGGGTAATTACATTTATTGTATTAGAAAGCAACAGTATGAAAAAAGGAGACAACCAGACATTTTATGTGTTTCTTTTTTATTTTTATTTTTTTAAGATTTTATTTATTTATTTGACAGAGAGAGACACAGTGAGAGAGGGAACAGAAGCAGGGGGAATGGAAGAGGGAGAAGCAGCTTTTGGCTTCCAGGAGCCTGATGTGGGGCTCAATCCCGGGACCCTGGGATCATGACCTGAGCCCAAGGCAGACGCTTAACGACTGAGCCACCCAGGCGCCCCTGTGTGTTTCTTTTTTAAAGATTTTATTTATTTATTTGAGCGAGAACAAGAGAGAGAGAGCGCGCGTGTGCATGTACATGGGGGGGAGGGCAGAGGGGGAGGGAGAAGCTTGACACAGGGCTTGATCCCATGACCCTGAGATCATGACCTGAGTTGAAGGCAGATGTAACTGAGCCACCCAGGAGCCCCCATTTTATGTGTTTTTATACAAAACTCAGCATTGCCTATGATGAGGAAAAAAGAACACCTGAATCTGATGAAGCCTCTCTAAGTCCTCAGTAGGAAAGACAGAGGATTATGTCAATTTACACCAAAAGAATACAATCAGCAAAATCCAGGAAAACTATATACCATAACATTCTGGTTCTTCAACAAATAAGTTATAAGACACAGAGACAGAGGGGGTATCTATAGATTAAGAGGCATCAAAAACTAATTATTTTTTCTAAGTAGGCTCCATGCCCAACCTGGAGCCCAACTTGGGGTTTGAACTCATGACCCTGAGATCAAGACCTGAGCTGAGATCAAGTCAGACGCTTAACTGAGTCACCCAGGCGCCCCCAAAAACATTTTTTTAAGTCAAAACTAGTGTTTAGTAAATGTTCACTTGAATGATAAAACTAAAAAGAAATAAGGAAGTGATTATTAAAAGTCAGGATATTGGTTACTCTTGGGAGGAGGGTGGGCATTGTAATGGGCTTTTTTCTGTTTGTTTTATATGAATAATAAGCATGATAAATATGAACACAAGGGCAAACATTTTCTTCTATTTTTTTTCCCCATAGGAGAATATACATATTCGGGAAGAGATAGTTTGATTTTTTTGGTTGATGGTTCTAGGGCCATGTTTGAATCTCAGGGTGAAGTTGAACTGACTCCTTTTGACATGAGCATCCAGGTAAGACTACCTTCTATTTAATTAAAAAAAAAAAAGGAGAGAAAGAAAAAAGTATTAACACCACTCTAAAAACTATGGACTCTTTGAAAAACTTGTTTGTGAATGATCAATGTTGGTTGGCCTCCTAGGATGGCTACCTGTATTCTGAGCTAAAAAGTAGCAGTGTTGGAGAACAGGCCCATTTTATTCTGTGTTTGAACTTCAGACCCTAGGAATACATTGCTCCCAATTTCTGCGTTAGCCCGAGTAGTATGGAAGGGCTCCTCCTTCCATAGAGATGTGTGTATGAAGGAAGAAAGGAAATTCCAGGAGTTATGGTGTCAAAATGAGTCCTCTTGCAATTGGTATTTAGAAGTTGAGTATTACCCGTGGTTGAAGAAAGGTTACAACAAAAACCTCATTTAAAACTGGGCATAGGATTTGAATGTACATTTCTCTAGAGATCTACAGATGGCCAAGAAGTCCACAAAAGGATGTACAACATCTTTATAGTCATTACAGAAAAGCAAATCAAAACCACAGTGAGGTATCACAACCCACTGGCGTGGCTATATTTTAGAGGGGAAAAAAAAGGATACTAAGAAGCATTGGCAATGATGCAGAGAAATTGGAAACCTACATTGCTGTTGGGAATGTGAGGTGGATTGGCTACTGTGGGAAACAGGGTGGCAGTTCCTCAAAGAGTTAAACATAGAATTCCCATATGACCCAGCAATTCCTCTCCCAGCTAAATACCCCATAGAATAAAAAACAGGGACTCAAGACCTGATTCTGTCACTTACAAACTATATGCTGTCAGAAGAGTTGCTGAACCTTTTGGTATCTATTTCCTCATCTGTATAATGGAGAGAATAATAGTACCTGCCACATCAAGGAGTAAATATTTTGTTTTGTTTTTTTTTTAAGATTGATTTATTTAAGGGGCGCCTGGGTGGCTCAGTTGTTAAGCATCTGTCTTTGGCTCAGGTCATGATTTCAGGGTCCTGGGATCGAGCCCCGCGTCGGGCTCCCTGCTCCGCGGGAAGCCTGCTTCTTCCTTTCCCACTCCCACTGCTTGTGTTTCCTCTCTCTCTGTGTCTCTCTCTGTCAAATAAATAAATAAAATCTTAAAAAAAAAAAGGATTTATTTAAGAGGGAGAGTGTGAACAGGGGGAGGGGCAGAGAGGGGTAGAGAATCTCAAGCAGACTCCCCACTGAGCGAGGAGCCCAATGTGGAGTTTGATTTCACAACTCTGCAATCACGACCTGAGCCAAAACCAAGAGTCCGACGCTCAACCAACTGCGCCACCCAGGCACCCCAATATTTTGTTTTTTAAATTGAGGTATAGTTTACATAAAATGAACCATTTCAAGGTGACAATTCAAAGGTTTTAGTCATTCATAATGTTGTGTACACCACCTCTATCTCATTCCTGAACATTCTGAACAGATAAACAAAATGTATATACATGCAGTGGAATATTTCTCAGCCGTAAAAAGGAATGACGTATTGATACCACAAGGTGAATGAACCCTGAAAACATTATGTTAAGTGAAAGAAGCCAGACAGAAGGTCACATGTTTTTTGATTACGTTTAAATGAAATAAAGAATGCATAATCCATGGAGAATGTAAGTTCGTGGTTACCAGGAGTGGGGATGGGGACAGAAGAATGGGGGGAGCAGCTGCTTAATGGTAAGAGTGGTGTTTGCTTTTGGGGTGATGAAATTGTTTTGGAACTAGATAGTGGTAGTGGTTGCCCAGCATTGTGAATGTATTAAATACCACTGAATTATTCATTTTAAAATGGTTAATTTGGAGGCTCCTGGCTGGCTCAGTCAGTAGAGCATGAGACCCTTGATTTTGGGGTTGTGAGTTCAAGTCTTACACTGGGTATGGAGCCTACTTAAAAATAAAATAAAAATGGTTAATTTTGTTATGTGAAGTACACCTCCAGAAGATTACCATTTCTTTATAGAGAGGAATTATAAATTATGAAGACATCATATATATTATGTTTTATATTTTTAGAGTTTGGAACCAAACAGAAGCTTCTGATGTTCTGATATGTATATAAACAGTTCTTTTTTTTTTTTTTTAAAGATTTTATTTATTTATTTGAGAGACAGAGAGAATGAGAGAGAGAAAGCACATGAGAGGGGGGGAGGGTCAGAGGGAGAAGCAGACTCCCCGCTGCGCAGGGAGCCCGATGCGGGACTCGATCCCGGGACTCCAGGACCATGACCTGAGCCGAAGGCAGTCGCTTAACCAACTGAGCCACCCAGGCGCCCTGTATATAAACAGTTCTTGTAGTTGGCAAATCAGAATATCTTGCATCTAGAAAAAGAATTAGTGAGAATAGGCCTTAACTTTATTTTATTTATTTATTTATTTATTTTTAAAGATTTTATTTATTTATTTGACGGAGAGAGAGACAGCGAGAGAGGGAACACAAGCAGGGGGAGTGGTAGAGGGAGAAGCGGGCTCTCTGCCAAGCAGGGAGCCTGATGCGGGGCTCGATCCCAGGACCCTGGAATTATGATCTGAGCTGAAGGCAGATGCTTAATGACTGAGCCACCCAGGCGCCCCAGCCCATAACTTTAAAGCAGTGGTTTTCAGAATCATCTGTAGGACTTGTTAGCACAGATACAGAGCCTTACCCCAGAATCAGAATTTTTTTCAGTTAAGCCCAAATATGCAAAGAAATAGATGGATTATTAACATTTTCAGGACGTATAGAATGCCTAAGGGAATGAGCTGCTCTAAGGACAACTTATTCAATAGGCTCTGCACCCAGTGTGGGGCTCAGACTCCCAAGCCTAGGTCTAGAGCTGGCACCAAGAATTTGCATTTCCAGCAAGTTTCCAGGTGATGCTGATGTTGCTAGTTTGGAGATCCCTTTTTGAGGATCATTGCTTTAACCTTTTTCAGATGGTGACCTTCTTTGAGGATGTGGCGAAAGCTATGTGCCCTGTCTCCAAAAAGATACACTCACACTTCCACATGTAATTTCAGAGGGTTCTTAGAACCTTCGATGCCTAAAGAACCCAGAAGAAAATGTAGTATTATGTAGCAACTAAGTGAGACATTCACAGATGAGTATAACGTATTTGATAAGCAATGAAAAAACATTTTCTCAAAAAAAAATTTTTTTTTTGTAGTTTTAATTCTTAGAACCTAAAAGAAGCCCTCACCAAATTGCTGTAAATGTTTAGAGACTACTCAAAGTAGATTAAAACTTGGGATGAGGGGCGCCTGGGTGGCTCAGTCTTTGAGCGTCTGCCTTTGGCCCGGGGCATCATACCCAGCCTCGCATCAGGCTCCCTGCTCAGCAGGAAGCCTGCTTCTCCCTTTCCCACTCCGCCTGCTTGTGTTCCTGCTCTCACTATCTCTCTCTCTGTCAAAAAAAGAAAAAGTTGTGGGAATGAAAAGTACAGCAGAAGGAATATAGTCAATGGTATGGTAATAGCTTTATATGGTGACAGATGGGAGCTACACATGTGGCAAGCACAGCATAATGCATAGACCTGTTAGATCACTGTGTTGTACACCTGACACTAAGGTAACATTGTGTTACAGCTACAATAAAGAAAAAGGGTAGATTAAAATATTTGTAGAAATAACTACTTGCCATGCAGATTATTGTCGATGAGTAGACATACTTGAAGTTCTGCCTTTAAGGAGAGAATTCCTGTTGAGGGAGGCTGGGTAGAGTCTCATACCTGACATGGGGACAGGGTGGGACGTGTCACCATGGTTGCATTATTTCTCAGCTTTGCAAATTTAGAAACTGGATGTTGTCAGTGCCCTCCAGAATTAAGTAGGTCACAGGACTGAGCAGCTCTTCTGACACACTGATTTACCAGATGCTAACATTAGTTTAAATGGGTAGACAGGACTTTCCTGGAATACTGGCATCATTAATTGTGTAATTAAGCAAATTTTATTCTAAAAGATGCTGTTAGCAGTTGTGGACTTATTGTCGGGTCACCTCTACTTATTGTTAGCTCAAACCTTTCACGTATGTAATTATTTTACATATGTTCATTCTGTTTCTTGGTCTCAAGCTGCTTGAGGGCAGATCAAGTGGCCTCTACAAACTCAGTCAGTTAAGTAAATGACATCAGTGGGACTCATATCCAGGTTTTCTGATTCCAGTACTGGGCTGTTTTTCCCTCCTATAGCAGAATTTCCTCCCTGACTAATACGTGTTTTTAATTCTCTGTTTTCTTATGGTAGGAACTACTTATACTTCTATTATATACTTAACACACTCTGCCTTTTGTTATAGCATAATATATATGCCTGTCCCTCTCACTGATTCATGACTTTCCTGAAGGTAGGGGTCATGCCTTAATCTAATGCCATGTACAGATTCAGCAAATATATTAAGCACCTGCTATGTGCCAGGCACTTATGGAGTTTAAATTTAATGCCAAGTTAAATATTAATTGAATTTTTATTTTGATTTTGTCAGTGTATCCAGAGTGTGTATACCAATAAGATCATAAGCAGTGCTCAAGATCTCTTGGCAGTGGTGTTCTATGGTACTGAGAAGGATAAAAATTCAGTGAATTTCAAAAATATTTACGTCTTACAGGAGTTGGATAATCCAGGTCAGTAGAGGTGTAAGATCAGCTTTTCCCTTACATTGGAAGGTCACTACCCTGAACAAAGAAGGATGTGGAGAAGGAAATAGATGAAATCTTGACTAAGAGTATGCTTTCCTGCACAAGAGGGTTCTTCCTGGGATGTGGACTTTATGGGTTAAACACTTCTGGGGTGAGAACGGGACCTCGGCTCTTCTGTTAGCCTTATAAATGCGGCACTGACTCTGTTCTGATTTTTCTGCCTGTTTGACTTTCCTGTCTCTGATCAGGTGCTAAACGAGTGCTTGAGCTTGACCAGTTTAAAGGGGAGCAGGGGAAAAAACATTTCCAAGACCTAATTGGCCATGGATCTGACTACTCACTAAGTGAAGTGCTATGGGTCTGTGCCAACCTCTTTAGCGATGTCCAGGTCAAGATGAGCCATAAGAGGATCATGCTGTTCACCAATGAAGATGACCCCCATGGCAATGACAGTGCCAAAGCCAGCCGGGCCAGGACCAAAGCTGGGGATCTTCGTGACACAGGTTGGCATTTTCCCTGTTCTTTTAAATTGGCACTTAATCTTACTGCTGCCAATTTAAGATTACAACTTAATCTTTATAGTTGATGTCAAACATTTGTTTTTCTCCCCTGAGTGTGAAATGAAAGAATAAAATGAAGCCAGGGGGAGACACCTGGGTAATATTCCTATTGAAACTGATGAGGCCATTCACGTTCTCTCTTTTTTAAAAAGATTTATTTGTTTTGGGAAGAGAGAGCGTGCTTGTGTCGGGAGGGGGAGGGGCAAGGGAAAGAATCTCAAGCAGACTGTGCTGAGTGTGGAGCCTGACTCGGGGCTCAGTCTCACGACCCTGAGATCATGACCCGAGCTGAAATCAAGAGTCAGATGTTTAACCAAAGGCCATTCGCTTTCTGAAGGGCTCTAGTAGATCAAGCTTTTCTTGACTTTCCATGCTACCATGCGTGGTGGTGGTTTGAATAAGTTGTCAGGGCACCTGGCTGGCTCAGTCAGTGGAGCATTCAACTTTTGATCTCGGGCTTGGGAGTCTGAGCCCCACATTGGGTGCAGAGCCTATTGAATAAGTTGTCCTTAGAGCAGCTCATTCCCTTAGGCATTCTATACGTCCTGAAAATGTTAATAATCCATCTATTTCTTTGCATATTTGGGCTTAACTGAAAAAAATTCTCGCTTGCTGAAAATCGTTTGTTTTCCTTGCCCCAGGTATCTTCCTGGACTTGATGCACCTGAGGAAACGTGGGGGCTTTGACATATCCTTGTTTTACCAAGATATCATCAGCACAGCCAAGGATGAGGACCTAGGGGTTCACTTCGAGGAATCCAGCAAACTGGAAGACCTGTTGAGGAAGGTTCGTGCCAAGGAGACCAAGAAGCGCGTGCTCTGCAGGTGTGCTCTAAACCCAGGCCGGCCTCCCACAAGTGCCCTACCTGATCGTAAGCACCGAGCTGCTTTGACAAAGCTTCCCTGGCTACTTACCGGCAGTGCCTCACTAAAAACTTGCTTTATTTCAGCCTAGCATATTTGCATATTTGCTTCTCTTACTCTGGCAAGAGCTGGTAGGCTAGCTCTCTCCAGAATAACACGGGTCTCCACTTCATTGGGGTAAACCGTTGTGGCCTACTGCTGTCCTCAGATGCAGTCACTAGTATGTCATCTGCTTGCTCCTCCGTAAATTGTGGATAACAGTAGTACTGTATAGAGCAAAAACTTAGTAAGTGCTAGTTATTGTCGCCGGTGTTGAGTTACTCTGATTTCTTATAAACTTGATACCAACAGGAACCCACTTGTTAAATTACTTTCTCTTAGAGAGTAAGAGAGTCCCAAGGGCTCTCCCGTTTTGCTTTTTAAAGGTCACATCAGGCTTTCATTTTATTTTTTTAAATTTATTTTTATTTTTATTTATTTATTTTTTCAAAGATTTTATTTATTGGGGTGCCTGGGTGGCTCATTCGGTTAAGCGGCTGCCTTCGGCTCTGGTCATGATCCCGGGGTCCTGGGGTCAAGCCCCACGTCCAGCTCACTGCTCAGCGGAGAGCCTGCTTCTCCCTCTCCCTCTGTCTGCCGCTCCCCCTGCTTTGTGCCCTCTCTCTCTTATTTACAAACGTTAGCTGCTAGTGTCATTCTGTGGAAGAGTTGTTATGGGATACTTGAGAGGAATAATAAATTGGAACTGTTTTGAGAACTAATAATGCCTTAGCGTAAAAATGATTAATGGTCCCACCATAATCAAATAATAGAATTATTTTATTTCATGGTTATTGTATGCCAGGCACTGTCCTAAGTTCTTTATTAACATACTAATTTATATCTTTTTTAAGATTCTATTTATTTATTCGAGGGAGATCAAGTGAGCGAGAGAGAGAGAATACCAGCAGGGGGAGCAGCATGCAGAGGGAGAGGGAGAAGCAGGCTCCCTGCTAAGCAGGGGGAGCCCGATGTGGGGCTCGATCCCAGGACCCTGGGATCATGACCTGAGCCGAAGGCAGACGCTTAATGACTGAGCCACCCAGGTGCCCTTTTTTTTTTTTTAAAGAGAGAAAGAGAACATGTGTGCATGTGGCGGGGGAGGGGCAGAGGAAGAGGGAGAGAGAATCTTTTTTTTATTTGTTTGTTTTAGAGAGAGAGGGTTGGGGGGCAGGGAGAGGGAGAGAAGCAGACTGCCTGCTGAGTGCAGAACCCCGTGTGGGGCCTGCTCTCACATCCCCCAACCCTGAGATCATGACCTGAGTTGAAATCAAAAGTTGGACGCTTAACCGACTGAGCTACCCAGGCGCCCCAAAACAATCATTTTTATTACAGTACACTCTTCCTCATTATTTTAGTAGTTAACAGTATATTCTGAAACTAATTTTTGCGGTATAGACCCTGAGATAGTATTATAGCAAACTCTATTATTAAAACTGTTATATTTATATTGGAGAAATTTGGATTATTGGAGAGAATAAAATGAGGCTTGGGTACCACAAAAGAATTTTAGCTAGGAAAGCATAATCTTTCCGTGGTTTTTTGTTTTTCTCTCCCCCAGGTTGAAGCTTAAGCTTAGCAAAGATATCGCACTCACTGTCGGCATGTATAACATGGTCCAGAAGGCCGTCAGACCTCCTCCTGTGAGGCTTTATCGGGAAACCAATGAACCAGTGAAATCCAAGACCCGGACATTTAATGTAAATACGGGCAGTTTGCTTCTGCCTAGCGACACCAAGAGGTCTCAGGTAGGTTTGCGTTCTTACTGAATTTTGTCCCTTTGAAGAGTTAACAGGGAGGGAGACATTGATTTAGCCTAACCAGTTAGATACCTTTCTGTGTGAATCTTTGTCGCTAAGCTCTTAAAACACAAAGCCATTCCTCTTTGGAACTCTGGCATCTAGGTGTTTTGTTTTAAAGATTTTATTTATTTATTTGAGAGACACAGAGAGAGAGAGAGAGAGAGAGAGAGAGAGAGAGAGAGAGCAGGAGCAGGGGGAGGGGCAGAGGGAGAGGGAGAAGCAGACTCCCCGCTGAGCAGGGAGCCCAACAAAGGGCTTGATCCCAGGCCCCTGGGATCATGACCTGAGCCAAAGGCAGACCCTTAACCGACTGAGCCACCCAAGCACCCTGATCATTTTTTTTTTTTTTAAGATTTTATTTTTAAGTAATCTCTATAGGCAACGTAGGGCTTGAATTTACAACCCCGAGATTAAGAGTTGCATGTTTCTCCAGCTGAGCCAGCCAGGTGCCCCAGCATCTAGATTGTTGGTACTTTGACAGCTAGAAAGTTGGAACCAGTGTTTGACTGGTTAGGGCATTCTGCCCTAACAGTCGAATTCCTTGCTTGGGTACAGTAGCAGAAAATGCTTTATAGTTAACTAGGGAGATGAGCTAGGGAAAGTGTGTTAGGTGTGAAGTGCACTTTATTTTAGGGAGAGTTTTTTTTTCCCCAAACCAAATTTTTTCCTGTGCTTTGAAATGATACACATGTGCTTTTCTTAATCTGAAGGACAGACTGAGAATGCAGAACATTATCTTTCTTCATTCTCTCACCTTTGTTCAATCTGTGGAAGGATTGGATATCTAAAATTAAAATCAAATGAGTCATCCTTTTAATTAATGCAAAATGTGGGAGAGAATCTGAGATTTTTTTGCATAAGTTCAGGACCTAGAAGGATCAACTAAGTGACTAAAATTAAATATTATTTTGATTCAACCCATGAGATATATTTTGGAGCACAAATCTCAAGCCAGAGTGTTTCATCCTACTTTCTGAAGGAGAAGACAAGAAATTTCCTCTTCCATTTTGGAAGTAACTAGTTATCCATGTTGGTTTATTCATAGGTGGTAGCTCTTCTGGTCATGGAGTTTCTTCCTTCGAAAAAACTTGAGGGCTCTGTTTTGTTGATTAAACTCAAGTTGGACTCTTGCTAAGTTCTGTTACCCGTCGTCTATCTATGACCACAGTGCAAAATTAAAGTTTGAAAGTGATACTTAATATGCGTGTTTTCTCAGACCTACTGCAGTACCTGACATATGTCCTCTTGATAAATAGGCGTGTTTTGAGCTTCCTTTGTGGGTCAGGGATGATGCTGAGGGTTGGAATAAATGCCTGAAGAGAATGGCCTTCAGCACCAGAGTGGTGGTGGCTGGTGGTTTAAAGCCCAATTCAATTATGTAACCTGGAGCAAGTTACCAACCATCAAGACTCAGTTCACTCATCTGTAAAACAGTTTTTAACATCTATCGCCTAGGCTGGACACAGAAGATAAATTGGATGACGAATATAAGGTGCCTGGCAAGCACTCAGTAAATGTTCATTCCCCATGGTAGGAGGAAGATGCCCTTGGTGAACCCTCTTCCTGTTCCTTAGAAGAAAGCTGATTTTGGGCGCCTGGGTGGCTCAGTTGGTTAAGCGACTGCCTTCGGCTCAGGTCATGATCCTGGAGTCCCAGGATTGAGTCCCACATCGGGCTCCCTGCTCAGCAGGGAGTCTGCTTCTCCCTCTGACCCTCTTCCCTCTCGTGCTCTCTATCTCTCAAATAAATAAAATAAAATCTTTAAAAAAAGAAGAAAGCTGATTTTGACTTGCTAGTGTCAGGTGGCAATCACTTTGCATCTCCATGTAGCCTGTGTACATGGCCCTCGTGTTCCCCTTCCTTTAGAACTATGGGAGTCGTCAGATTGTACTAGAGAAAGAGGAAACAGAAGAGCTGAAACGCTTTGATGAACCAGGTTTGATTCTCATCGGTTTCAAGCCCTTGATGTTGCTGAAGAAGCACCATTACCTGAGGCCCTCCCTGTTCGTGTACCCCGAAGAGTCCCTGGTGAATGGTATGTGGTATAGACTGAGGGTAAATGAATGAGTAACAGAAGGTAGTTCTGCTTGGAACCTGGATAGGATGTACGTGTTAAGGGGGTATTTTGAAAGTTTTTCATGCTCAGACAAGTTTTGGAAATTCAGGACTAAACAAAATTAGAGATTTCTTTAGGACCTATAATAGACTGATACACATTGTGAATATCCAGGAGGGGATATGGAATTAGAATTTTTAAAACTTACTTCCTCTGGAAGTCTTTCTTTGAGGCATCAGGTAGAGAATTAAAAAGAAAAAAAAAACCCAGTTTGTTCCCTAGTGTTGGCAATTAAAGATGCTATGAACTAGGTCATTGTGTTTGTCCAGATCTATATTCCTCTGTGCTATAGCTAATGAACCCCTGGATTTGACCTGGTTGGCTTTTATTAGTAACTGGGGCTTATATCATTAGTCTAAAGATAGTAAAAGTAAACTAATGTTAATAATTCACACTCTGAAATGGAGTGTTTGAGGCATCTGATCTCTCATTGCTTTCCATTCTCTTCCTTTCTGCACCTCTGCTGTCCCCACTTGCCCTTCAGCTCTGGGCTCATCACACCTTACCTAATGAAGTGTCATAAGCCCTTTTAAGAAAATGGAAGAGAAATCGTAAGCTTATAACATGGGCTAAGAGGGAAATGAGGAAGAGATACCTTTAGGTTGCAGACTCCTGGGATGTTTGTTTTCCAGGGAGCTCAACCCTGTTCATTGCTCTCCTCACCAAGTGTCTGGAGAAGGAGGTCATGGCAGTGTGCAGATACACCCCCCGTCGGAACATCCCTCCTTATTTTGTGGCCTTGTTGCCACAGGAAGAGGAGCTAGATGAGCAGAAAATTCAGGTGACTCCCCCAGGTATGTGGAAGAGATCTTTTCAGTGCTTCTGAACCTTGCTCAGACTTTGGAATCCCTCATAGGATCCCAACTCAGACCTGCTGAACCAGAGTCTCCAGGAATGGGATCTGGGAAAGGTGTATTTTTAGGGTTTCACAGGTGGATTTGATGCAGAGCCAGGTAAAGCTGCCAAATATGGTTGTGCAGTGCACAGCATGTGCAACTGTACCAGGCAGCTCTGCAGCCATAATTGAGCATTGGCTGCATAGGGACTATTTGCAGATTACTGACAAAGTTTATGGCTCAACTGCTGGCACCTTTACTAAAAGCCATTGTTAGGCACCTTTGCAATGTTTAACGTTTGGTTTATCCTCTGTGTATACCAAGGCAGTGAGGTATAGCAGAAAGACCATGGGTTTTGAAGTCAGACTTGGCTTATTCTTATGTGTGGGAAAGTTTACTTTCTTTTGTTTCAGGCCCATCTCAGCCACTTGTTACCTGGCCAACTTGGGCAAATAATTTAACCTAGAATTTCTACTTATATTCCTTATCTGCAACGATGAGAATTCTGGAACACCTTACTCTTCAGGTTGTTTCCCATTTGAAACAAGTTAATAAATGTATAAGTGACTAGTACAAAGTTGCCGAGAGATGGTAGGTAGTCTTCTTTCTTCCTTAGCCTTGCTAATAAAAATGAACTTTATAGTTCATTTTTAACCCTGGTGATCAGACGGCTGAGGAATAGCTTTGTATGTCAGTTAGTAAGCTCTTGTCTCTCAGCTCCAAATTCCTATTACTCTCTGTGCTGCTGAGGCTGACACTCTCCAAACCCAGTTTCCTCCTTTGCCAGCCGACTCTCTGTCAGGCTGTGTCAGTAGTTGGTGCTTGAGGGAGACCGTAGGGCAGAGGAGAGCAAAGGGACTTGCTCCTTCCTTTTGCTCAGTGCTGTTGGCTTTGTGAGCAAGGGCCCTTCACCTTGCAGCAGCCGTTGGTTCCAGTCTAGATTTTCGAGTCTCTTAGAACCTGGAACAAGAGCGGCCGGATAACCCTTCCTCTTTCCTTTGAGCGTGGGGTGGGGATGGGGGAGCCGAGGGGAGAGGCTGAAGCTCAGAGGGCCCCATGGAGCTGGGACTCAGCCCTTCCGGGGGCGGGGGGTGCTGCCCAGCTGGCTCTGGGTGAGTCAAGAAAGCTGGAGGCTGGAACCAACCGTTCCAGGTAGGTGAAGGGCCCTGACAGAGAACCACGGCTGGGGCAAGGCCGGCAGGGACGGGAGGGCCCGGGAAACAGTACTCCTGCCTCCCTGTCCGCTCTGCAGGCCCCAGAGGGAGGTGCTCAGGCGGATGCTCACAGGAATCAGCTGCTGAAGGAGAAGCAGGGCTGGCAGGGTCCCAGCCCCAGCATCACAGGTCCTGGAAGGGTGAATCTGGAGTCGAGAGGCAAATGGCAACTCGGTGACTGAAACCTTTTGTGAAGTCAGATCTCAGAAAACTTTATCTCCCTTCTTCAGGCTTCCAGCTTGTCTTCTTACCCTACGCTGATGATAAACGGAAGGTGCCCTTTACCGAAAAAGTCGTGGCGAACCCAGAGCAGATAGAGAAGATGAAGGCTGTCGTTCAGAAGCTCCGTTTCAACTACAGGTGAGTAGTGGGTCCGTTGCAGGCTTTCTTCTGGAACTGTCTCCTGAGGTGAGAGGATTCTTTTCCTCCCAGCTGCTGCTGAGCGTGGGGAGAAAGAGTGTTCGGGTTCTTTCTCTCCCCATGTCCCAACCTCTGTCCTTCGTCTCCTCTGCGTCTCTCTCTGCCCACTGCTTCTCGTGACAGACAGATGGTCAGGTGTTTGCTTCTAAATTAGCTTTTGGATTTCAATTCAATTTCAATAAATTGAAAATTGGCGAGAGAAAACTTGACTCAAGAGACAGGATTCCCCGCTGTTTGATTCGGGCTGTTTTCCTCAGCCGACCCCGGGCCTATGCCGCCTCAGTCGGGTTTATTTAATAATTTTATTCATTTATTTTTTAAGTGTTCCATCGTTTCAGTGTATTTATGCTATTATGATTGTTTTACTAGAAGTGACAGCTTCGAGAACCCAGTGCTGCAGCAACACTTCAGGAACCTGGAGGCGCTGGCTTTGGATTTCATGGAGCCCGAGCAAGCGGTGGATCTGACACGTAAGAAGGCTGTGGCGAAGCTCAGTGGTTCTTTCCACGGGAGCTTTTCGTAACAACCCCACTCTGGACCAGAAAGGTGGATGCATTTCCTAGCACCCTCTAAAAACAACCTCCTTGTTCCAGCCATGTCTGAGAGATTTTCTAGTCCAGCGTAGACCGCCTCGGAGCAGATTTGGCTGGTTCTGTCGTGAGGAGAGGAAAGTGCCAGGCTTCCGAGACCTGCCTTTGAACGAGGAGGCCACCTCATGACTACATGTTGGTAAAAGTGAAAAATAATAATAATAATCTGTAACATTTATTGAGCGCTCACTGTGTGCCAGGCACTATTGTCCTGTATGTTGTTGACTCATTTAATTCTCGTAACTACGAGGTAGGTGCTGCCATTGGCCTTGTTTTCTAGAGAAGGGAGTGAGTGATGTGCCGAGGCACGAAGTGGTGAGCGGTGGATCTAGGTTTAGAATCCAGGGAGTCTGGCCCGGAGCCCTTGCTCGGCACCACGGTGCAGACTGCGTGCTCTACCTGAGAAGGTCCACCTCGTTACCCAGCATCAGGGAGATGGGCCTGGCCTCCTCGGTCGAGCTCTGAGCTCGCTACCTGTCCCTTTCTTGATTGTGATTCTCTTACATATTTCACGAGAGTTTAGTGATGTCAGTAAACACCCAGCAGGAAACAGATGGGACTTAATGAAGGCTCTTGACAGAGGTTGAAAAGATCCGAACAATTAGTGGGGCCTGCTTAGCTCCGCAGTTATTAATGATCTCTCTTAGGCTGGACCAAGCAGCCCCGCACGAGTGCTGTAAGCGCCAGTACACCTGTGCTGTGGTGTGACCGTTAGCGGATCCGGTGGGAGGGCAGGGCTAGGGTGACGCGGCCCGTCGTTCTTGGTGGCCTTTAGCGAATCAGGAAGTAAGTGGCTTGGTCTCCAGCAAGGTGGTGAAGGACTCGGGCTTCGGAAACAGCTGATACAGATTTAAATCCCCGCTCTGCCACATACTAACTTGATTAGCCTTGGGATCTCATTAATCTCCCTGAAACTCAGTTTCTTTCTTTCTTTTTTTTTTTTTTAAGATTTTATTTATTTGTTTGAAGGACAGAGAGAAAGAGAGAGAGAGCATGAGCAGGGGGAGGGGGAGAGGCAGAGTCCCCGCTGAGCAGGGAGCCTGATGCGGGGCTCGAGCCCAGGACCCAGGGATCATGACCTGAGCCGAAGGCAGACGCTTCACTGACTGAGCCACCCAGGCGTCCCTGAAACTCAGTTTCTTTATGGGTAAAATGGGGACAGTGAGTCTTCTTACAAGGGATTAACCACATCTCGGTCCTGATGCTCAGGAAGTGGTGGTTCCCCGTTATTCCGCAGCGTCCTCTCTGTTCCTTGCCATGGCCTTGGCCTCTTGCATCCTGGCACCTGTCCTGTAATTTCACTGCAAGTCATGTTTTCTCTTCCTGCGTCTATTTTCAAAACACTTTCGGCTGCTGTGATGTTCCCTCTAACTCCTCAGCCCCTCTGCTCTCCCTTTACGTTGGTTATCTTGTCTGCTCCTATGGCCTCCAGCGTCCCCTCATGTCCGTAACTCCTGAGCCTGTGTCCCCAGCCCTGTCCGTTCTGCTCGGCTCTGGCCGGAAACGCAGCTACCCTGCCCGGTGGGCCATCTGCTGCGCCACCCGGCTCTCCTACCGCTCAGACATCGGACAGCTTTGACTCTTTGCCCTTTCATGTTCTTCACTCAGCTCTACTCCGATGTGTCTCTGCTTCCCTCCGACACAGTGATAATGGCTTTCTCTTCATAAATCACTTACTGAAGACTCATGATCACTGTCTTGGTTTTTCTCCTGGGTCCACAGCAGCCCAGGACTCCGTTGCTGAGCCTGCTTCCTTTTTTTCCTCCGCCAAACATGGGAGCGCTCTAGGTGACCTTGGGCCCCATCTTTTTCTGTCACTTCACTTGTCCCTCGGTGGCCTCGCAGGCTACCCCAGTGGTTCCGAGTGTCCTCCCCAGACCAGCAGCACTGGCATCACCAGGAAACTTGTCAGAAATGCCAGTTTTGAGCCCTTTCCCAAGCTGACTAATTCTGAAACTCAGGTTGGGACCCAGCAATCTGTGTTTTACAAGCCTTCCAGGTGATTTTGAGACATGCCCCTACCTCTAGCACACTGGTTCTCACCTTCGGCCTACAACAGAATTGTCTGGGGGACTTAAAAAAAATCTGGCTGTTTAGGCCTCACCCGCAGACCAGTTAAATCGGAATCTCTGGGGGAAGGGTTTGGGCATCAGTGTCTTTTAAAAGTCCTAGCTGGTTCCCACGTGGAGAACCAGAGTTCTTGCATACGCTCATGTAGTCTGGGACGGGGGGCTTCCGACTTGGCCGGAGCCCAGTTTGGCTGTGACATTGTGCCAGGAGCTCCCCTCAGTACTTTGCAAACGTGGCCACGTGAGGAGATGATGAGACTCATCTCATGCCTGTCCTTGATGTGACACAGCTCACGTCACAAGCTCTACAAACCGTAGACAATGGTAAGGTAACACAAGTACTGTCTTTCCCCCAGAGATACCTTGTTCCTATTGTATTGGTCCTGGCGAATATTCCTGGCCTCCCATCCAGCCACCACCTCCCCACTGGCTGCCCCGACACCTCACATTCCGTCTGTACGTCCGTCAGTTCTGTCACTTCTTGGGTTTATGGGCCCTTCTCCCCGCCTGCTGCCTCACCACCCTTCAGTCCATACTCCACACATAGCTCCAGGGGATCTTTCTAAAATGCAAATGGGGTCCTACCCCCCGCCCCGCTCATAGCCCTTCAGTTTCCCCACTGTTCTCAGGATAATGTCTGAGTCCCGCGCGGGCGTTCAAGTCTTCCATGACCTCGCCGTGACTGCCTGGAATTCCAGCCTCCTTGCTGGTCCTGCCCTCCTGACCTACCTTCAAGCTGCATGTCACCTGCCCTTTCTTACTCCTGTGCCTTCTCCTGCTTGGAATAGTATCTGCCCGAGGAAGAGTGCTCAGCTTCCCAGACCCGGCTGCAGAAAGTCTTTGCCGACCCCTCTCGCGTTCCCAGTGTGCCTTGTTCAGTCCCTTCATGGCATTGCCACCTACTGCATTTATGTTTTCACCACCTCCTTAACCCTGACTAGACTGTAAGCCCACTGGGGGCACAGACTCTGGTCTGAAACCCCAGAATCTAGCCCAGTTTGTAACTCTATCACTCCCAGCTCTTTGGTCTCGGGCAAGTCATCTAACCTTTTGGCTTTCCTCTGTAAAACAGGGAGACAAATTTACCTACCCTCTAGAGGATTACATTAAAAAATAAGTTTAGGGCGCCTGGGTGGCTCAGTCGGTTAAGCGGCTGCCTTCGGCTCGGGTCATGATCCTGGAGTCCCGGGATCGAGTCCCGCATCGGGCTCCCTGCTCAGCGGGGAGTCTGCTTCTCCCTCTGACCCTCCCCCCTCTCATGTGCTCTCTCTCTCATTTTCTGTCTCTCAAATAAATAAATAACATCTTTAAAAAAAAATAAGTGTAAAGCATTTAGAAGGGTGCCTGGCTGTAGTAAGTGCTCATTAAATGTGATTGTTAGAAGGTACTTGATCAATATTAGAGAGGCATTCATGGCCAGGTCATTTGCCTCCTCCTGGACCCTCCTGTGACTTCCCCCTAACCCCGGCAGTTAGGTGCTTTCTCCTCTGGTCCCCGTAGACTTGGAACAGGACAGGAAGCCAGGACTCGTGACTCACCCGGCCACTCTTCCTGTGTTTTGATTTTCTAGTGCCTAAAATTGAAGCAATAGATAAAAGACTGGGCTCCCTGGTGAATGAGTTTAAGGAGCTTGTCTACCCACCAGATTATAATCCTGAAGGAAAAGTTCCCAGGCAGAAACAAGGTGAGGAACTGGGTTATTTTTTAAGGTTGACTTTATGGTCCTATCACAGAGGATCATGTCCCTTCAGAAATTTCTAGACAAACCTACAAACATACATGTTTCAGCACAAATGGACTTTGTGTATTCACTTTGTTTTCTAGTTTATTTTGTTACTTAGCTACATATATTGAAGAGTTATGTCCATACAAAGCTACTGTATTTAAACAACAAGGCTCCAGAGTACTTCACTGGATAGATGTAAACAGTTTGTTCAACCAGACCTTTCTTGATGGGTACGCTGCAGTGAACATGAACCACTGTTGCGTTCTTGTGTGAGTGGATCCATAGTTTATCTAGGATAAATTCCTAGCAGTGGTATTGATGGGTCAAGGTGTCGACATTTAAAATTCTGATCAGAATTGCCAGTTGGGGGCACCTGGGTGGCTCAGTTGGTTAAGCGACTGCCTTCGGCTCGGGTCATGATCCTGGAGTCCCCAGATCGAGTCCCACATCGGGCTCCCTGCTCAGTGGGGAGTCTGCTTCTCCCTCTGACCCTCCCCTGTCTCATGCTCTCTCTCTCAAATAAATAAAATCTTTAAAAAAAAAAAAAAAGAATTGCCAGTTGGCCTCTGAAAAAGTGATACAATTTATATCCTATTCAAGAAAGAGTGGGTGTATTTCCCTACATTCTCACCGGTACTGGACTTGATATACTATTTCCTTTTTTCACTAAGAATAATAGAGGGAGGGGTGCCTGGGTGGCTCAGTCGTTAAGCATCTGCCTTCGGCTCAGGTCATGATCGCAGGGTCCTGGGATCGAGCCCCGCATCGGGCTCCCTGCTCAGCAGGAAGCCTGCTTCTCCCTCTCCCACTCCCCCTGCTTGTGTCCCCTCTCTCACTGTGTCTCTTTCTGTCAAATAAATAAATAAAATTCTTTAAAAAAAAAAAAAAAGACTTTTTTATCTGAGAGAGAGAAACACAGCGAGAGAGGGAACACAAGCAGGGGGAGCGGGAGAGGGAGAAGCAGGCTTCCTGCTGAG
>NW_027397110.1:6823271-6902429 GCF_003265705.2 Callorhinus ursinus | reverse complement strand
CTCAGCAGGAAGCCTGCTTCTCCCTCTCCCGCTCCCCCTGCTTGTGTCCCCTCTCTCGCTGTGTTTCTCTCTCTCAGATAAAAAAGTCTTTTTTTTTTTTTTTAAAGAATTTTATTTATTTATTTGACAGAAAGAGACACAGTGAGAGAGGGGACACAAGCAGGGGGAGTGGGAGAGGGAGAAGCAGGCTTCCTGCTGAGCAGGGAGCCCGATGCGGGGCTCGATCCCAGGACCCTGCGATCATGACCTGAGCCGAAGGCAGATGCCTAACGACTGAGCCACCCAGGCGCCCCTCAGATAAAAAAGTCTTAAAAAAAAAAAAAAGAAAATAATAGAAGGAAAACTATATCCTGTGTTCATTTGCAATTTTCTGGTTATGAATGAGATGTATTTTTTTTATTTTTTATTTTTTTTTGAGGATGGGAGGTTTATTTAACACCGGCAGGCTCAGAGGACAGTGGTCTCCAAAGGTCTGATGCCTGAGCCTTGTTTTTTAATTTTAATTAAAAAAAATTTTTTTTATTTTAAGTAAGCTCCGTGCCCAGCGTGGAGGTCAATGTGGGGCTCGAACTCACAACCCTGAGATCAAGACCTGCACTAAGATCAAGAGTCAGACACTTAACTGACTGAGCCACCCAGGCGTCCCAAATGAGATGTAGTTTTATTGGACTTTTTTTTCTGTGAACTTCCAGTGATTGGCTTTAACCATTTTTTCTTTAACCATCTTTTTCTTTTACTATCCTTTTTTCTTACCACTAGACCCAAAATACTCTTCACCATGATTCTCATCTTTTTCAGGACAACATGTTGTGAGTTCCTTAGCATGGGGGAATAGTTCTGGCTTAGGTTGTACATTTTGGGGCTATTTTTGGTCTAGTCAAGCCAAATGTGGGCTTTGCTTGCCTAGCAGCCCTACAAGGAAGCGGAGCTGTGAGAGCCTGGGTTGGTGGCCATGGAGTTTTCTGTTTTGCATCAGAAGTGACTCTTATAGTGTCCTCTGGGAACTGCTGTCATAGCTCTTCACACCTGTGTACACTTTAGTGATTTACTTGTGTTTTTTTTTTAAAGATTTTATTTATTTGACAAAGAGAGACACAGCGAGAGAGGGAACACAAGCAGGGGCAGTGGCAGAGGGAGAAGCAGGCCCCCCACGGAGCAGGGAGCCCAATGCGGGGCTTGATCCCAGGACCCTGGGGTCGTGACCCGAGCCAAAGGCAGACGCTTAACGACTGAGCCACCCAGGCGCCCCAGTGATTTGCTTGTTTATCCCCCTCCGTCTGCACTTTCTGATCACCGAGTATGGTGCCTTAGTATTTTATGCAGCACTCGGTAAGTGCTTTTTCAATGAAGGAAGGAATGAATGACTTACCCAGAGTGAGCACCCATTTTGGGTAAACTGTGGCACTTACACTACTTTGAACTCCCTTCTCAGTGTGGTACAGTTTTGACTTTATGCTTAAATGAAGCTGCTTGGGCGCCTGGGTGGCTCAGTTGGTTAAGCGACTGCCTTCGGCTCAGGTCATGATCCTGGAGTCCCGGGATCGAGTCCTGCATCGGGCTCCCTGCTCAGCAGGGAGTCTGCTTCTCCCTCTGACCCTCTTCCCTCTCGTGCTCTCTGTCTCTCATTCTCTCTCTCTCAAATAAATAAATAAAATCTTTAAAAAAAAGAATCTTAAAAAAAAAAATAAATGAAGCTGCTTTATCAAAACACCCTCCAGGGGCGACTTGGTGGTGCAGTCGGTTAACCGTCCAACTCTTGGTTTTGGCTCAGGTCCTGATGTTGGGGTTGTGGGATCGAGCCCCATGTTGGGCTCAGTATGGAGTCTGCTTAGGACTCTCTCCCTCTGCCCCTCCCCGCCACATTCTTTCTCCCTCTCAAATAAGTAAATCCTACAAAACCAGATAACCAAAAGCCACCCTCCCATGGTGTTCTAGGTGGGCATCACAGCCTTATGGAAGATGGTTAACTGCATCCCAGATCATAGGAGGGCCCCTGTGCAGTGCAGCTGGGTGCCATGATAGCATTTCCAGTCATTCCCTCCTGACCTTTTCCCCCAGATGATGAAGGTTCTGGAAGCAAAAGGCCCAAGATGGAGTTATCTGAAGAGGATCTGAAGGCCCATGTGAGCAAGGGCACGCTGGGTAAGCTCACTGTGCCCATGCTGAAGGAAGCCTGCAGGGTGTATGGGCTGAGGGGTGGGTTGAAGAAGCAGGAGCTGCTGGACACGCTCACTAAGCACTTCCAGAACTGACCAGACAGCCAGTGCCCCCCGTTCTGCACTCTAGCCAGGCTGCCTGGTTTTGTTCTCATCACGTTAAAACATGTTTCTCCTGAGCCAGGAAGAGTCTGCCTGATACAAGCCAAGGACTTTACATTTATGAGATGTTCTGTTGCTGTGGAGACAGCATAGCCCTGCCACTTTGCTGTGCTTTCCTGTCTGAATAAAGAGCCCTGACTTTGCACTATGTACTGTTCTTTAGTGTGACATAGAAAGACGTGTCTGCCTCACATCCAAAGATCACTTGCCATTGGCTATTAGCTTAATTTTCTCTCCCATTAGGAACATATCCTCATCATAATGGAAACAAATATCCGCGAAGGCGGGGGAGAATGTGACAGTGAAGGACAGGTGGACATACTTCAGGAATGACAAGCCCTAGCAATAGTCAGTCACCCAACCTCTGGCCTCCCACCTGTTTTCCCTTTCATTGTGTCTTAATATAGATCTAAAGAGCAGATTTCCAGAAGCAATAAGTATCTAACATTTCTAATCCTGGTACCATTTGCTTCATCAGTAAATAGCCCCCTTCATGCTGCATTCCTCTTAATGTGACATTCAGGTATATGAAGATATGTACATTTTCTGCTGCCCTGAGAATTTCGGTTCCAGCAGTTTCGGGGAAGAGGAACAGGGTAGGGTGTCTTTCTCTTCGTGTCCCCTATGCCCCCAACGCGCCATCCCTCTTCTACCCTCCCTGTCCCTTTCCTGCTCTTTCTGCTCTACTGCTTTTGAAGAATTAGCCTGAGAGAAGGAAGGAAAGCATCTGAAAGGATTTGCATCCTCCAAGGATGGCTTGAGATTCAGAGTTTGTAGGTCCTTTGCCTTTCAGGACCAGAATGAGCATCTCATGAGACATAGGAAGGGTCAAATTACTCTTGTAAGAGATTTTTGGTTTTGGATTCTTTGTTCTTTGACTATTATAAGGTTTTTTGTTTTGTTTTTACTTGGAAAGCAGATGTTATGTTCTTGTTTGGCTTGCTTTCTTTATCTGGGGAAGAGGGAAGTTAATTCTCCATTTAGAAGAGATGCTTTTGAGGATACAGCAAGATAATGTGAAGTCATTTAATATAGTAAATGCTTGTTCTTTTTGAGAAATTAGACCATCTCTTAAATGCAGCATGCTTGGAAACCCTAGGTTCTAGGGGACGTTACTAATACTACAAAGATAGATTTGAATCAGGCTAGTCACGAGTAGGAGAGGAAGAATTGAGTATCATTGCTGGGCCTTTGTTTTAAACGCTAGATTTCCTGGCTAGTGATGAGGAGCCCTCGAGTGAGTTCCAGGCTTTTCTACGCACTCCTGAGGGGACCTTACCCAAGTCCAGGCTCCTTTCCCTCAGTTCTATTTACAAAGTGTTGAGAATGAAAGAGCTCAAGGTAATGTGATGTTAGAAAAATAACCATCCGAGGTCTGTGGTATGATCTCTCTCTCTGAATTAATGACCTTGCTTTCTCTGCTGTTGATCCTCCAGGAGAGAAGAAACATAACCAAAGCGTAATTTGGTTGGGCTTCTGTAAGCTCCTAAGTCAGATTTAGTAAATGGCACGAACCAAGCTACTCATGCTGTTTGACAAAGTCCAAGTATGGGGGATAATCCTGAAAATCAGGAGACTCCACAGCTGGCTCCTGCTACTTCCTTTCATTTTGTTTGTGGCAATCTTTATAATCTTGGGATTTTTCCTCGGGTTTCATGATAAAATGATCTATAAATTTAGTTATGCCTATGTAAGCAATCATAATGAAACTGATTCCAAAAAGGCTGACGATGGGCCAAGAAATAAAATTACCCAATGTCCTCCAATCTGTAATTCATCTAACATGAGCAATGCGGAGTTCTTTAATAAGCTTCGCTTAAGGGAGCTGTTGGATCCAGGCCCAGTAAAAGTCCCTATTGATGAGATTCCTCGGGCACCTCTGAAACATCAGAGTTCTAGGAAAGGAAAATCTCACGTCATTCCCACAGTACAGGGACCTCCCAATGTTACTTTGATAGGATAGGGTGCACACACTGTAAGCTGCCTTGGGAGGAAGAATAAACTTTAGATAACCTTTAAGCAAGAGTAAAAATATAACTTTCTCCGCATTAGCACACAATGGCAGATAGGTTACGCTTCGTCTCGCATGGTCACGCTCTGTCTAGTACCTTTGTTTTTAAATCCAAAATGATCTAAGATGATTGCAATAAGATGTAAAAAATAAAATCACATGTTATGAAAGAATGGAAAAACAAGGAAATATTCTAATGTATAAATAAAGTCCCTCCGAGGCTATCAGGAGGAGATGCTTATAACCTGATCCTGTGTCCGTGTCTCCTCCCTCGCCGACCGGCGCCATCCTTTCCTTCAAGGACCCTTCCCCTGCTGGAGCTGGGCTCCGCGAGTAAATGTGCATCTTGGCTCCCTCACATACATACAAGTGAGCGTGGGCAATTTACCTGGCATTTTCGAGCCACAGTTTCCTCATATTTATAATAAGAATGATAATGCGGAATGGTGAAAATGAGAAAACATGTAACATGCTGCTTAACAGGTACCAGCCGAGTCGTCTAACCCCTCTGGCTGCAAACACGCTTCAGTCCACCAGGGGGTGGTGACGTGCGGAGGGGGGGGGATTGGAGAAACGGCCGCGCATGCGCGCCGCTGGCGGGAAGGGTGAGGTCAGCGCGTCCTCCCCGAGTGACTGGCAGCCTGCGCAGGTGGTGGAGCTGCGGCGGGCAGCCGCTGGAGAGCACGGATTCATCCGGCCAAAGCCACGGCAAGCAGACGTATGCGCAGACGCGTTTATACCCCCGGGCCAGATGCAGAGGGAACATCTCGTATGTCTTGTTTTAATGTCTTATTAAAATATTAGAAGAAAAGCAAGGCAGGACCACAAACTCTGGGGAGAATCATCCACTTTCTCTCCCTCCCCCTCATCCAGAAATTCCAGCCTCAAATCCGTACAGGGGGGAAAACACACACCTGATAACACTCAGCTAGACGACTATCCCGCTTTCTAGTTTGAGCCCAAACTGTCCTTGAATGTGCGATAATCCTTATTGTAACTGACTGCATCGCCTATGACAGCCAGTCCCACGTGGGATTTACTTCTGGCCACTCTGAAGCAGCTGGGGACATTCCCCTTGTGGGCCCTGCCAGTACCTCTGGTGTTCTGCATGACCCTACAGTTTTGAGTGGCCCTGTTTATTGCTGTGTTGACCAGACAGCCCCCACAACCTTAGTTGTCTGTTGCTGTGCAACAAATTAGCCCAAAACTTGGCTTAAAGACAATGAACACTTACTGTTTCTCACCATTTCTGTGTGTAAGGAACTGGGGAGCAGATAGGCTGGTTTGAAGTCAACCATGAGGTTGCATTCAAGATGTTGGCCAGTCCTGCAGTCCTCTGAAAGCTTGCCTGAGGCCGGGGGATCCACTTACAAGAAGGCTGATTAATCTTGTTTTTAATTTTCTGTATCTTGTTTTGACATCTGGGACGGGCGGTGCTTATAGGCCTGGGGAAAGACTGCCCCTCCCAAAGCTAGCTAGTTCCTGAATATAGTGAAGAGTGTATTTGCCAGCATGCCTCTCATGCACCCCCCAGAGACCTTACCAACATTGTCCCTGCCCTAAATCATCCCAGAGCCAGCTAGCTACTAGGCAAATCGAAACCACTCTTATGGCCCAAAGCCCACTGGAATTGTTCAGACTAGTGAATCCTAAGCTGTTTTACTCTGCCCTGCCTTGCCTTTGCCACAGAAACCCCCATAAAGACTGTGGCCTAAGCTTTCCCCTTGCTCTTGCTTCTACCACCTGACCAAATCCTGGGTGCTTCCCCTGTGGCCCTGTGTGGTGTGGCATGCCCCCTTCTCTTGGTAAATATAAGTAGTAAATTCTTCCGATGGCATCGACCTCTCCTCTCCTTTAATTTGTAGTCACCTACAAATTAAGATCTTGTGAGTACAGATGAGACAGAGGCTCATTGCCATGGCTGGCAGTTAATGCTAGCTGTTGGCTAGAAGGCTTCGGAACTCTTCACAGGTTGCTTAAAAGACTTCATGACATGGCTGTGACTTCCCTCGTGGCCAGGGATCCAAAGACATGAAGGCAGAAGCTGTAATGTCTTTTATGGAGCTTGGAAGTCACACATCATTCCACCATGTTGGTCATGCAGGCCAGCTGTGAGTTGGTGTGGGCTGGGACTGCACAAGGGCATGAATTCCAGGAGGTGAGGATCCCTGGGGACCATCTTGGAGGCTGGCTGCCATAGGACATCATGGAAAATATTGACTTGCTACTTTCTTTTTCTTCCTTCAGAAGAGGACAAGCAATTATACCCACCCACCCCTGACCCCCACCGTAGGCAGATATGTCTGCTAAAGTCAGAGGCACATACCTGATTTTTCAAAATGTAACTTAGCTGACACTGAGAGGGACTCGGGGATACTGTCTAGAACAAGCGCCCCTTCCTTCCCCGTCAGTTTTTGTTTAGTACTTAACATACCACAGATGACCTTTAGCAAGGTCATTGCAAATGTAAGAACATTCCTTAATCATGGGTCCTCTCAGGAAACTTATTCTAAAACAGAAGTTCCTAACCAGTGTGTTTTTGGGGTCAGAGGACCCTTTCAGACCCGATGAAAGCCCCTGGACTCTCTCCAAAATGTTTATATGCAAAATTCTGCAACCAACTTCATAGATGGCTGGATGGAAATTACTAGATGTCCTTGCTTGCATGTCTAGGCTTTAGGAATTATCATTCTCCACTTTTGGAGCATCTATGTTAGGGCACCACCGCAGGTGCTAGGACATCACACAAGTTCCTGCTCTCTCATGAGGGCAATGATCAGAAAACCACCTCTGAGATTAGTTAAAGACATTAAAAATCGAATGTCACAGCGCTGGGGTAAAGAGAGATGAGGTAGTTTGTACCTCAGGCCCTACAGAAGTGATACTAGAATGAAGACTGGCATGAGGAGAAAGCCACCAGTGCAGTAAAGCAACACCAAATATGAGAAGAAAGTAGGTTTGGAGTGTTCGAGAAACCAAATGTGAAACACTGAGCAAAGACAGAACATGGTGGAGAGGCAGACACAGGACAGGCAGGAGGCCACTAGGAGCAGGGAAAAGAGCCAGTTTTTTTTGGAGGATCGTAGATGGACACCCTGCTCTTTGAAGGGTTACAATGGGGCCGGGGTGACTAGGCTAACACTCTATAGTCAACTGGGCACTAGGGGTGAAGATCCCAGGAGCCCCTGCCCCACCCCACTTCTTAGGGCTCAAGTGGAGATGGCCCAGTTTCCACCTAGGTGGAGATCGGACTTCTTGATCTTTCTGCATCCCCTAAATTATTTGTCTTTTAAAGTATGAGTATAAATGTTCATACACAACAAAAGACAGTAAGCACCTGAAACCACCCTCCACAAATATAAAACTGCTTGGGATGGGGTGGGGGTATATGAACACTGGAGTGAGCCAGGAGAAATGACTCACCCAGCAGGTACAGAACAGCCTTAGGACAGGCTGGTTTCCAGGTTTCCTGCATATGCTCCCAAACTGGCTGAAAGGACACTAAATAAAATCCTCTTATCCGACCGTTATGGTATCCAGTTATCTGCACTTCGGAAGAAAACTTCTCTTGCTGAGGTACGTGGATCTCACGGTGCTTACCCTAAGATAACAGAAGAGGCAGGTGAGGTGGCAGTGGCTACCCCCCCCAACTCTCTAGCATGTGCCAAAGGCTACTAGGAGCCCCAATTCTGCAACAGTTCTCAACTAGGGGGGTGACTTTGCCACCAGGGAACATCTGGCAGTGTCTTGGGGGTGGGCGATTGCTACTGACGTCTGGTGGGTAAGGGCCCGAGATGCTGCGATGCTGCTGAACATTCAGCAGCAGACAGGGCAGCCCCCTACCGTAAAGAATTATCCAGCCCCAAAACATCAGCAGTGCTGTGGCTGAGAAACCCTTGGTAGCCTGAGAGCAACACCTCAATGATCGAGTCTGTACAAGACACTGAGCGACTAGAAATAAATGGAGGTAATGGCTTTTCCATACCCTCTTGGTAAAAAGTTTGTGTAACCATTCTAATAATGCTAAGCAGTTCTTCAGGTATTAGCTGGATACATACCAAGACTCACACTTTCTTTCAATTAGAATATGAATATATTTCTTTATTAGGATGCTCACAAGAAATGACACACTAGCACTGTCCTTCTGATGTGATAAAGAATACATACATCTGACCCACATCGTGGCAGGAAACAGGAGTCAGGGCTCTCAGAGCTGGTACCAAGTGTCCACTGAAGACATCTCCATTCCTTGATTCCAACATCTCTGCTGTAGCTTCCAGTCAGGTCTCCGTGACTTGCCCAGACTTCTTCATTCCACCATCAGCTGACCCACTTTTTTTCTAGCTACTGTGGACTCCTTCAAGACCTAGGTCAGCTGCCTCATGTCTAACTGGCCCAGGCAGCCTCTGGAATTCTGCAGCACATCTCTTTGGTATGCTGCCGCCCCGCCACCCTCAGGGGCATGGTTGGGAGTTGGGGGAGAGGGGGAATAACATCACATGACCAAAGCAGACAGCAGGAGCGTATTGGCAAATGACACTTGGACATATACCTAACAACCTCACAGAATACATGCTTTCTCCCCAAATGATACATAACCCCCTAGAGGACAAACACATATGGAATGATTCTGTACTCCGGGCACAAGGGATACAAAGTGAATGGTGTTTACATCCGTCAGGTCCTACACACAACAGGAAGTTAGCGCCTGAATGTTGGAACCAGATCTCTGTCCTGGCTCTTCTCTGCCTTTGAATGGTGTCACCACTCTGTTTCCGCCTGTTCTCGGCATTAGTTCATTTTTCAAAAGAGAGGATAGGACGGCAGAGAGAGGAGAACGGGAGATTGGGGTGGGGGGTTAATATGTGGCGAACAACCTATACAACAAAACAAAAGTAATACAAAAATGCAAAACCCAGATTCAGTACTAGAATCTAATGAGAAGGTAGCTGGAGAAACTACATGCGGACACAGACCGTATGATACATAACCCCAGGGGGAGGATTCGGGGGGGGGGGGGCAGAGGCCACTGGTTTAGACTAAGAGCCTTTCAATGGACTGCTGAATAGACTGGATCTGCTGCTTCAGCTGTGAGCCTTCTTTGATGGTGACAGAACAGGCGATGACAGGCCTGGAAACCCCGCAGGCCCGTCCAAGGGCCTGCTTGGAGCGCACAAACACGTAGGGCACATTCTTATCCTCACATAGCAATGGAAGGTGCAGGATGATCTCCAGGGGCTCAGCGTCTGCAGCCATCACGATGAACTCAGAGATGCCTCTGTTGAGGGTTTTGGTGGCTGAGGAGAGGAGGACCGGAGGTCAGTAAGTATGGGGGGAGGGGGAGGTTGGGCATGGAAGCTACAACAAAGCAATTTCCAAGGAAAAGAAACACAGGTGCAAGAAAACTGGGCAAAAATCCCCAGGCACAAGCAATTCTCTGTGTCCTGTAGTGGCCCTGGGAAATGATAAGGGATTTAAGCATCAATTAGCCATCCTCCATGCCATTCGCAAACCCTACATCAAAACCATCAGTTCTGTGAAAACACATCCTGAAACAGACCATTTCTTTCCTCTCCGCGGCTACCACACTTGTCCAAATCACCACCATCTCTTGCCTGGTCGACAGGTACAGCTTTCACACAAACTCTGCCAGCATGAAGCTCTGTGGTACAGCACTTCTCAAACTCTGTGATCGAGGAGGGATCCGGCTTTTACCATCCCAATTTGTCATGAGCAGTATTTCTAGAAAGCTCACACCACACACAACTTACCAAGCAAAATCAGCACCCCAGAGCATTGTTTAACCACTGTGGCCCAGTGCTAGCGCACAGACACACACTGTTAATGCTGGAGTACTGACGAGAGCACAGACTCTGGAGCCACAATGCTCGAGTACAAATCCAAGGTAAATGCTACAAAATGTTAACAACTGGTGGATCTGAAATAATTCTTAGTCCATTAACCTTTAGCATCTACTGCCAAAATGCTGCTCTTAAGTCCTTCCACTGGTTCCAATCAAGAGTATCCAGCCCTCTTTCCAAATTGGAAATCTTAAGGCAGAGACAGTGCCTTTATCACTCTACCTGAAACACTCTCTGGCTGCCTTACCTTCATTGGCTCCTTTCCGAAGCTGCTTGTAGTTACATGACTGCTGAACAAGGTCCAGTAGTTTCTTGGTGAGGTGGGCGTCTGCTAGGGGGTAGGCCTTTGGATTTACATCAGCCTCAGTCTGTGCGGTGGGAAGCGGGGGGGAGTCATTAAAGCATCAGTCAAACCGAACCAGAAGTTGTTCCAGACAAGTCATAAAACACTTCAATTAACAACTGAGAGAGATAATGATCAGCTTAAAAAAGCTTAGCAATTACCCAGTCCAATGATGTACACTAAAGCTTTATACTTTCATTTGCCTCTCTTTTGCTTGATAATATTATAGCAAATGGATTACAAATAGGTTCTCATGGCTCAGTATCCACTTGAGTCATACAAATTTACTGAATCAAAACTTAAGGTATAATTTATACAAATGTAGCACAAAGTTTTCTCTCTCCATTTTCCATTCAAATCTTCCTCTGTCCTAAGAATTCTGGTTTGCAAAACATCATTTTCTCATTTATCTGACCTGCTAATACATACAAAATGGCTGGCACCTCTACCAACAAGCTCACCAAGGTCGAAATTTCTTTTTGTTCTTAGAATATATCTGACTAGGACCACCTAGTCAGAGTACTATAGTCAAGTTATTCAAATCAATTTTTTTTCCTGTGGTTATCAATTTGATATATAATTTGGGTTCCTTTGTATTCAGCTTGCTTAAAAAAATAAAGATTTTACTTTTCAAATATATACAACATTTACATGTTTTCAAAGTAAAAGCTATGTTAGTGAGCTAAAAGTGTTTTGAAAACTGGTAAACAGTAAAGCATTTATTCCCACCTTTCCTACACAGAGTATATCACTAGGTAATAAATAAATGACAACTTTCTCTTGTATCATTATTCCACCTAACAAAGAAGGAGTCAGTCAAATCCCACCATCCTGCAACCCACATTCATTAGGTTAATTAATCCAGACATAAATTAATGGATGACACTGATTAACAGCTACCAAGATCACAAGATGCCGTGATCATCACCCCTCTTGAAGAACAAAATACCTATATTCTAGTAGTCTTGGGGGGGAAACAAAAGGAAAGAAAAAAATCTGATCAAGCCTTTGATTCTAATATTAGATAGTTAATATTACGGAATTATTAAATTTTGGGGAATTATAATGGCATTGCAGTTGCTAAAAACCCTTATTTTATACCTACTTTAATACTTATTAATAAAATGCTACGTCATTGGCTTTGCTTCAAAATAACCCATGTAGGGAACGAACTGGATGGGGGCTGCTTATATCATTCCTTCCTCTTCATCCCTACCTCTCGAGTTTAACCATTTTCATTAATTTCTCATTTGTTTTCCCTATGATTCTTTTTACACCTACATATCTTTGCATATAAAATTAGGATGCACCCCACGTTATCATTGCGAGCAACGAGCGGTTCGCGGTTCGCGGTGGCGTTCCGGTCTAACCCTGGTTTTGGAGGCTGGACCGCGGCATGCGGCACGCGGCACCACAATTCTAGGTGGTGACCCGTGGGTGACGGCCCGGTGGGAACACTCACCATTGCGTCTGTCCCGGTGGTCTCCTGCCTGATACCACAAGGACACAGAAATGACCCACCCGCAGGGAAGTAGGAAGTGACATAGGATGACGTCAGCGGAAGTGACGTCAAGCGCGAGATTGCACCAAAACGCCCGGTCCCTAAAACATTGCAGTGGTCCCGGGATGAAGTGGTATTAAGTGAGGGCTAGAGTTCCCTGAAGAAGTGGGGAAAAGGGTCTCCTTATTTTTGGTCTGCTGTTCTCCATACATTCTAGAATCTGCTTTTCAAGGCCCACAAAAATCTGCTGGGATAATCTGATTTGTAGATTTGATATAATCCCAATTGCAGTAAAAGACCTTTAGGATGCTGAATCTGTCAATCATTTAAATATATACTATAAACCAGTACTTTTCAGTAAGGCTTTACAATTTTTCCAAAAGGCGTAATATCTTTTAGATTTACTCCTAGGTATTTCAGGCTAAGAAAATTCACTTTATTAAGAAAAAAATTCACTTTATTTCCTACTGTATAAGGAATTTCTCTGAAACTAATGATGTACTATCCACTGGCTAACTGAATTTAAATAAAAAATAAAAAAAGAATTTCTTCTTTGTTAAACAAATTGTTGAATTCTATCATTTTTTTTTTGTGCTTAGATGAAAAAGACTTTCCTTTAATTTTTTTTTAGTTTTTCTAATGGTAAACCAATTTTGCATTCCTGAGATAAAACCAACTTAAATAGGCTTTCTTATTTTATATCCATTAGCTAATGGATATAAGGTTTCTTGGGGGGGGATGATAAAAATGTTCTAAAATTCTTACAGCAATGGTTGCACAATTCTGTAAATATATGAAGAACCACTTTACTATACACTTCAAAACAGGTGATGAACATTTCGTAGTACATAAATTATCTCCATAAAGCTATTTTCAAAACTAGGTATAGGTTTTTTCTCATGAAAAAATTTTAACTTCGTTTCTTTACTCTTGTTTTATTTTTTTTAAAAGATTTTATTATTTATTTGACAGAGAGAGAGCACAAGCAGGGGGAGCGGCAGGGAGAGGGAGAAGCAGGCTTCCCGCCGAGCCGGGAGCCCGACGTAGGGCTCAATCCCAGGACCCTGGGATCATGACCTGAGCGGAAGGCAGACACTTAACTGACTGAGCCACCCAGGCGTCCCTTCAGTTTTCTTTCTTTCTTTCTTTTTTTTTTTTTAAAGATTTTGTTTATTTATTTGAGAGAGAGAGAGGGAGAGAGCATGAGAGGGGGGAGGGTCAGAGGGAGAAGCAGACTCCCCGCTGAGCAGGGAGCCCGATGTGGGACTCGATCCCGGGACTCCAGGATCATGACCTGAGCCGAAGGCAGTCGCTTAACCAACTGAACCACCCAGGCGCCCCCTTCAGTTTTATTTCTACTTAAACTGGTTTTGATACATTTTTTTCAGGCATTTATTCACTTCATCTCAGTTTCTGTATTTATAGCTATCAAATTGTTTATAATATCCTCTTTAAATATCTGCAGATTATGTCTCCTTCAGGTTTGCTATAGCTTGCAGATACCTCTTTTGATTATTAATACTGGAGGGGACTTTTCAAAGAAAATCTTCTGATTCTGTCTTCCCTATAACAGTTGGATCTATTTGCCTTTTCAATAATTTCTGCTTTTGTTTGGTAGTTAGCTGCTTCCTGTGTGCTCTGGTGTGTGGTATTCTCATTACTGATCAGTTCTGTTTTCAAATTTCCATTATAATTTTATTCACTAGATTCACTATGACCACTAGATCAAGTTTATTGATGGTGTTGTTCAAATCCTCTATTACCATACTGATGTTCTGGCTTCACCATCTACCATTTATACACTTAAATGATATATAATTGCATATTTGTCTATTTCTTCTTGTAATTATGTCATTTTTATTTTATTCATACCTTATTTTTTTTAGCCACTATTTATCTTCACGGATGCATTTCACCTTTTATTATTATTATTTTTTTAAGATTTTATTTATTTACTTGAGAGAGAGAGCGCAAGCAAGCACCAGCAGGGGAAGGGAAAGGGAGAAGCAGACACCCCACCGATCCCAGAGTCCCGCGATCTTGACCTGAGCCACGTAGGCATCCCTGCCTTTCACCTTAAAAACCATTTCTTTATGATGTTTATAGAGGCTACACAACACCTTTTAACTTGGCCTACATTTACCATTCTTTTTACTTTAATCTGTCTTAACTGGAGCACTTGGTCTCTTTCTATATTTATATAAGTACTGATGTATTAGGTTCAAATCCTTCTTTTGTACCTTCTATTCCAATTGATACGTTTCTTTTTCTTTCTTTCCTTCCTTTGGGTTTATTATTTTTTCACACTACTATTCCCTTTACTGGCTTGGACTTACATACTTAAAAAAATGTCAGGTATTTTATTTTTTAAGATTTTGTTTATTTGTCAGAGAAAGAAAGCACAAGCAGAGTGAGTCTCAAGTTGAACTTAAGAGAAATTTCCCTCAACTGTAAATGGCAGGCAGCGGGAGAAATAGGCTCCCCACTGAGCAAGGAGCCAGTTGTGGGACTTGATCCCAGGACCCTGGAATCATGACTTGAGTGGAAGGCAGCTGCTTAACCAAATGAGCCACCCAGGCGTCCCTATCACATATTTCCAATGCAGTTCCAACAACCCATCTCTAGAATTTAGGATTCTCAACTTTTTTTTTTTTTTTTTAGATTTTATTTATTTATTTGAGAGAGAGAGAGAATGAGAGAGAAGAGGGTCAGAGGGAGAAGCAGACTTCCCGCTGAGCGCGGAGCCCGATGTGGGACTCGTTCCCGGGACTCCAGGATCATGACCCGAGCTGAAGGCAGTCGCTTAACCAACTGAGCCACCCAGGCGCCCAAGGATTCTCAACTCTTAACAAAACATTAAATGCATAAAAAGGGAAGACTTCAGGAGCCCAAAAAACCATCAAAGAGGCCTCACCTTATCGTTTTAATTACAATCAACAATAAAAGGCCAGCTCATAAATAGTAACGGAAATCTGCTTAGTGTGTTTATTCACCTTTTAATTTTTTCGAGGGTTATTTAAATGAGTGAAGGAATGAAATCATACTGCTAGCTAATTTTCATCCCTAGCCTGATCCATTTGGTCTCCCTGTACACCAGGGAGCCAAAAACACCCTGGCAAAGTTTTGATTTAACAATAAACACTATGAACTCATTAACACCATACCAAGTTAGGATCAGGTGTTTAACATGCATTATCTCATTTAATTTTTTTTTAAGTTTTATTATTTGAGAGAGAGAGAGAGCCAGAGAGCGAGCGAGCAGGGTGGAGGAGGAGAGAATCCCAAGGAGACACCACGCTGAGCATGGAGCCAGACATGGTGGATCTCAGAATCCTGAGATCATGACCTGAGTGGAAATCAAGAGTCCGACGCTCAAACCACTGAGCCACCTAAGCGCCCCTGCGTTATCTCATTTAATTTAATCATCACAACATCCTCATGCATCTATCCCCATTTTACAGTTGAGGGAAATTTCTTTTAAGTTCAACTTGAGACCACCCCATTCCAAAACTTTTCATGGAATTATGGAAGATGAGCTAGTTTCAAGTTCTAGGCTCAGCCACGTACTAGCTTCAAAATAGGGGGTGGGGGGGAAGGAGTGGGGTAAGATGCCCAACGGGATCCAAGCTCCGTTGGAAGGATTAAACCTCACCATGGAAGTGGAAGCTCTTTGCAAACTCTTCTTCCTTACCAAGTGCTAAACAAAACTATCTACCAAGCTACAGGAGTTGATTGAAAGTTGGGAGATCATCAACAGCTTAAAAGTTGCACGTGGTGCTGCCAGGACCTCTGATTTGGAAGACTACCGCCTCGCAGAAGCCTTTCCTCAACCCGGCCGGGGTTTGGGATCACTCCACAGCTCCCACAGCTCCCACAGCTCCCAAACGCCAAAGGCTCCAGTAAGTCCCTGGCATGTGTAACCCGCAGCGGGCACTAAGGCGCAAACCCATGTAGATCTAGATCTCCCTCTCCTGAACATCAACAAATGGGGAAATGGGGTAGGGGAGGTTGATTTGAATCCTGGGTTCCACACCCTTAGCGATCCCCAAAAAGAAAAGTAAAAAAAAAAAAAAAAAAATGGAGCCACGTTTTCTCATCCAACTCTCTACTCTCTCCCACGTGGGTTGGTCTCTTTCTCCCACGCTGGGCCAAGACTTCTCCACTCCCCCCGACGCTTTCGGCCACGCGCACAGAGTGCCGCAAAGTACCCCCGACCACAGCAGTTGGGACCCTGAAGCTTCCGGAGTTCTAACCTCGAGCGGGACTGTTGTAGCCCCGTGGCTGCCCGAATTCTAACTCGGGGCCAGGCGGCTGGGACTCCGCGGCCGCCGGAGGTCTAACCCTAGGCCGGGCTGTCTGGACAGCATACGTTCTAAGCCCCAGCAGTCCAGTGAGTGAACTGAACCCGGAGTCTCCCGCTTCCCAGCCGCGGCTCCAGAAGGACACACTCACCATATTTGCAATTCCGCGGTCCCGCCACCCCGCAGAGGGCAGGCGACGTCAGAGCGGGAGCGCGCGCGCCTCAGGAAAGTCGCGCCGGAGAAGTGGAAATGGCTGCGTGCGGCAGGAAGCGGAAGTGACGCCACTACAAGTGGGCGGATCTCGTCCTCTAAGGGCCTCCCGGAACTGTGTAAGTTTTGGGAGAGGAACCGCAATTTGCTATTTTTGTTCTCGTTATGCTGTAAATCTTTGGCAGGAACAATGAATTAAACATGCACACACACACACCAACAGGTTTCAATGGTGTCATCGTTCCATTGCCTGTTTATCTTTGAGCACATTCTTGAGCTTTCCAAAATCATCTTTTTGACCCTACACTGGTGAGGGAACGGTATGGAGATAATGATGGGTAATCCTAAATGTTTTCCTTCCTATTTAGATATGGTTTTTTTTTTAAGATTTTATTTATTTATTCGAGAGAGAGAGAACGAGAGAGAGCACAAGCAGTGGGCAGAGGGAGAAGTAGGCTTCCTGCTCACGTGGGGCTGGATCCCAGGACCCTGGGATCTTGACCTGAGTGGAAGGCAGATGCTTAACCAACTGAGCCACCCAGGTGTCCCCATATTTAGATATCCTTGTTAAAAGACTGGTGGGAAATGTGGAGTCCACCTGAAATGGAATCCATTGAGTGGGGAATTCAGGAAGAAGAGCAGGTTTGGGGGTGAGGGTTGAGTTTCTGTCAGGTTGAGTTTGGAGATGTCATCGGACACCCATTTTCTTTTGACCCGCATACTGCTCTTTTCTCTATGCTGCTCCAAATCGCCATTATTTAAAGCTAGACTCATGCCTCGCCACCTCCAAGAAGTCCTTCCTGATCTTTAGAGCCCTTACTCATTTCTCTCCAACTCGATGCCAGGCACATCTTGGGACCATTTGGATCTAGCCAAAACTAGACCATTATAGGGTAATTCCAGTTAATTATTTTGAAAACCTAGAGGTAGAGACCTAGCAGGACCCTTAGGAATCAAGCAACAATCTCTTCATTTTACAGATACTAAGGCCCAGAGAAGGGAAGCTCCTTGCCCCCAGTCACAGAGTGAGTCAGTGGCTGAATCAGAACTGGGCCTTGGGATTTTGGCTACTGGCTTGGGTTACTTCCACCACATCTGGCTGCTATGCCTGAGACGAGTTGTGGTATGGGGCAACAGGATGGGTTTGAACTGGCTCCAAGATGGAACATAAATTACCTCAAAAATTGCTCCATCAAACTTCACCTCATGCAAATCTTACACAACTTGTCAAAGAACAAAATTTGTCTCCAAATTAAGAAATGCCCACAGATGGCTCCTGTATAAGAGTAGAACCTGTGGTTTGGATTCTGCTGCTCACTTTTTAGATCCTGTTTATGTTTCCATATTAATGGGACATATCAACCACCATTGTTGGGGAATTAAACATTTGCCAATTTATAGTTATAGATGTGTCCTTATCATTTGCTTTTTAGATATCCTTTATGACAATTTCCAGTTGTTATTTGGCTTACCTGGCATCTAGCACCATCATATCCCAGGTCTCCTCAGTAAAGACTGATGGGGACTTGATGTTTTTATTACTATGAGTAAGGACACAGTACATCTCACCTAATTAATTGTTTCCAAAGCTAGGTCACCCTTTTTTATTTTGTTGTTTCCCTTGCTAGTAAGTTAATAAATGTTGACATACGCTCAAGATCAATCTGTCTTATAAATTTGTCTTTGGGCACCTGGGTGGCTCAGTTGGCTAAGTGACTGCCTTTGGCTAAGGTCATGATCCTGGAGTCCTGGGATCGAGTCCCGCATCGGGGTCCCTACTCAATGGGGAGTCTGCTTCTCCCTCTCCTGCTCCCCCCTCTTGTGCTCTCTCTCTCTCTCTCTCTCATTCTCTCTTTCAAATAAATAAACAAAATCTAAAATAAATAAATAAATAAATTTGTCTTTTACCACACTGTGATTAAAACCCTAAATCCTGGCCATGGCTTACTAGGCCCCTCTCCACCAGTCCCCACCTGCATTCCAATGATAACAGCTTTACCCACCTTCTTTTTCTACCCTGAGCACACCCCAATTTCTCTAACCCCATCCATCACCCTTTGTTGGGAGTAATATACTCCACTGTTTTGCTAAGCTAACTCCAATTCATCACCTCCTTAGGGAAGCCTCCCTGATCACCCAGACCAGGTAACTGCCCCTGCTGGATGGACCCACAGCCCTGTGTCCTTGCCCATTATAGCACCTGTCAACCTTGCCTTTATTTAGTGTCCACCTTTCCAACCACACCGAGAGTTCTAGGAGAGCAAGTCTTACAGATGCCTTGGGTACTTTGGATACATATCAGCTGGCACTATGCCTGGCCCAAAGGTAGTGCCTGTTGAACTTAGGGATTTTTGGTGGGAAGCAACCAAAAGGGAGTTTGGGAAAAACTCTGTCGTGGAGCCCATAGATTCCACAAGAGTTGGTTGTGAGAGCAGAAGCAGCCCTACAGTCTCACTGTCAATGCCCTCCAGCCAAGGACTGGCAGGAACACACCTTATAGTGTTATTACTTATTGCATCAGGGAGAATACACACCATGCGGAATGATAAGCCTTCTCAATAAGAGGGTGTTATAAAGGATTTACTGTAGGATTTAGGTTGTATTAGGTGATTTTAGGGAGGGTTCAAGGAATTATGTGGTTTGCTCTGGATTAGATGCCATCAGGGAGTGTGAATAATTCTGTGATTGGGCATCTTTTTTTTTTTTTTAAAGATTGATTGATTGATTTAAGAGAAAGAGAGCGTCCAAGCAGGGGGAGGGGCAGAGAGGGAGAGAATCTCAAGCAGACTCCCTGCTGAGTATGGAGCCCAATGCAGGGCTCAATCTCATGACCTTGAGATCATGATCTGAGCCAAAATCAAGAGCTGGCCACTTAACTGACTCAGCCACCTAGGTATCCCTGTGATTGAGCATCTTAATAATCTTATCTACAAGGTGGAAAGAATGAAGTGGGGCTAAAGCTGTAATTGGTAAAGAAATAGCAGTCACTCTTAATAGCCAGGATAACGGGAATTTGGTGAATTTTGTGGTTTCAATAATGTTCATGTTTTTGTCTGTGTTCAAATGGGATTAAAGAGTGGTCTTGTTTTTGTCTTGATTATCACAGATTGGCTTTGTCTGATGTTGTAATCTATGAAATTGTTTTTGTTGAACGGGAGAATACCAAGGTCCAGCTGTGAGTGTTAGGCCAGCTCCTAGCAATACCAAGTCTTAACTGATAGAAATGGGCCAGTTCCTAGCTGTCCTGGGCTGCTTTTCTTTTTCTTTTTCTCACCAACTTCCTATTCCCACCGTGAATCACTGTTCTTGGTATTTAGAGCTCTGGCTGAGAAAGCCAAGTTGGCCAAGCTTAGGTCACACCTCCATTCCTTGACTGTCCTAGATCTATGAGAGAGTATCAGGTAATAAGCTGGGGTGACATTCAGCCAGGATACATCATGTGGGATACTGGGTTCTTAAAATAGAGAAATACATCCCAACTGGTTGGTAAATAGGTGATGCCCCTCTCCTGGGATGCTTAGGAACACTTGAAATGCAGCTATTAAAGGGTTAAGGCCTGGCCCATCTGACTGGCTGATGCCCCTTCCTGCTCCACTATTCGATATTTTGAATATAACCTTTGGGTGAAAGACAATCTTCAGGGTAGCAGTTATTCCTCTACCAACACTGATTTATTCCCCTAACCATCCTGAGATGGGGAATGTAATTCCCAACAGAAAACCAGAATACTGTGAGCAAAGAGGAAGGAATGCTGGGTGGTCAAACAAGAATACACATGTTCAATACAGTGTTTATTATTAAATGTTTGGTATTGGATAGACAGATGGACACAGTATCTAATAGGAAGAAAGAAATCATGCAGACTACAGGTTAATCACCCCATCACATAGGGAGAAATGTAATCTCTTCACTCCAGAGGACAGGACATCTAAAACAAATTCTTCTTCCTCTTAATTCCTTTTGGGCAGTTCCCCCAATGTGTCTTACCTGCACTGAGGGCACATTAGCCAGCTCTGGTGCCAGGTTCAGGAGCTGGAACGGAGGCTGAGGCTCCTTTGTGATAGCCTCAGTGACAGGGGTACTACGAGGCAGGGGCTACTTCACCCCAAACTGGCTGAGTCAACCATACCAGTCCTGCCCTCCAACTCCCTAACATCACCTGCTCACCTAAGCTTTGTCATGTTGTTGCCACTGCTGGGAACCTGTGCTGTGGTGGGGCCATTCCAGGGCCCTGAGTGGGAGCCAGTGAGGGGCCTGCTTTCTGAGGATTGCAGCTGCAGGGACCCTCGGTGCTGTGGCAACCTGCTCGTGCTCTGTCTCTTTCTGATCTGGCAGGTCCAGCACTATTGGCAACAGGTCACCAGGACCCACCCCAGCATGAAGAAGGTCATCAAGGTGAGGGGGCCCCACACACCTCCTTCCCTCAGCACCAAGATTGTCTCATTCACTTGTTACGAGGACCCTGTACTATGCCCTATGTACCAGAGATGAATCACATGGGGGAACTTAAGACTGGTCAGGGAGAGAGAGCATCACCAGGCCCCAAACCCAAGAGTCACCCTGGTCTCTCTCTCTCACTCTACACATTCAATCCATTTATAAGTCTTATGGGCTCTACTTGCAAACCAGATCTCAAATCTGATCACTTTTCGAAAACTTACCACAGCCCCCTGGGCAAAGCATCCCTCATGTCTCCCCTACACTGTAGCACTGCCTTCTGCCTGGTTCCTGTGGCCTCTCTCATCTAAGCACAGACAATGTTCCACTCAGCCGACAGGATGATCTTCTTTCTTTCTCTTTGTCCCTTAAAATTTTAATCCAAGGATAATACACATACACAGACTATATGTGTATAGATCAATGAATTTTCACAAACTGAATACATCCATGTGCAGCACCCAGATTAAGAAACACCATTACTGCAGCCCAAAAGTTTGCAGTCACAACTATGCTAATTCCTAATAACATAGACTAGTTTTGCCTGTATGAAATCATATGGTAGGTATTCTTTCACACCTGGCTTAACGTTATGCTTGTGAGCAAGAACCAACTTTTAAAAACTTTGCCCCTCAAAACCCTGTAAAGGCTCCAACGGATATACTCCCTGTCAAACTCAGCATAAAATCCAAACTTCTAACTATAAGTCCAAGGCCCAGCATTACCTGTCCTACATTTCTCTCTGACCTCATCTCCCAACACTCTCTTAGTCACCTGTTCCATTCTGGGCATAGGGACCCCTTGAGATTCTTATACACATGACCTTGTTCTGACCTCAGGGCCTTTGCACTAACATCTCCTTTGCCTTCAGTGCTTTCTCCAGATGTCACTCGGTTGCCTATCATTTCATTCAGGTCTCCAGTCAAATGTCACTTCCTCTGAGAGGCCTTCTGTGACCAGCATGTCTAAAGGAGCTAGCCCCATACCCATTCTACTTTTATTTCCATCAGAACACTTTTCAATATCTAACATGTTGTATACTTGGTTATTGTGTCTTCCATGTCTGGAAGATAGCTGCCGACAAGGACTTTGTCTTGTTTATGCTGGTAACCCCAGCATCTAGAACCCCAGCCTGGCCTGGAATAAACTCTTTGTCTTTCTTAAATGAATGGCTTTAGGGAAGTGATTCCTTCTTTCCTGAGCCCAGCTTCCTCATCTGGATAATGGAGATTGTAATTCTGATCTGTGAGAATTAGATGAGACAATGTGTGAGCAAGGATTTTGCTTCTCCATTCTCAACTACAGGTGCCACCGCAGAAGTGGGCAGTGCCCTCCGTGAGACATGACACTTCTTTCCAGATGACCCCTGGATTCTTCTTTAGGCCTGGTGATCTCAGTGGCCTGGATGCTCATGTCCAACAATGGGTACAAAAGAAGAGACAGGAATACCCGAGGAGCCTCCAGGAATCATGGACCCAATACCTGTTCTCTTGGCAGCACCCATGTCAGGGTCCACCTTGGGATTTCCACACTCCTTTTGAGCCCTTCTTTTGCACCACCTCCCTTTCAAGCACCTGTATGCTCCCCCAGGACAGTTCTTGGGAAGCATGGCAGGTACCCTGGTGTCTCAGTGATGAGCAGACTCACCTGATTTGCAAGTCACTATCCCCTGCCCTGGGCAGGTACCAAAGGATGCAGCAGCTGCTGGCCCACTCCCAGGAAGAGTTGGTGCCACTGGAGCCTGTTGTCAGCATGAGGTCTCACCTCACATCCATGATTTTAGCCCCCTCTCTCTCAAACCTCTCTTCATCTCAGAGGCTGCAGTCTGATCCTTCCAACCAACAAGTGGGAATGTCCATCTGGAAGTCCTGGGAATGCCCACAAGAGGCCTGGGTACCAGGGAAGGAAAACCAGATGCTAAGCAGAGAGGTTATAAGGTGGGTGAAGCAGACAGAGAGCAGTGGGGAGGATGCTTGGGAGATTCAGGCAACTGGAAGGCAACTCCCAGGGAACTCTGAAATGGAGGATGATGCAGAGACTAAGGTCCTGGCATGGAGAAGTCAGACACTAGTAATAAGTAAAACTGATGGAGATATCCTGACACCAGGGTCAAAGAATCAGGACCAGATGGGAATTGAGAATAGAGCCAAAATTCAGGAACTAGGGAATAGAAACAACAGGGAGGCTGAAGGTGAGAATCCTCCTGGAAACCAGGCACATATAGTAGAAAACCAGGAACCGTTAAGATGTAAAACTGATGCAGAGACTCAAACACCAGAGTGGGGGAACCGGGACAAAAGTAGAAATGAGGAGGCTGTAGAGACCCAGGCAGTTGGGAAGAAAAAGGAAGAGGCCAGAGGAGAGGATGAAGGAGAGACCAAGGCCCAAGAATTGGGGAGGCAGGGCCAGACTGGAAGTGAGGATGGTGAGGAAATCCTGGTGCCAGGGTGGGGAAAACAATACAAGATTAGAGATGATACTGGTATAGAAATTCAGGCACAGGAAAGGAGGGACAAGGCTCAGGTTGGAGGTGAGAATGATGTGGAAACCCAGGTATCTGGGAGCGAGAACCTGGGAGAAGTAACACAAGAGGAAGGTATGGAGACCCGGGCCCTGGGGTGGGAAAAACAAGAATGCATTGGAAGTGAGAATGTTATAGGGATCCAGACGGTAGGGTGGGAAACGCAGGATCAGGGTGGAAGTGAGAAATCTGGGAGGATCCAAGCATCTAGGGAAGAGATCTGGAAACAACTAAGACATGAACTTCTAGTGGGCTGGAGAAACCGAGGCCTGAGAAGGGGGGAGGATGCTGGGGAAACCCAGATGTCAAGAAGGAAGAACCTCAGGGAGATAAGAGAGAACTGGGTAGTGATCCAGGCGCCATGGTGGGGAGACCAGAGAACAGTAGCAAGTGAAATGGACAGAGAATGCGAGATACCATGTTGGGGGAATCAGGATCAGATTGGAGGTGAACTTAGAGCAGAAACTCAGGCACCAGAGAAGAGAGACCAGAGAAAAGATGGAGATGAGGATGGTACAAATACCCTGGCTCCTGAGGCAGAGAACCAGGAACAACTAAGACATGAAACTCATGTAGACACCCATCCACCAGAGGGGAGGAACCAGGAGCAGTTTGGAGATGAAAATAGAATAGACATTCAGGCACTAGGGAAGAGAAATCTGAGAGGGGTTAAAGGTGAAGATGGTAAGGAGACCCAGGAACTTAGGGAAGAAAACCAGGGTCAGTTAAGCAGTAAACTTAATGGCGAGCTTCATACGCCCGAGTGTAAGAATCAGGAATACATTAGAGGCAAGGATGGTGCAAACAACCAGGCAACTGAGGTGGGAAACGGGGGAGAATTAACAAGTCAAATTGACGGAGAAACCCATTCAGCAGAATGGAAGAAAGAGGAACAGGTTGGAGATGAGAATGGTGGAAACACCCAGGCTTCTGAGGCTGAAAACAGGGGAGAATTAACAAGTCAAATTGGTGGAGAAACTCATTCAGCAGAATGGAAGAAAGAAAAGCAGAATGGAGATGAGAGCGGTGCAGAAATTCAAGCTCTAAAGAAGACAAGCCCGAGAGAAGGTGCAGGTGAAGATGATACAGAGACCTGGGAGCCTGGAGAAGAAAGCCAGAGCCAGTTAAAAGGTGTTATTTTTTTTTTAAAGATTTTATTTATTTATTGAGAGAGAGAGAGAGAGAATGGTAGAGAGCATGAGAGAGAGGAAGGTCAGAGGGAGAAGCAGACCCCCCGCTGAGCAGGGAGCCCGATGCGGGACTCGATCCCGGGACTCCAAGATCATGACCTGAGCCGAAGGCAGTCGCTTAACCAACTGAGCCACCCAGGCGCCCTAAAAGGTGTTATTGATAGAAGGACCCATTTATCAGAGTGGAAGAACCAGGAGCAGACAGGAGGTCAGAATGGAACAGAAATTCAGGCTGGAAGTGAGGATGCTGTAGAGACCCAGAGGCCTAAGGGAGAGAACCAGGGACAGTTAGATAGTGAAACTGGAGAGAGCCACTCACCAGGGAGGACCAATTGGGAGCAGACTGGAGGAAAGAAGGAGGAAAATCAGACATTGGGGAAGAGAAATCAGAGAGAGGCTAGAAGTGAGGATAATGGAAAGACCCAGGGACTTAGGGAAGGTCCCCAGAGACTGATAAAAAGCAAAGTTGATGAAAAGAGCTGTTCATCAGAGTGGATGAACCAGGAGCAGGTGGGAGGTGAGAATGCCGCAGAGGTTGAAATACAAAGGAAGAGAAACCTGAGAAGGACCACAGATGATGATGGTACAGAGACCGAGGCTCTAGGGGCAGATGACCAGGGACAGGTAAGAAGTGAAGTTGATGGAGAGACCCAGATACAAGGGCCGGGGAACCAGAACAAGGATGGAGATGAGGATGCTGCAGAAATCCAGGCTGTCGGGAGCCAGAGAGAGTGCAGAGCTGAGAAGGCTGGAGGTCCTCACATTCTAAGGGGAGGAAGCGAGGAGCAGGTCAGAGGAAAAGATGCTGCTAAAGGCAGTCTCTCAGTTGACTCTTCCAGGGGCTCGGGGCTCGGATGTGGGGCCATGCAACAGGAACAGGCAGTGGCCTCCGCTCCCTGTCCTGAGATAAAGCCTCTCCTCAACTGGAATGGGGAGGGAGAGCATTTGGTCAGCCAGAGCATGGCCTCTGCCAAGAAGCATAGAGCGAGGGTCAGTCTAGCCTCCCAGCAGGCCCCACCTGAAGCCCAGAGAAGCCGACAAAGGGATAAAAAGGTGGATCCAGGGAAGACTTCTGGCCTGACTTGGAAGCTCCAGAACTTACATTCTGGAGAACTTCTGGCTGCTTCCCTGGGCCTGCCCTCTGCCTGCCCCTCTGTCTCATGTGGCCAAGCCTCTCAAGCTGCCACAGCTCTAGTGGGTCCTCCCACTGCCCTCACTGTCCTGCCCAAGTGGCCAGTCCTCAAAAAGAGCCAACGGCTCCTCCTGGAGTCCCTCATGCGACGGAACATTGCACACCTGAAGTGGGGCCTCCCCCAGCGGATCCTGGAGTCCCGTCTGCTCCTTAACATGTTAGGACTGTGCCCACTACCCCCTGCTGGGGTGAGGTTCCCTGGATTATACACAGCCTATGAGCTCCAACGACAGCAGGAAAGACATTGTGAGGCCCAGGGCCTCAGGCCAGGCCTTAAGTCAACTGAGAGATCCCAGAGAGTTCAGCCCCTAGAAAGAAAAAGCTCAAAACTTCCTACACGGGCCAGAGCTCTAGAGAAATGTGGGTCACACGGGTGCGAGCCCTTGGGCATCTCCATCCATTCTGAAAAGCCTGGGAGAGTCAGGCCACCGGGAGGCACCAGAGAACCACGGGACGTTCAGGCAGAGGCTCCTCCTAGAGCCAAGGCTGTTGCTGCTCCCAGGAACTCCAGGCCTGCAGCACAGTCTAGGAGCTGGTGTGGCCAAGAGCCTTCCAGTGAGAACAGCATGGACAGGAAAATGGTCAGGCCGGGAGTCTCCCAGATGGCAGAGATGGCTCCCTGCAGAGTGAGGACCTCATACTCCAGGGCAGGCCATGACTAGTGGAGGAAGGAGTGCACATCCCAGGAGGTCCTTAAGCCCCCCAGACTTAAATATCAGCAGGCTACACATGGGAGAAGAGGAAGCCTGGAGGCTGCAGAGGGCAGAGGAACTGGGCAGCAGCCTTCCTCCTGTTTCACAAACACCTCCAGCTTCAAAGATAGTCTCCACTCTGCTGCAGCAAGGTTGAGCATGACCCTTCTAAACAAGGTATCTTGGTCCCAACACCTGGCCAAGCCTCAGCACTCAGCCCCCAACCTGAGCCTGAGGGATCCTGATACTACCCCGCTTCCCAAAGTGGATGACCAACATACAAGGGAGGATAGCATTGGAGTGTCTATTTCTCTGAAGAGAGACCTTCAGCCACCAGGTCACTGCTGTGCTGAGACTGCTCTTCTCAAGAGAGAGCGCTTCCAGGGTCAAGGGGAACCTGAGAACCTACATGGAGCCCTACTGAATCCATCAGCCCCCCAAAAGTTTGGTTTTATGAAGCATTTGAGATGTTTTCCGCTCCAGCATGGCTTTAGAAAGTAGGCCGCTGGCCCAGGGTCCTCAGAACACATAAGAGAAGGCATGAGTGGTCTGTTCACCCTCAAAGCTTCTAATAAAATTGGTTATTTGGGCCCTGTGGGGTTCTGATATTTCTGGCACATGTTTTCTGAGTGTCCCCTTTTGGAGGTTGGGATACTTTGTGGGTAGTGTATAAGCCATTCTACTCTATGGTATTGAAGGTCAACCCAATGTCATCATCTCCTAAATACATTCCTTTCCCTAGCTCCTCACAGTAGAGTTTACTGAGGTTTCAATCATGGCTCCGTCCTGCTCTGGTCCAAGCTAATTCTGATTGAGGTAGGATGCTCAAACTGAGCCTCCACTTTTTGGAGGGGGTGGTGCTCTGTACTGGACGCTGATATTTAAGTCTTTTGGTCACAAGGAAGGGAACTGATTACGGAGCATTCCCTCAGCTGGAACTCTGTTACCCATGAACATACTGCATGGAAAAACCATCTCCCCCCTCCACTTCTCAAGCTCTGTCAACCATAATTACTTGTTGCCTTGTCTGTCTCACCAGTGGGATATCCTGGCGTCAATTATTTGTTTTAATTAAGCCTGAAACTTCTGAGCCAAAAGGCATTATGTCTTATGATACTTCTGTAGGCAGCTTCAGCATGTGGAAGTAGATTCACAGAGCCTAAATCCATGAGTGCTGGAGTTGGAAATTTAATTCAGGTTTTCTCGCTCCCTCTTCTTTATCTTCCCTTCCTCCTCTCCTTTCTCCCTTCTTCCCTTTCATTTAACTTTCCTATTAATTCATTGTAAAACCCATCCATGCTCATTGAAGAAAGTTTATAAAATTCAGAAAAGGAAAAATAATCCATAATCTTATTACCCAGTTATTGTTTTGATGTTTTTCTTACTATGCATTGCTACCTGCACAGTGTTTCCCATAGCAATTCATGCTTACGTTTACAACAGCATTTATACTATGATAGGAAGGCTCCCAATGCTCCCTACCTCCCAGTATCCTTGTCCTTGTATAGTCTCTCCTTGAGTGTGGATTAGATCTAGTGGCTCACTTCTGACAGGATACAGCAGACATGATGGAATGTAACTCCTGAGACTAGGTTATAAAGTCTGTAGCTCCATCTTGGGCATTTCTCTTGCTTCCTTGCTTGCTCCCTGAGAGAAGCCATCCTCCATGTTGTGAACTGCCCTATGGAAAGGCACATATGGCAAGGAACTGAGGAGATCACTGGAAAACAGTTGTCAAGAAAGTGAGGTCCTCACTTAGCCTTTGAAGAGCTGAATCCTGCCACCAGTCAGGTAAGCGAGCTTAGAAGCAGATCCTTCAGCCCTAGTGAGTCTTGAGATAGCTACAACCTTGTGAGAGACTTTGAACCAGGGTCACTTAACTAAGCTGTGCATCAGGAATCCCTATTTCTTGTTTTAAGTTGCTAAGTTTTGGGGGCATATTATTTTCTATGGCTACCGTAACAAGTCACCACAAACCTGATGGCCTAAAACAACTTCGGGAGGCCAGAAGTCTGAAATCAAGATGTCAGAAGGCCCTCCAAAGGCTCTAGAGGGCCATCAGTTCCTGGTTCTTTCCAGCTTCTGGTGGTTGCAGGTGTTGGTTGGCTTGTGGCACCACCACTCCCCTCACTGTCTCCATGGTCACACTGCCTCTCTTCCTTTTACTCTGTGTGTCTGTGTGTCTAAATCTTATTGGATTTGGGGCCCACTGTATACTCCAGGATGATCTCTAAACATCCTTCACTTAATCACAACTGCAAAGATCCTTTTCCAAATAAGGTAACATTTACAAATTCTGGGGATTGGGATGTTTTATAAGTCTGCTCTGGCTGCTAAAACAAAATACTAGAGACTAGGTGACTTAAACAACAGAAATTTATTTTCTCACAGTTCTGGAGACTAGAAGTCCAAGATCAAGATTCTGGTTGATTCAGTTTCTGTAAGAACTTTCTTCCTGGCTTGCAGATGGTTGTTTTCTCACTGTGTTTTCACATGGTCTTTCCTTTGTACATGTATATGGAGAGAGGTGAGAGAGCTTTCTCTCTTTTTTTAAAAAATATTTTTATTTTTAAGTAATCTCTACACCCATTGAGGGGCTCGAACTCACAGCCCTGGGACCAAAAGTCACATGCTCTCATGAGCCAGCCAGGTTCCCCTCTCCCTCTTCTTAGAAGGCCACCAATCCTATGGGATTAGAGCCCCACCCTTATGACCTCTTTTAACTTTAAATACCTCTTAAAGGCCCTGTCTCCAAATACAGTCACATTAAGGATTAGGGTTTCAACATTTGAATTTGGGGGACAAGAGTCAGTCCATAGCAGACATGGAGATATATTTTTTGAAGTTCATCATTCAACCCATCACATGGGGTCATTTGTTACACAGCAATAGATAACACTCTATTGCAATAATTTGCTCATTTGTCTCCTTGACTGACCTTGAGGACAAGAATGGTCTCTTGCTCACTTTTGAATCCTCTAGCTCCTAGCACAGTTTCTGGCTCAAAACTTTGTCAATAAGAATACATACTTTGTTGACATTTTAAAAACATAAAGGATAATATTTAATGATATGGAAGATGTACATGACCTTTTTTTCTCTGGGAGAAGCAGTTTACAAACTTTTGTATGTTACTGTTGTAAAAATTTATAGACTAAAAGAAAATATATCAAAATATTATTTTTCCTTTCATTGTCTTGACTATGCACTACTGCTATAATGTACTTAAGATATGTTGAATAAATGTTTTTTGCTTATTGATTTTACTTCCTTTATATATAAGTCTGCATCTTTTGTGCACAGAATTTTAACGAGAACTTGTCCATGTTAATACCTACTTCTCTCAAACATTACTTCATAATGCTGCCTTGAACAATAAACCATTGTTTTCTAAACTATTTTGCTACAGAAATAATTTTTTTTTTGCACTCAGTCACACTGCTTCTCAATGTAGGAAACACCTCCTGAACTTACCTCTTTTACCATTAGCCAGTTGCTGGACACTCAGGTGCTAAATAAATCCTTGTAATCTCTTTCTACCATTAAAAAATTAAATGATTTGGGGCGCCTGGGTGGCTCACTCGTTTAGCGTCTGCCTTCCGCTCGGGTCATGATCCCAGGGTCCTGGGATCGAGCCCCACATTGGGCTCCCTGCTCGGCGGGAAGCCTGCTTCTCCCTCTTCCACTCCACCTGCTTGTGTTCCTGCTCTCGCTGTCTCTCTCTGTCAAATAAATAAAATCTTTAAAAAAAAAATAAAAAACAACAACAACAACAAAAAAACAAAACAAATTAAATGATTTGAGGTCGCCTGGGTGGCTCAATCTTTAAGCGTCTGCCTTCGGCTCAGGTCACGATCCCAGGCTCCTGGGATCGAGTGTCCCATTGGGCTCCCTGCTCGGCGGGAAGCCTGCTTCTCCCTCTCCCACTCCCCCTGCTTGTGTTCCTTCTCTTGCTGTCTCTGTCAAAAAATAAATAAAAAATCTTAAAAAAATAAATAAAAAAGAGATTACTTCCTTCCCTTCCTTTCTCAAGGCTAATGTTAGCTTTTTTTCCCCAGGACCACGACCCGCGCCGAAAGTAGACGCCCAACGACTGAGCCACCCAGGGGCCCGTGATAGCTTCTTTATAAATATTTTTCAACCTATAGTGTGGTGAAGCCAAACTCCTACGGACTCAAAGGGCAAACTGCTTTGTCCTTCGCGGGACACTCGCGAGTCCTCGCACCTATCACACGCTCTCAACGGCGTCGGCTCCCACGAGATTGCGTAGCACTTGCTTTGCGCAGGCGCGTTACCCGCCTCCCCACTTTTCCCTTTGGCGCGCGACGGAGGGGCGCTCTTTCAAGTGCGCTTGCGCACACGCTGCGCGGGACAAGGTGCTGGTGTACGTGCGCGCAGAGACATGGCTGTGAGGGACACGGCCGCAGGCCCTCCCGGGCCTGGGAGGGACGAGGAGGCGGCGCTGTTCTTCGAGAAGGCTCATTACAGGCATGACCCGTGCTGGCTGCTGCCCGTGACCCCACGCCTCTGTCTGGCCTGCATGATGGAGCTGCTGCCGGAGCCTTGCGTATCGGTGCGAACGGGGCCCCGGCATTTCCTTCACCAAGCTGGGCCTTCCCTCCCCGGACCAACTCCCTCAAACCGGACGCACCTTCCCTAAACCGGGCCCACCCGCTTCGTTAAATCTACCCTCTAAAGAGGCCTGCTCCCTCAGCAGATTGGAGCGGCCTTCTCTGCTATACTACTTCAGCCTCAGTTTGCCCCGCAGGCCATCCTGCTCTGAGCAGAGTACCCTTTTCCAGACTAACCCCTGCGCCTGGCTCTGGGCCTCAGCTGGGCCTATTCCTGTCCGCACTAACCGCCCCCCGCCCCCCCCCCCCCCCCCCCCCCCCCAACTCCAGGACTCGCTGGCACGCATGCCTGCCTTCCCTTCCCTTCCCTTCCCTTCCCTTTTCCTTTCCCTTCCCTTCCCTTCCCTTTCCTTCCCTTTTCCCTTCCCTTCCCTTCCCTTTTCCCTTCCCTTCCCTTTTCCCTTCCCTTCCCTTCTCCCTTCCCTTCCCTTTTTCCTTCCCTTCCCTTTTTCCTTCCCTTCCCTTCCCTTCCCTTTTTCCTTCCCTTCCCTTTTTCCTTCCCTTCCCTTTCCTTTCCTTTTCCTTTTCCTTTCCTTTCCTTTCCTTTCCTTTCCTTTCCTTTCCTGCAGCTGCCCTGCCGTTTGTTGCCCTTGCCATTTCTCCAGGATTTAGCCTTGGCTGGGCCCACGGGCCAGGGCACGCGCGGTGGAGGCTCCTCATTCCCTTCAGATTTCTTAGGGTATAAATGTGGAGGAGGGGGCTGCCTTGGTCCCTATGATGGCAGGGGTGACAGGCAGAAGGTACAACCAGGCAGAGTGGGAAAACCTTTCTAATAGGCAGAGCTGGCTGAAAAATGGGCTGCCGTTTCCCTCACTGCCTACCCACCTTTGTAGTGAGTTTTTTGTCCATGGCGGCGTCCGAGAAAAGTTTGGGGGATCACTTTTCTCTCAAATTCATGAGAGGGGAATTCATGCCGTGGAGGGAAGGGGAGTGGGCTAGATCAGTGGGTCTCAAGTTTTTTTTTTTTTTATTCTCAGGATGCCTTTACACTTTTAAAATGTGTTGAGGACCCCAAAGAGCTTTTATGTGGGTTATATCCACTGATATTTACTGTATTAGAAGTAAAAACAATTTTAAAATACTAATTTAAAAATAATGGTAAGTCCATTACATATTAGCATAATTGGTTTTATTGCGGCAAAATACACATGACATAAAATCTACCATTTTAAGTGTACAGTTCTGTGGCATAAGTAAGTAAAAATAATGATATTTTCCAAAACAAAAAAGATATGAAAGGAATGGTTTTGTCTTACATTTTTGCAAGTCTCTTTAATGTCTAGCTTAAAAGAAAGCTGGATTCTCATATATTTCTGCGTTTAATCTGTTGTATATTACGTGTCATGTAATCTTTGAAAGATTTCACTGTACACTTGTGAGAGAATAAGAGTGAAAAGAACAAATTGCATCTTAGTATTATATGAAAATAATTTTGATCTTTTGGATTCTCTGTAAGGGTTTTGGGCACCCTCTGGGGTTCCCAGGCTCCCCTCTGAGAACTGCTGGCTAGCTGATATTTGAGATTTCATTGAGGCCAAAAGTTCTGAGGCTGCCATTCCTGGATAGTGAGTCAGAGATAAAGACATAACTAAGACGGTTACGTGGAGGAGAAGATGAGAAGGCTAAAAATTACTGGGAATTCAGTAGGTAGATCTGTTTGCGGGCAAGTGCTGTTGGGATGAGGGAAATTGGGAAAGGCTTTTTAGAGGAGGAACCATTTGAATTAGGCTTGAGAAGATGAGTGAGATTTGGACCAGAGGAGGTGGGGGAGCTTATCCCAAGAGGTCGGTGTTCGCAAGGATGAGTTTGGGGAGGTAATCAGAGTGTTTGAAAGGAAGTCGAGAGAAGTGAGGTTGAAAAGCCAGGTTAAGATGCGTTCCTGCAAGAGTTTGAATCAAGCTAGAGTTCTGACTTAGTCCCACAGGTAAGAGAGGGTCCTCGAGTTTTTTTGAGTAACTCATTTATATCACTAGCTTAATGTATTATGTAGGAGGGACATGAGGGAATACATGAGATTTGCAATAGCACAGGTTACAGGCAGCCGAGATGCACCTTCACCGTTTATTGAATGCACTTTTTTTTTTTTTAGCTTCGGCTCTCACCAATTGAAAGGGGGATGTAGTTAGTTGTACCCATGTTCCTGCTCTATCCTCAGTGCGTACGCCCTTCCTTTACCTAACTTTTGCTACTGTCTTGAGCACTTCACACAGCTACTACCCAGTTCCCTGTACAGGGAGGTGAATTGAGTGTGAAGATTTACGTCTCTGTTGAATGGAAGGATGCATTTCTCTACCGACCTCTTCCAAGGCTCATGCAGGGTCTGCAGAATCACTCTCCCGGACTTTTGAAGTGGAAAGGGCGCTGACCTTGGACAAGACCTGGTTGGAGACAGATTTGAGTCCTTGGGAATGTCTCTGGGCTTCTGTTTTCTCATCTATAAAATGGTGACAATAATACCTATTTTTGCTTGCTTCACCAAGTTGCTAGGCTTAAATGAACTAGTAGACAAAAGAGTGATTTGTGAATAGTACAGTGCTCTGTAAATATAGGGTAGTGGGAACCTTAGCTCATGTATAATCCTCTGTATGAACACATGGATTCCTTTGTGTAAATGATGCCCTTTTTCATGCTCCCTTTAGGGATATATGATCTTACTATAGTCTAGGTGAACCCTCCAGTATCATCTTGCAAATATATTTAGAAATTATAATTGTTTGGGTTCAGAATGGCTGAGACTTGGTTGTTACGGAATATTTTTTTCATCTGCCCCAAGTTGGTGCGCAAGAAGCACGTGCTGTCCTGCTTCCGAGATGCTCTCTTGAGGCATGCCTCCCTGGTCATGCAGTTGGTGGCTCAGGATCAGAGAATCTGTATCCACTTCATAAGCATGCTTTTCGGTGAGATTAAAAGGGAAACTTGGCATGAATTTTGTATGTATAGCATGTATATTTGTTTTTGGGGTTTGGAAAAATGGTCTTGGAAAGACAATTTAGGTTTTTTGCCATGTAACAGTCTAATTTATTAGTAAATTGTTTTGTCATATGATGATGAAGTGATCCCCTTTCTAAGATACATGATGCATTGGATGGTAACTGGCTTTGCTACAGCCAAGAGGTTAGTAAAAGTGTGAATATGAATATGGGAAATGTGTGATCTTTCAGAAAGTCCACTCTGACCCTTGAATAGGATCAGAAGGTCCAGACTAGACTCCATTGACCTGGTGACCCTGATTGAATTACTTTCCCTCTTCTGTGCCTGAGATGGATTAAAGGTCCCTTCTTTTAATATAATTATAACGTCCTATGGAAAGAGCCCTTTCAGGGAGGAGGGGAGCTAAGTCATATTGGGTACTTTTCTCTGCTAGAGGCTTTTCAGGCTTTTAATTGCCAAGACAGTTCTTTAAGGGAGAGAAGATGGTCCCCAAGGCTAAGGGAAGTCATGGTTAACAACTGGCAGAACTGGAATTTTACCCCACGTCTATTACAGATTCCAGAGCACTCAGTTTTTATGCTGTGCCACACTGACTGTTTTTATCCTTTTAAAGCCAGAGTGGGTCACTGAAAGTCTAGGTGTTTAGTGTTGAGGATAGCATTTATCTGGGACATTGCTTAAAGCTGCTATTAGTCTAGAATTTATAGTGTACCTTTGTGGGTTTGCTTCTCTTTTAACTATTAACCATCCCCCTCTCTTCTCCCTCGGCTCCAAGGGCTGTTATGCAATGTGGAAGGTGGGAGTGTAACAGACCTCTGTATTGAAGGTAAGGTGAAATTGTGTGTACCTAGCATTTGAAGCTGAGGATATTAGCCTGAATTGCAGCTCTGGTTATTTGAGATCTTGATGAAATAAATGTTTTATTTTAGACACATATCAAGAAAACTCAGTTGTCAGTCACTAAGCCTGCACTTCTCTCTCAGGCACCTACTCTGTGCCAAGTACTGTATCAGATACTAGGGATATATAGACGGGTAAGACATGGTTCCTGCCCTCTGAGGGTTTACAATCTGGAGGAGAGATTGGCTGGCAAATAATGAGAGCTGATGAATACTGTTAGAAAGGCGTGTACAAACTCTGTTTTCACTCCATTCATGACACTGGTTGGTTGGAAGTTGTCTGCACATAGGTGATGGTAAAAGCTGTGGAAATGTGGGATGGGTGCCTGGCTGGCTCAGTCAGAAGAGCATTATGACTCTTGATCTTGGGGTCGTGAGTTCTAGCTTCATGTTGGGTGTAGAAATTACTAAAAAAATAAACTTTAAAGGGCTCAAGGAGAAAGAAGACGAGAGTTGGGATAGGAGGATTCTTGCAGAAAGAGCAATTGTATCAGTTAGGGTCTAGTCAGGAAACAAACCACACAAGTTATTTAAACAGGGAAAATTTTAATATAAAGAATTATTAACTGGGTAACTGAGGGCAAAAAGAGAACACCAAGTTTTCACAGAGGTAGCAATTTCAGAAAGTAGCTTCCAGCCTTAGAGATTGGGAAACAAAAGGAGGTTGGAATTATTAAAACCTAAGTTTTCTCTGTGGAGAGGATGCTGCTTGACTGTTCCTGGGTCCATGACCATCTAGCCATACAGTTAGCAGCTGTGACAGATCATAAGTTAATAGGATCTGTATATCCCTCTGACCATCTCTCAGTCTAGAGAATGTGGACAAACAAATATACCACTTGAAGTTCTGACCACTGGTGGGAATGGGGAGATTTCCCTTCATTCAGCCACTCTTGAGTGGGGCTCTAATCCTAAAGCCATCCACTTCTGGTTGGTGCCAGCATAACTTGCAAATCTTCATCAGACCCCAGGAACTTTACTGAGGCGGTAGGCTCTAGATAGAGACTGCAAAGACAGAGAAGAAGGACTTGCTCCTTCCTCATTGTTTCCTGTTTGCTGCCTGTCTTCTTCCTGTTTCTATTATCCTGGAATGCTTCCTTACCTTGGAAGTGGCAGAGCCTTTCTGCAGCAGATGCTAAATCTAATTTAGAGCCTTTCTGCAGCAGCTGCTAAATCTAATTTGTAGCTTTTCCCAGACTTGCAGAGCCAGCCTCTTCTTCACCGCTCCTCAAACATACTAGCAAACATCACAAATGATTGTATAGAAGGACAGGTTTGGGGTTGAGAGATAATATTGTAGGCAATTATTGGCATGGGAACTCACCCATAATTCTGTTTTCTAGTATACGAAGGAGCAAATTGTGAGGAGGAAAAAAGTAGAGATAATATAAAATAGTAGTTTTCAACCTTAGCTTCACAGTAGACTTACCTGGGTAACTTAAAAAATATCCAAATGCTTAGGCTCTTTCTCTAGAGATTCTGATTTAATTGGTCTAGAGTGGGAGTTGGGCATTATATTTTTTTAACTTCCTAGATGATTCTAATGTGCAGCCTCATTGTGAACCACTGATATAAAACAATGAAGAAGCCAGAAATCCTTTGGTTTGGATATATACACACAGTTTAATTGGGGAGATAGAAAAGACTATACTGGTAACACAAGCAAATGACTTTGAGTAGAAGGGCTATGAAAGGTGAAGTGTGAGCCAGGGGTTGTCTTCTGGTTAGTAATGCTACTGTGTCTGTTCAGTCCTCATCCAGCTTACAACTCAGCTGAAGTTAGAGCACATCATACATTGCCTGCTGGATGAGTGCCACAGAGAGGTCAGTAAATAGATGTGGGTTCTTGAGTACCCCTCAGAATCTTCAGATACCAGAGCTGGGCCCACCCTTCTTTGGATAGATAGATGGGGAGATTGAAATATGGAGAGAAAGGGGCCTGCGTGAGGTCACTGAGTCAGTGGCAGAGCCAGCGCTAAGGCTTGGGTCTTCTGATCCTGCTCCACTACTGTTTGTAGCCTCCCTCCTTCCCCTTTCAATCTTCCAAATGCTACCTCCGTGTGGTGAAGTCCCGTCTTTCTGACATAATCATCCCATGGTTATTCTCTATGTCCTAAGTACAACATGGATTTTCTTGATCAATTTATCAAGGAACTGTGTTTACTATGTCTTGCCTTGGTCTTTTTATTTGGTTTAGATTGTATACAGTATTTTATACTGAAGTCATTTGCTTTTATCTAAGCATCTAAGGCAGGCACCGAGTAGGTATATTTAACCTGCCTTCTCCAAGGTAGTCAAAGATACCAATTCAATAAGTAGCTTTTGCATTGTGTTTAAGATTTAGGAATAATATCAGAATCACTCTTTATTTTTTGCAAAAGGAAGACATGTTTATCTTAACCCCAAGAGCAACGTGTAATTGTAAATTACACTAAATTATCATTTCATTATAATTACTCTGCATATGATTAATATATCAGCTTGAATTTGTAATTATATGTATCAATACTTATCATTATAATGGTGCCACTTTTGAGTACTTTCAAATGCTAGGCACTGTGTTAGGTGGTTTACGTGCAGTATCTCATTTAGTCCTAACAACCCTATGAAGTTGATACTATTATTATTTCTCACCAGAGGAATTAAGAGTCTTGCTTAAGATGCTATAGTTAGGGCGCCTGGGTGGCTCAGTCGGTTAAGTGACTGCCTTCGGCTCAGGTCACGATCCTGGAGTCCCGGGATCGAGTCCCGCATCAGGCTCCCTGCTCAGCGAGGAGCCTGCTTCTCCCTCTAACCCTCCCCCCTCTCATGTACTCTCTCTCTCATTCTCACTCTCTCAAAATAAATAAATAAATCTTTAAAAAAAAAAAAAGATGCTATAGTTAGTTGCTAGAGAAGGGAAATATATACTGTTGACTCTCCCTGTAAACCATCAAGCATAGGGCCTGGCAAATAGTATTCAATAATGGCTATGATAATGATAATAATAATAATACCTTTTTTTTTTTTTTTTGCACTGATCCAGAATTCTGTCTTTATGATGTTCCCAACTTTCACCCCCCAGTTTCTGGCTCTATAGAAGACAAAATATGCTAATTTTAATTCAGTTTAACAGCCATGTCCTGAGCTAGGTACTGAGCACTCTGAGAGGAATCTGATCAGAGCCTTTCCCCAGGATCTTCCCAGTCCAATAGGGGAGATAGACACTTAGTTAAAGAGGCTGATTACTGATTGTGTTGAGAGACAGATACAAAATAGGCTTTGGTCTGGATAGAGCAAGATACATTTCGGCGGGAGATCTGTCCTGGTCCTAATAATAGAGCAGAATGTGTTCACTTTTCTATAGCTGTGTAACATGCCCTCCATGAGAGGCAGCCTGGCCACCCTGACCCTTCTCGGCAAGTTGGTGGATGCCATCCCTCCCCTGGCAGACAAACTCGTAATGGAGCACCGTGAGTGACCTCTGGGAAAGAGCTGCCACTACCCTTTTACCTGCTTTGATCACACTTCCATCTGGGTGGTCCATTCAGTATATATACCTGGGAAGTCATCACTTCTCTAGGTTTTAGTTTTCTCATCTGCAAAATGTACTCTGTGTTGGCCAAGTTGAAAAAAGTATTTATTGACTCTGGTCTTGAGCTATTTTGATTCTTTATGTTAACACAAACTAATTAAATACCTATTTTTGAACCTTCCTTTGGGTGAAAGGAGGAATTAATTTTGGAATATAGAAGTATTTTTTCTATCAGTAAGATGCAAATAAATATCTCACAGAGTATTTACCCCAGAGTAAATCACTGCACTTCTCTAAGCCTTGGTTTTCCCTTTTGATTAAGTACCCAGAAATCATTTATTAGGGGGATTATAGGAGATTACCATTACTACCCTACTGGGCACAATAGTTTGGAGTTTCATACAGCAGTTGACATTGTGAGGTTTCCCTGGCCCCTTGGCTGTTTTATGGACAGGTGACCTGATGGAGCATCTGTTGAGAGGTTTAGTGTACCCCAGTGAGGGGGTGCAAGCTTCTGTGTGTTACCTCTATGGGAAGCTGTACTCCTCACCAGTGGCCGCTGAGACGCTTTCGGGCCATTTCCAGGAGAAGCTGTGTCCTCTCTTCCTTTCCACCCTGGATGGTGCCCAGACAAAGGAGCTACAGATCAACTGTTTGGGTAAGATGTAGGACTGGAGAGAAAAGAGAGAAAGCTTTTGAGGTTTTGCTTGAGGACTTGAGATGTTGGCTCTTTAGTGGTGGGGAAGTTTGCTGCTTTGCAAAGGGTAGAAGTCATGGTTTGGGGAGCTAAAATGCACAGACTGTGGTAGATGACTAGAGTTGGTGTGGCATCTTAAGAATGTTGCCTTTGGGCACGTGGGTGGCTCAGTTGATTAACCATTTGTCTTCTGCTCAGGTCATGATCTCGGGGTCCTGGGATTGGCCCCATGTTGGCTTCCTGCTCAACAGGGAGTCTGCTTCTTCCTCTCCCTCTGCCCTCCCCACTCATTCTCTCTCCCTCACACACTCTCTCTCAAATGCATAAATAGAATTTAAAAAGAAAAAGAATGTTGCCTTTGGAAGAAAAAGAAGGAGGAAAGTGGCACCAACAATTTTCTATCTCCGGTTTTTACTGCCTGCCCTAGTGTATCCTGTTTTTGCTGTCAAGTTAATCTTCACACTGCACAGCTCGTGTTCTCTCCCTTTCCTATTTGAAAAATCATCTGTCGTCCCTCTGGCCTCCTGGGTGTTGTGCAGGTGTTTCTACTTGTTATTTGAGGCTCCTTAGGAGCCCCAGCGTACCCTTTCAGCCTCTTCTGCTTCTTTACATAGGTACACAAGATCTATCAAATGCTTCTGAGTAGGGAGCTTTCACATTTTGGGTGGAGCACATGGGCACTATGATTGGTGACTGGTGAGGGCCCGCTCCAAAGCAGGAGCAACAGGGAAATGCATAGTCTAAGTGACAACAGTTTCTTTTCACAGTTTAGGCCAAGAGTTCTGTTATGAGCAGTCCAGTCACACATAGTGAGTGTTCATTTGGGGCCAGGCCCTGTGCCAGGCCCTGGGGTCATAAAGATGAGCAAACCCGAGCTCTATTCTGAAGGAGCTCATAGTCTAGTATGGAAAACAGATGTGGACAATTAGAGCCCTGTGTGGTAAGTGTTGTCATGGAGGTTGCCCAGAAAAGTGTGGGATTCTATCCAGCATTGTATTAGAGGTCCTCGCCAGAACAATAAGGCAAGAAAAAGAAATAAAAGGTATCAAAATTAGGAAGGAAGACGTAAAATTGTCTCCGCAGATGCCATCATTTTGTATATAGAAAACTTAGGAACGTCACCAAAAAACTGTTAAACAATGAATTTAGTAAAGTTAAAGGATATAAAATCAGTTGTTTTCTATACACTAACAGTGAATTATCTGAAAAAGAAACTAAAACAATCCCATTTATAACAGCATTAAAAATAACAAAGTACTGGGGCATCTGGTTGGCTCAGTAGGTTAAGCGTCTGACTTTGGCTCAGGTCATGATCTTGGGGTCCTAGGCTTGAGCCCCACTACAGGCTCTGTGCTCAGTGGGGAGTCTGCTTGTCCCCCTCCCTCTACCCCCCTCCACCCTGCTCATGCTCTCAAATAAATAAAATCTTAAAAAAACAAACAAACAAACCTACAAAATACTTAGGAATGTTTAAGGAGACATGAGGAAGTTTCCAGAGGGTGCTTGCGGGGCTACCTGGGGTGTACTCTGGTACCTCTACTCCTCTTGCCTCACCTCCTACCCCTTTCGTTTTCTAGGTTTGCTGAGGCAGCTGCTGAAGTATGATCTCTTTGTGTCTGTGATCATGAACAAGTCTGCAATGGCGGAAAGTACTGAGGTTGTTGAGGGGCCACCAGAAAAGACCTCATTGCCTTTGGTGCTCAAAAAGGTGATTGTCTTGTGATTCCTGGTCTCTAGGTTCAATAACAAGGGAACCTGAATGGCTCCTGGCCCTTGTATCACTACCATCTAAGACTGTCAAGGTGTTTTCTTCCTGACCCAAATAATATGCTGTTAGAGTACTGAAAGTACAGTTGAACCTTAAACAACACAGGGGTTGGGGCGTGACCCCCCCCCAAGCAGTTGAAAATCCACATAAAACTTTCAACTCTCCCAAAACTTAACTACTAATAGCCTGCTGTTGACTGGAACCCTTACTGATAACAATCAATCAATCAACACATATTTTGTATGTTATATGTATTATATACTTTGTTCTTACAATAAAGTAAGAAGAAAGAAAAGGTTATTAAGAAATTCATAAGGAGGAGAAAATATTTGTGGTACTGTACTGTATTTATCGAAAAAAAATCCATGTGTAAGTGGGCCTGTGCAGTTCAAACCCATATTGCTCAGGGGTCAACTGTAGGTTTTATTTCAGTTGTGAATCCTTATATACGTATCTTCCCCTTAACATCTAGGCTGGCTGATAATGTAGAATACAGGCGGCAACAGAAACAAAGCTATCTCGGTTGTTTTAGGGATAAAACTCAAGCTTCCTAGCTTGGTACCTAGAGCCCCCTTTCTCTGAATCATGCTTATCCCTTCAGCCTTATTAACCCGTCTCTTCCACCCCACCACCCATGCCCCAGCCATATGTAACTTCTCCCTGGCCTTGCATGTGCTCGGACGTCCTGTCTCTCTGCCTGCGTAGATGCTCTTCCCCTTTGCCTTTCCCCTCTCCTTTGTCTATTGATCCTTCAAGGCCTATAGGGTTCCCTTTTCCTCTTAGTTCCTTTAGGCAGAATGTACCTTGTGTCACAGCACTTACTTCACCATATTGTGGTTGATCTGGGAGTTTCTTTAGGGCAGGACCTGAATTTGGCTATACCTCTCTGCAGTGCTCAGCACAGGGCTTGGCAGAGCTACTTATCCTCATCTGATAGTGGAGATAATCATTGATTGACTAGACTGTGGGACTCCTGCAGGAAGGAGGAGGAGCCCTGATCAAAAGTGGGAAAGGGCAATTGGGGATAGATAAGGTAAATATTAAAAACCAGTTTAAACTGCTCCTCTTTGTTTCCCTGGGATGCCTCTAAAAAGGTCCATTCAGGGCCTGTGAACTCTGAGGAGCAAGTCCTGTGACTCTGAACCAGAAAATCTCATACTGAATTCTTTTCTGTGCTCATTTTGTTGCTGCCATCCTGGAGTCCATGGTAACATCTAGTTAGAACATTTGATCTCAGGCTCAGGAGGGCACAAGGTTTTGTGACCTCACAGTGCACCAAGGAAGCATAATGGTGGCAGGGACAGAGATTAGAGAGCACTTCCCTTGGGGGACAGTGCATTGCAGAGATAGGAATCTTGGTTTAGGGGTCCTATCCTCCATTCTTATGTGGAGACTGTTATTCTCTTGACAATTTTGGATGATCAACATATTGTTTTACTACAGCAACCAGCAAGGTTGCAGCTATGGTGAGATGAGGGAGGCACTTGCCTTAGGTGCAAAATTTAAGGGGATGCTAAAAAACTCAGCAATCAAGATAGATAGTATTTTAATGCAATATTTTTTTACAAAATCAATTTGATTTTTTTAAAAATCAATGCACAAACTTCATAATGAACAAAATACCAAAATTTTAAATAAAGAGAAGACTGACATGTATCCTTTTACCTCTGTTCTGGCGTTTTTGTCAGATTCTGATGCTATTCCTTCCCGCTTTTGGCTGATAATCAACTTATTCTTCCAAAATTTAGGTCCCTGGGAATAGATTGTCAATGCTTGTGTCCCTGCTGTTGCAATGTTTATTCATTCATTTAGTCAGATACATACTGAGCGCTATTGCGATATGTCAGTCACTGTGTTAGGCACTGGGAATATCATGGTATGTAAATAGATGAATTCCTTGCCCTTGCACGGTCTAGTGGGGAAGGCAGGTTATGAACAGGTAAATGGACAAGCAAAGTAATTCTTGTTTTGCTACAAAGGAAATAAAGAGGAAATGAGATAGTGAGGAAGGCCAGCTATAGGCTGGGTGGTCAGGCAGGGCCTCTCTGAAGGGTTGATGATTGAGCTGACACTTGAAGAATTAAAGAAAGCCAGTGATCAGTTATACCTCGGCGAAGCTGTAAATAAATTAATTAATTAAATAAGTAAGCCAGTGATATGAAGAATGGGTAGAAAAGCATTTCAGGCAGAAAGAATAGCAAATAAAGCTAAAGAATAGCAAATAAATGCTTGATATGTTCCAGAAGCAGACGGAGGCCAATGGGATGGATGGTGGGTAGAATGTGAAGTGGCCAGAGATGAGTCTAGAGGTTAAGCAGGGAAAATTGTGCAAGTCCTGATGGGTCATGGTAAATAATTAAGACTTTTTTTTTTAAGATTTTATTTATTTATTTGACTGGGTGTGGAGCACAAGCAGGGGGAGCGAGAGAGGGAGAAGCAGGCTCCCCGCTGAGCAGGGAGCCCAATGTGGGGCTCGATCCCAGGACCCTGGGACCATGACCTGAGCTGAAGGCAGATGTTTAATCAGTGGAGCCACCCAGGTGCCCCCATTAGGACTTTTTTAAAGATAAATTTTCATAGTTAATTTTGTTTATGATGGAAAAGTAGGATTGGAGCGTTTCTTTCTCACACAATAAGGAATATACACTTTAAACCAAGAATCATCGTTTTGCGTAAGAGTTGAATATCATTTTTCTAAGATATATTCTGTTTCATATTTTAGCAGCTCGGAAATTGGGAGACACTTTACCATCAATAGTGTGTCATAGTTTAATTATAGCTCTTTTTCTTTTAGTGGCGTATAAAATAATAGTTTGCCTTACATCAATAGCATCTTGAAATGCATGTCATTTCCTGTATAAAAGGGAACAAGATAAAGATTAAGACTATCTAGAAACTCCTTTCCATACTAACGGAAAGGGTGGTCCGTCATGTGTCCATTTTTAAGTCTGACACGACTGAAATGCGTTTAAGCTTGCGGTCCTCAGATGTGTCTCTCCCAGATAGGAGTGTGACTTTGTCCTTTTCCTCTGAAGCTCTAAAACCGGACACACTCTCTTTTGTCTCATGATATATGTTCTACTTGCCATTTTCCCATAGGAGGCCAGTTTCTCCTACACTTGTCTGCAGTTGCAGTTAACCCTTTCCTTGATTTCTTTTTTTAAAGAAATTTTTATTTTTTTTTAAAGATTTTATTTATTTATTAGAGAGCAAGTGACCAGGAAGGAGAGGGAGAGACAATCTGAAGCAGACTCTACATTGAGCAAAGAGCCCAGTGTGGGGCTCGATCCCATGACCCGAGATCATGACCTGAGCCAAAACCATGCTTAAGTGACTGAGCCACCCAGGTGCCCCCCCTTTCCTTGATTTCTGAAAGTATCATGGGACTCCTAATAGGTATGGTGTCCCGTAGGAGTTTGGATGTTATTCAGAGTACAATGGAAATTCATTGAAATGTTTTGAGTAGAGGAATAACCTGATCTAAAACTTTGGTGGAGGAGGTGTCTGCTGTAGGGAGACTCCTAGATTTGGACATGGCTGACCTGGGTTTCTGCCTTAGCTTTGCCACTTATTAGCTGTGTGGCCTGGAGTAAGTGACTTAACCTCCATGAGCTTTAATTCCTTCCTCTGTATGTTGGGAGTCTCCAAGACCACCCCCAGGTTCAGTGATTCACGAGGAGGACTCACAGGACTCAACAGATAATCATACTCACGGCTATTATTTATTACAGTGAATGAATACAAAGCAAAATCAGCAAAGGGAAAACACATATGGGGTAAAGTTCAGAGGAAAACTAGGCACAAGATTTTGAATCCTCTCCCAGTGGAGTCAGACAAGGATGCACTTTATTCCTCCAGCAATGAGTTGTGGCAACACGTGTGAGATGGTGCCTGGCAGGGAAGCTCATTAGAGTCTCAGTGCCCAAAATTTTTACTGGGGGCTGACTGGTCACGTCGGCACCCTCTGCCTAGCACATGCCAAAATTCCAAACTTCCAGAAAGACGACAGGTATTCAGCATAGACTACATTGTTTGTACAAATAATTTAGTCACAAAGAGTCATTCTTACTGGTTCTGTGAGTGGTGGGAGCCCTCCTGAAATCCAGCTTCCCAAATCCAGGCATTGACCAACTTTACAGACGGGCCTTTCTAAGGATAACAGCCTCATGCCTGCATTGTTAGTTCTTTTCAGCACATTCTGTAAAGTGAGACTCACAGTAGAACCTTCCCATGTTATCTTTTAGGCTTGTTGCAAGCATCAAAACCAGATGAGGGCTGTGAAAGTACTTTTGTCAATGAAGGCCCAAAGCTTTCTTGGTGATGGTTTTAGTGTTCTTTGATGCCATTGTGTTCTTTTGTTCTGTTTCCCACCTGCTGTTCTTCATAGAAACCCCTTCCCATAATCCATAACTGCTGTCCCTGAGCACCATCCTCGTGCCTGACGCTGGATAGGCCCTGTCAGTGGTGTGACTGCAGTACCTCTTGTTGCCTGTTTCTCCAGCTTCTCCTCTCTAGAGACGAGACTCTGCAGGTGGCCAGTACCCACTGTATAACTGCAGTGCTGGTCCACTCCCCAGTGAAGCATGCCCCAGCCTTCATCCATGCCGACATCCCAGGTAGAGAATTCCTTCAAATCTTTTCCTCTGAAGACCCCAGAGTTCTGACTGGAGACCCTGGAGTCTCAGTAGCAGCAGCTGTCCTATTGGGGTTCTTTGATAATGCGTACTAGAGAGACAGGTTGATGGCAGGCTCAGCTGTACAGGACAGGCTGTAAGAAGTAGGCCTCATAAAGTGATTCCTCTTGCTACAGATCTCTTGGATGACCTTGAGCAATCTGTTACTGATCTTTGTCATTTACTTGACCATCTAGGAGTAACACGTAGTGTAGGGTGATGGAAAGACCTGTGGACCAGGAAGGCAAAGGGAACTAAGGTTTTTCAAGGGCTTGTTATGACCAGGAAATACGCCCTGAGGTGCATTGTAAGTGTCGCCACATTTAGGTCCTCAACTTGGCTGTTTTATGGATAAGGAAATTGAGGATCAGAGAAGGGAAAAATAACAGGTGTAAATTTACAAGGCTAATCACTGGCAGAGAAGGGCATGCAGTCAAGCCTCTCTGGCTCTAAAATCTTCTCTCTGCATCATGCTGTTACCCATCCTGGGAATTAAGAGACCTGAGTTCCAGTCCCACCTCTACCATTAACAGTAGCTCTCTCTGGGTCTCACTTTCCTCACCTGTTAAAAAGGTGAGGTTAGACCAAACCCTGAGGTCATTTTTCGGGTTTATCTGTGAATTCATGATCATGTCTCATGGAGAGTGTGTGTGAACAGATGAAGTAACAGGTGTTAGATGCTGAATAAATCCAAGGCCCTAGATTTAGTGAGGGGACTGTGATCACGTGACTGTCATTTATTGTTTTCTCCCCTCTCCCGGCCAGAGTTCCTCTTTGAACACCTTTCCTCTTCCAGCGAAGTGCTTGTCTGGTCCAGCTACAACTGCTTGATACTCCTGGCAGAAGAGCCACTCTTTTTTTCCAAGTGCCACACGGTGTACGGTTTGTAGTGGGAGTCCTACATAGTTCTGGGTAGGGTGGTGGTCAGCACTTTTTGTTGTTGTTGTTAAGTAGGCTCCATGCCCAGCATGGAGCCCAATGTGGGACTTGAACTCATGACCCTAAGGTCAAGACCTGAGCTGAGAACAAGAGTCAGATGCTTAACTGACTGAGCCACCCACACACCCCTAGGGTGGTCAGTACTTTGAAGTTGGGTAGAAGTAGGAATGATGGGGGGCTAGCCTACACCTTGGAGGGGAGTGCTGGGTCTGGTCATTTCCATCAGCCCAAACTCATTACCAGATTCCATATGCAAGCCATGATATCCAGACAGTTGCCTTCGCTGATTAGCAGAAGTCTGTATGTTTGGCAAGAGAAAGGTACTCCTATTAGCCCCTGAATGCATTCTTCCTGTACCTTAAGAACAACTTTACTCAGCCTTGGATTCAGTCTTTTCCTCTCCCCCAGGTAGGTGTCCGTCTAGTTAGTCCCTAAGTTTAGCTGATTCATTCTTTCATGGTTTCTTGAAACTGTCCCTTCCTCTTCCTTCCTGGTGATACTTTTTTTGTCTGGGACTTTTTATATCATGTCTGGATTTTTAGACTGGGCACATTTAGTCATTCATTTTATATTCTATATTCCTGTTCTGTGCCAGGCCCTAGGCTGGGACCTAGAGATTTAGCGATACATATAATGTGGTCCCTGTCCTCTGGAAGGAGAGAGAGATACAAACGAGCCAATTAGGGCTCTGCCAGAGGGAAGTATAGGAGGTGTGGGAGCTTAGTGGAGGCCCATAGCTCTGCGTGAGTGGATTAGGGAAGGCTTCCGGAAGGAGTGGAGGTCTGACCTGATTCTTTGAGAAGGAATATGAGTATGTCTAGTGGAAAAGGCACAACTCAATCAATAGTCATTTACTAAATACCTCGAGTACCAGGGCCTGTGCTATGGCTTGTGCTGAGTTTCAGGGAGACAGAGATGAATCAGATAAGGGCCCGCCCTCAAAGATCTCACAGTCCCATTCCATCAGTTCAGTCTTGTCAGGGCCCCTCCATGAAGGGCCACCAGCAAATATGTGCTGTCCAGGGCCTCTCACTTCTCCTGGGCAGGCAGTGAAGGAACTACCAAGCACTGATCACTGGCCTCTGCCATGTCATTTTGAGATAGGAATCGAGTCCGTTGTGAGGAGCCTACAGGGAAGCCTGAGGATGAACAACACAGAACTCCATAAGCAGGGCCTGCTGCTTTTTGCTGAGATCCTGACTCGGTGAGCAAAGTGATGGGGTGTCAGGCCTGTAGGGGCCAGACTGGAGAAGGAAAGAAGTGTTTATTCCGGGTGGTGTCAGTGATAGGCATTCACTTACTCATTGCTCGTTTACCATTTCTCAGGCAGCCAGAGGAGATCAAGCTCTTCCCAAGCTCAGACATGTGTCGAGATGCAGGCCGTGCTCTCCAAGAAGCAGTAAGCAGCCCTGTGCTGGAAGTGGCTGCTGAGGCAGTGAAGGCCATTTCTGCCTTTCTGAGGTGAGAGACCTAGGCAGGCTGAACTTTCTACCTCTCTGTGCCCTGTGGGCCAGGTCAAGCCAGGGGAGCTTCCAGGCTGTACTTATCCTTTAGGTCAGGGAAATTTTCTTGAATTTTTTTCCAATACTCTATTTACTCTGTTCTCTCTTTCTGGAACTGCTGTTCAAATGTTGGACCTGGACTGGTCCTCTAATTTTCTTTGTTTTCTGACCGTTTTTCATCTTTTTGTCATTATGCAGTCGTTTCTGGAAAATTTTCTTGACTTTATTATCTTTCAACCCTTCTACTGTGTATTTTATTTTTACTTTCACATTTTTTTTTTAAGATTTTATTTATTTGACAAAGAGAGACAGTGAGAGAGGGAACACAAGCAGGGGGAGTGGGAGAAGGAGAAGCAGGCCTCCCGCCGAGCAGAGAACATGACCCGAGCTGAAGGCGGACACTTAATGACTGAGCCACCCACGCGCCCTACTTTCATATTTTTAATTTGGAAGAGTTCTTCCCAATTCTCTGCATGTTTTTAAAAAAAATTTTTTTTAAGGTAAGCTTTATACCTAGTGTGGTACTGGAACTATGACCCTGAGATCAAGAGTCGTGTGTTCCACAGACTGAGCCAGCCAGGTGCCCCATCTGCATGTTTTTTTTTTTTTAAAGATTTTATTTATTTATTTGACAGAGAGAGACAGCAAGAGAGGGAACACAAGCAGGGGGAGTGGGAGAGGGAGAAGCAGGCTTCCTGCTGAGCAGGGAGCCCAATGTGGGGCTCGATCCCAGGACCCTGGGATCCTGACCCGAGCTGAAGGCAGACGCTTAACAACTGAGCCGCCCAGGCACCCCACGCATGCTTTATTTTATTTTTTAAATTTTATTTTATTATGTTAGTCACCATATGTTACATCATTAGTTTTTGATGTAGTGTTCCACGATTCACTGTTTGCGTATAACACCCAGTGCTCCATGCAATATGTGCCCTCCTTAATACCCATCACTTGGGTAACCCATCCCCCGACCCGCTCCCTCTAAAACCCTCAGTTTGTTTCTCAGAGTCTATAGTCTCTCGTTGTTCGTCCTCCCCTCCGATTTCCCCCCCTTCATTTTTCCCTTCTTACTATCTTCTTATTTTTTTTTTAACATATAATGTATTATTTGTTTCAGAGGTACAGGTCTGTGATTCATCAGTCTTACACAATTCACAGCACTCACCATAGCACATACCTCCCCAATGTCCATCACCCAGCCACCCCATCCCTCCCGGCCCCCACCACCCCAGCAACCTTTGGTTTGTTTCCTGAGATTAAGAGTCTCTTATGGTTTATCTCCCTCTCTGGTTTCATCTTGTTTCATTTTTTCCTCCCTTCCCCTATGCTCCTCTGTCTTGTTTCTTAAATTCCTCACATCAGTGAGATCATATGATTCTTGTTTTTCTCTGATTGACTTATTTTGCTTAGCATAATACCCTCTAGTTCCATCCACGTCGTCGCATATGGCAAGATTTCGGTTTTTTTTATGGCTTCCATGCAGGTCTTAAAATAGAATTTTATTCTATTTATTTCATGGATGTAATTTTTTAAACATCTCAGTCTTTTGTTTTAGTCCAGACTTTCCCCCTGTTTCAATTCTACAAATTGTTCTTTCTGCCTGAAATGCTCTTCCCTAAAATCTTTGCACAACTGGCTTCTTCCCATCATTCAGGTTGCATTCAGAGCATCTTTCCCTAACTGACACATTAGGCTGTTATAGCACCTACCAAACACTTGGTGGTTCTCGTTTATTCATTTGTTTTGTGTCTCTCCCGCTATGATTATAATCTCTGAGAGATCAGGGACCATGTCAGTTTGTTCACTACTCTACACCTCACTCCTGAAAGTGTATGAATGAAGGATATTAAAATGGGTGGTAAGACTAAGAGATCCTAACATCAGGATGGGAAATTATTCCTTAGCAAGATGCTTGATATCTTGAAAAAAAGTAATGGAGAAAACTTATATTTACTTATAAAATAACTTTTATTTTATTTACATGTTTTCCTTTCTAAAAATCTAACAAAGTAATATATTCAAATAATAAAAAATAAAATATACAGGTTTATAATGAAACAGAACAGTTCCCTGTCCCCACTTCCTAAAGGAAACTAAGTGTAACTCATTTTGGTTTCAGTTCTGGTGATTATCTCCCTGCATCTAAACAATATGCTTATAGTGCTATCACTTTATTTATCAATTTAGGACATTATTCATTGAGTCACTGGTAAGAAAGACCAAGATTTAGGTCATATTATTTTGTCTCCTCTACATTTCCTTAGCATCTTTGCTAGTTAATATTTTATGTCTTCAATCTTTAAATAGTATACTTAAAACTTGTGTTTCTTGTTCCCTCAACTTCAGGGAGTATCTCTTGACTCCCTACTTGGTTAGCTAGATATATTAGCATCCAACTTTTCCTTTCTCCTCCCCACCATCTACTTTTCAATGTCGGTCAGCTGTACCTTTAATTTAATTTAATTTAATTTTTTTAGAGATTTTATTTATTTATTTGAGAGGGAGAGAAAGCACATAAGAGGAGGGAGGGTCAGAGGGAGAAGCAGACTCCCCGCCAAGCAGGGAGCCCGAAGCGGAACTCATGACCTGAGCTGAAGGCAGTTGCCCAACCAACTGAGCCACCCAGGTGCCCCTATACCTTTAATTTTACATGGTAAAGGTTGTTAATATTTATAGTCTCTTTTGTAACCATATTTAAGTCTTTGTGATTTGACTCTAGGTTGGTTCTAAAAATGGAAACAAAAAATAACATTTACATTACAATAACTTCAGTCTGTCTCCTTTCCCCCTCTGTCCTTTCCTGGATTTGAATCTCTAAATCTGGGACATGAATCCCAGTGAGGGGGAGATGAGTAAACCAACAGGGTAACAAAGGCACAGAGGAAGAGCAGGTCAATTAGAGATGCCCATCTAGAACTAGAAGTCTCCCAGAAGGCCAGTGCTATGAGGGACTCGTAGCACCTTCCAGGAAGGAGGAGGGTCAGGTTTGAGCTGTGCTAAGAGGGATGAGAGAGATTTAGGTTTGTGGAAGGACCATGTAGGTGGGAAAGTTTAGGGGTTACTTAGGGTACAGTCACCAGTCTGGCCAGCAGGTTGTGTGAAGGCGAGTAATACATGAAGGAGGCTGGTTACTAATTTAGATGATTTTACTTTTCATGTTAATTTCCCAGAATGTTTCCTGAGGTGGTCCCTCTGAGGTGGAGTGGTTCACTGGGTCTCTGGGAAGCACAATTGGAAGGGGGAATGTGGAATGAGAACTGCTGAAAAGAATTTAAAGATGGTGGGGACAGGGCTTGACAATCAGTGTAGGGTAGAAACTTAGAGCTTCTAGAAATGAAGAAGGAAAGGGGAAATCAAGCCTTAACTATGTACAGTGAACTGAGTGCCTGTTAGAAGGCCCAACAGATTACTCTCAGTGTTCAAAAAAGGCCCAGGGATGAGGGTTGACATAGATTTCTCTTTAGTTACTGCACATGCCCACCTGTAACCTGTGAAAGTGACCTTATTTGGAAATAGGGCCTTTCTAGATACAGTTGAAACGAGGTCATACAGTGCAGGCTCGTAAATCCAAAGACTGGTGCCCTTATGAGGAGAGGGGGACTTGGACAGTAACACAGACGCACACCCGCAGGGAAGATGGCATGTGACGAGGCAGAAGGTGGGATGATGCAGCGATGGTGGGCAGCGATGACAGGATTGCTGGCAACCACCAGTAGCCAAGAGGCAAGACGGGATTCTTCCCTAGAGCCTTTAGAGGAGCCAACAACACCTTGATTTCAGACTTCTATCCCCCGGAACTATGAGAGAATAAAGTTCTGTTGTTTTAAGCCATGCAGTTTATGGTAATTCGTTGCAGCATCCCTAGGAAACAAATACATCTACCTAATACCCTGTCAAGTAGTCATTCATTCATTTAACATCTTTTCAGATTTATCATCTGTTTATAATGCATCTAGCTCTGTTTAGGTAAAATGAAAAGACTGAGCTGGTCTCTGGCCTCTTGGAGCTCACTCTTAGACTAGTCTATGACTCTTGTCTCCCTGAATCTATAGAATATGAAAGTTCAGATGGACCCTAAATATTACTTTCCACATTTACCCCACACTCAGAATGATTGAATCTCCAAAACTAGTTTCTAGTCTTCACTTATAATTTCTAAGAATGAGGAGCTCACTCCGCCTAGAATTTCCCTTTTACCTCTATAGAGTTTAACTCTTAGGAAGTTCTTCTCTATTCTGAAATAAAGTCTGAGTCCTGATAACATTTCCCTATTGATCGTGGTTTTCCTTACCAAGGTAACAGAGAGCAAATTTGATCTTTCTTCCCCAAGAGAGCTTATTACTAATTTGAGGACAGTGGTCATATACATGTCTTGATGCACCTTCAGTTCTAGATAATACTTCTTTCACCAGGAGGTCCTTCTCTGTGAGAAAGCCCTCTGTCTCCTTAATAACAGCAGTAATAGTCCTAGCTGTCATTTAAAAGGCTTACTATCTATTAAGCGTCATGCTAAGCGCTTGGCATACATTATCTAATTTGATCCTTAAAAGATTTTTATGAGGAAATTACTATTACCTCTCATTTAATAGATGAGGAAACTGAGGGTATGGGAGGATGAGGAATGTGCACAAAGTCATGCAGCTAGACAAGTGTTGGAGCAAGGATTTTTATCAGATCAGATCCTGGACCCATGTTCTGATCCATCACACTGTCCCCCATTGCCTGAGAACCTGAGGGTATCTTGGAAAACCCTTACCTTACCCTAAGCCTGCCTTTGTCTGTCTGGCTGCAGGAAGGACCATCAGAATGTTCCACCTGTGCAGTACAGGGAACTGCGGGCCTTGCTTGAAGCCATGCTGAGCCGCTGTGCAGATTTTTCCCAGACCCCACTGAATAGGAAGCCCCTGGTCAGTACACTGCATGCAGCCTGTTTCTTCTGGAGATCATGCTATAATGTGTTTTAAGAAGATAATTGTCTTACCTTTGTATGCCTCTTTATAACTTTTTCTCATGCACACATATCTATAATGAGATGTTATTTTTCTCCCCTAATGGCAGAACTGTGAAGCTTAATAATTGTTGTCCTCATCTTTGCAGATTTGGAAACTGAAGCCACAGGGTTACTTTTTCTCTAAGGTCCCAAACTAGCAAGTATCTGAGTTTGTATAGTAAATCCCAGGGTGTTTGTACCCAAACCTACTATGCTATACCACTTTGTCTTTTATATCATCCCGGCAGTTACGGTAAACATGCTCACAAAATTATGTAAGGCTGGATTCATTAGAATCTCCGAAAGAATCTGACCAATGTGCAATGTGTTGTAATTGTTGGCTTTTAATGGTCCATGGACTTAAAATATCAGAAAGGATATGGGTAATGTGAATGCTGGTTATATCTTTCAAAATTAACTTTGGAAACTAAGCTTATCACACCTGATGGGGTGGGATTTTCGTGTGTTTTGGAGCAACTGATATGGGCATTAGAGCCAGTGAGGCTAATGTCCACCAGCCTGTGACTGCTTTCGGCATATAATAGAACAAGAGCCAGTCCTGTGGTTCACAGGGAGATAGATAGTTAATGTTCCCCCTTCTGCCATTTTTAAAAGAGCTATTAGATGACTGGATTTTCGAGGATATAACCAAGATCTCCTGAAAAGTGTTAGGTTTATGGGAACACCAGACTCCAGTGGGGGAGGAAGAGGCCTGTGGTCCTCCAGGCACAGATTGGGACACAGAATAGGTACTGGACTAATAGATGCCCCTCTCTCCTTCTTACTGCAGGGCCATGCCTCCAGCAGAGATTCAGAGAAGGCCATTCTTCGAAGGGGGAAGTTCCTCCTGAGCACTCTGGAGGGATTTAGAAATGCCTGCAGGTAAGGGACTAACCCTCTGTGGTCTGGGGCAGTATTATGGAGGGTTGGGGTGCAAAAGAATCAGACTAAGGATGGAGTTCTAGAAGGAATAGTTGATTTCTGATGCTTTGCTGCATAGTGAGAGCACTTTGGCTGGGGCAGAGGTTGGGGATGTGTGTGTAGGGAGGGGTGTGTAGAGAAGGTTTGAAGAAGAGGAGCTAGAGTAGGAGGTTTCCAAAGATTCCCTCCGGGTGAAGTTTTTGTTACCATACAATGAGTTTCTGTCTCATTCAGCTTTGTTCCTCTTGCCAAATAATGAACCCCTATAGGTGTTTGCTGAATGCTTGTTGGACTAATTTAGTTCACAGTAACAAATGTTTTTTGAATCTACTCTGTGTCAGGCCTGTGGCTAGACAGTGGGAGTAGAAAGATAAGATCAGATTGACTCCTGCCCACAGGAGCCCACAGTCTCTGGGGAAGAGGCAGTTTTGTATATATATGTGGAATTCATTAGTTGTCACAAATCTGGGGAAGGCATTCCTGGTAGAGAGAGCAGCATCTGTGAAGGCAAAGAGACGTGAAACAGCAAGTAGCATGGTACGTTCAGGGAAGTACATGTAGTAGGGTAGAACAGTCATGCGTTATGGGAGCGGGGGTGGGGAGCACGCAGCTGAAGGGGTAGCCAAGGACCAGGTCCTCCATCACTGAGGCCTCTTGAATTTTCTCCAGATCTGCTGATGGGAAAGGCAGGTCTGGAGAACCCTGGGCACAGGCATCCCTCTGGGAGGATGCTTCTAACCTTTGTGTTGTATAGGTAGTAGTGGATATACTTACACATTGATTTCTTAGGTTGGCTGTGGAATTCCAGAGTGAGCCTTCAGCCCAGGAGAACCCATTTACAGCTCCCAGTGCTGAGAAGGAAGACACTTTGGAGGCCTTCTCAGAATTTCTTCTCAGTGCCTGTGACTCCCTTTGTATCCCCCTGGTGATGGTAGGTTCCCCTGAGCTACAGATAGCATGAAGTTTGGGCAGAAGGATGTGAGACTGAGCCAGGACGAGAGACACAAGGCAGCGAGTACTCAACTGGACCTTCTGAGGGTCTCAGTGGTGTTGTTCTTCAGACACTTTTCCTTTGGTTTTAAAAACAAAGTGTGGGGGCTCCTGGCTGGCTCAGTTGGTGGAGTGTACGACTCTTGGCCTTGGGTTGTGGGTTTGAGCCCCATGTTGGATGTAGAAATTACTTAAAAAATTTTTTAAAAATCTTTAAAAAAAACAAAAAACAAATCCCAAAACTCTGAAGTGTGGTGTTTCATTGTACACTAACAGAGGCCTCTCAAGAAAAAGTAGAAAGCAGTAATAGTAAAATAATAAATAGATAGTGTTTATGGAGTGATAAATGCTTCATATTCATTACCTAATTTATCATCCCAGTGACTGTGTGAGATGGGTGCTATAATTATCCCATTTTAAAGACGAGGTTGTCATGTTCTAATAGTTGTGAAGCAAGTGCACGACAGTGCTGAGATTTGAACCCATGTGTCTTTATGATTAGTAAAGAACAGTGGTGAATGTCTATGACTCAGGCTTCACTAAGGAACACACATGTATTTTGTAAAATGAGATTTGGCCGCTCTGAAGAGAGACCTGGTCTGAAAGAGCTTCACTTTGAGTTGACTTGAGTTGGAGGTGGTAGGAAGAGCTGGGTCCAGAACGGCTGACTGCTTGGTTGATTTTGGGTGAGTCCTGTCCTCTTGGAGGTTTGGACATCTTGAGTGCCTTTTAGTCAGGGCACCTCCAAACACCTACTGGGAACAGTAGGTGGCAGCAGGCATAGAACCAGGCATCCTCCGGTTCTGGAGGCATAGACCTCTTGGAAGAAGGCTTTGAGGCAGCATGCCAGGGTCTTCAGGAGCCATGGGCTGCATGCGTGCTCTGATTGGCACTCACTAGCAGTAACACTTGGGCAGTTCACGTTGGTTTCCTCATCTGCTCTGCCCTCTTCCTAGACTTATAAATTGTTAGAGTCAGATCTAGAACTGAATGATAGAATTATATTATTCTTGCTTTCTACTTTTCTGTATTTTATACATTTTCTTTAATGAGCATGTATTCCCTTTATAAATAAAAACATTTTTTTTTGTTTAAAAACCAAAGGAAAGGTATCTATAAGAACCATGTCTCTGAGATCCCAGCTTTTACAGGTAGGGAACTGAGACCCTGAGAGGGGAGGGGGTAATGGAAGGGCACACAGTGGCTTTGTGCAGAGCTTGATCTGGAACCCAGGTTTGTCTACTCTTAATCCAGAGCTCTGTCTGGTACATCAGGCCGCCTCATGACTGGGGTGTTCAGAGGTCACATGAAAAATAAATGTGAAGATAGTTTGTAAACTATATGATTATTACTGATGGCTATAGTCACAGAAACTTGAGTGTCAGGGAGGGGTGCCTGGCTGGCTCAGTCAGTAGAGCATGTGACTCTTGATTTTAGGGTCATAAGTTCAAGCCCTATGTTGGGTGTGGAGCCTACTTAAAAAAAAAACAAAACTTGAGTGTCATGCTGCATTATAGTTTAGAAAGTACTTTTTACACATCAGATCTCATTTGTTTCTGGGAGCTCGGTCTTGTTGTTATTACTGTTTTATTCCTTTTGGTACAGAGATCCAGAGAGGTAATGTGTCTTATACAACTTATTAAGTGGCAGATAAAAGCCTTGGATGCAGGCTTGTTACTTCAGGTTCTCTAGCTTTTCTTGTGCCCTTCAAGTGAAAGGTGTTAGTCTGTTGTTGTAGATTTGATGCCAATTTTGCTGATGCTTTCTTCTTCGGAGGCTCAGTCCTGGTGGGCTGTGTTCTCCCTCCTGGTTCTTTGCAGAGGCACTCAGAGCAGGCCACCCACCCAAACTTGATGGAAGTTTTCTTGTCGATTCTACACAACCTCTTTGTCATCGTTCCCCACATGAAGGAGAAGTTCTCCAAGAAGCTCGGTAGGCAGCAGGCAAGTGTGGAAGTCGGGAGGGAGGCAGGTGCTCACAGTATTCAAAGAGAGCATAACCTGTGGGCAGGAGGTTTATGTAATCACTCAGAGTCAATATCCATATTCTGCCCAGTGTTGGGTAGAAGGGAATACCATCCAGCAACCAAAGGTACTTAAAGTAAGTTCTCAAATTTATTGATACTTCCCTGAGAATGTCAAGGAGTTCCAGTTCAGAGCCCCCAACACATGTCTTTCCACATTGCTCTCCATACTTGATATTCCCTCAGACCTCACAAGATGTTTAGCATCTCTGACTCCTGAGTGCTGAATGTCAGAAGTACCCCCAGTCATTGTGACACCTGAAAAACGTCCCACATACTTCCAGATGCCTTCCAGCAGGGGGGATGGCACTCCATGTGAAAGCCGCTGTCTAGCTGTACACCGAACTGCCTTCTTAAAATCGAACCCTAGTGGCTCTCGACTCCCTCAGCCTTTTCCAGGCCTTCTTGCATCTATTTATTTTCTTTTCTCACTAGTCATTTTTTCCTCTCAAGGGCAAACCTTCCTTTCTCACTTCTCCAGTTGTTAACCCTGTAAATACTTCAATCTGCAGAATTAGCCCAGGAGTCAGAGTTAGAGTCTCTTTTATTTTCCTTAGAAAGTATTAGTGATGGTGAGAATGGGAAGGGGGAACAGCCAAAAATAGAAAGGGAGGAGAGAGAGGTAGTAATAAATAACTAATGGCGACTAACATTTATTACACTCTTACTATTGTCAGATACTGTTTGTGAGAGATAGAGAGCAAGAGCACAAGCTAGGAGGAGAGCCAGAGGGGGAAGCTGACTCCCCGCTGATCAGGGAGCCTGATGCAGGGCTCGATCCTAGGACCCTGGGATCATGACCTGAGCCAAAGACAGACGCTTCACCGACTGAGCCACCCAGGCGCCCCTAGATACTGTTTTTTTTAAAAGACTTATTTATTTATTTTAGAGCATGCTCAAGCAGGAGGAAGGGTAGAGGGAGAGGGAGACAAGCAGACTCCTCACTGAGCAGGGAGCCTGTAGGTCTTGATCCCAGGACCCTGAGATCATGACCTGAGCTGAAATCAAGAGTCAGATGCTCAACCGACTGAGCTACTCAGGAACCCGTCAGATACTGTTTTAAGTGCTTTATATGTATTAATTCATTTAGTTCCCAGAAAAACTCTAGAACGTATGTACTATGATTATCTTCATTCTATGGAGGAGCATACTGAAACTCAGAGAGGTTGAGTAACTTGCCCAAGATTGCACTGGAAGTGGTGTACCCAGGATTCAAACTCAGGGAATCTGGCTCTGGGGCCTGCTTCTGCTTTCTGAATCTGTATGCAATGCTTGCCTCCTATCATTATCATTTAAAGCCTTGCCTTTTATTCCTCTCACATAGCTTATAGTGGAAGGTTTACCACAGAGAAGTAGCCAGGGTTCAGTCATGCAGGGCTTTGTTGGTCATGTGAGGAATTTGGACTTTATCCTAGGAGCTTTGAGTCTTAAAGAAGAGGAGTGATAGGCTCAGATTTCTGTTTTAGAAATATCCTGTTTGGTTTGGTGTGAACCATGAGTTAGAGGGATGCAAGGCTGGAGAAAATAGTTCAAACTCTTGCATTAGCTCAGGTTGGTGATAGGAACTAAGGCAGTGTTGGGGGGTGTGCAACAGTTGGATATGGGGCAAGAAGAGGGAAGAGCTCAGGGTAATGCCTTGGGTTGTGGCTGCCATCTAGGTGGATGGTGGTGATTTTTACTGAGAGGAGTCTCACTAGAAGAGGATTTGATTTGGGAAGGCAGGGGAGGACGTGATCAGTATGTGCCAGGATTGAGTATGTAATAAGTCTGCTTTAAACTGCTCTCTTCTTTCTTCCCACTTCTCCCAAGCTTCATCATCTTTCATACGACTAACCCTGGAACTGAAGGCCAGGTTCTGCAGCAACCTGAGGTATGTATGGTCTCAGGCAAAATCAGTGGCCAAGGAGCCAGTGTCCTTGACTGGACCAGTGGAAATTTCTGACTGGTATGGTTTAGTCAGAGGACCATGAGGGGATTGACACAGTGTCAGAATTGCTCAGCAGCTGGTGGTATGAACTGGACGTGCTTCTGTAGCTTTTATTTAATCTGGTTCTGCTGAGACATTTATTCCATGTGATACTTGGATGGGCACCTGTTATGTCAAAACCGGAAAGACTCTTGGTAATCATTTGTCTAAAACCTCATTTTACAAGTGGGGAAATGGAAGCCCTAGACGGTAATGAAAAGAAGTGTCCACCGAGAGTCATGTTCTAGTTGCTGCCAGCCCAGCATTTCCAGAGGAGAAACTCTTTTTTTTTTTTTTTAAAGATTTTATTTATTTATTTGACAGAGACACAGCGAGAGAGGGAACACAAGCAGGGGGAGTGGGAGAGGGAGAAGCAGGCTTCCTGCAGAGCAGGGAGCCCGATGTGGGGCTTGATCCCAGGACCTTGGAATCATGACCTGAGCCGAAGGCAGACGCTTAACAACTGAGCCACCCAGGCGCCCTGAGGAGAAACTCTTTTGTTCAAAGTAGATCCTTCAGTCTCTGTCTTGTTACGTTTCTAGAGTAGTCTTTTCCTTTCCCATTTATGATTTGCCACCTGTCTCTGCATTTACTTGACAGATCCCATTTGTTACTGCCTACAGCCTGCAAGGTGACCACAATGCAGTGTCTAGGTCTCCTTGCATATTGTTCAGTAGAACACCCAGTCTTCAGGAGGGGATACAAATACAGGGATCCATCTGGATTCAAAGTCACAATTTTGGATGTTTGTAGTTCTCCTTGACTACCTGTCTTGGGTTCAGTAGCTTCCCTTTTTTCCTAGTACTTCCAAGCCCTTTCCTGGCCTAGGAGCACTTGTATTTACTTGTTTGTATGTTTTGTTAAGTTGGAGTTCAGTAGCCCTCCTTGATTTATTTTTTCAGTTTTAAATTTTCGTGAATGCCTATGTGCTAAGTTTTAGCTGTGGCAACAGGTTGCATATTAATTATTCACAGCTACCTCCAGAACTCTTCTTCCAGGGCCATGGTTAGAATTTCACTGGGCTCTGGCACAAGGCAGTGGCGCCCCAGTGTATGGCAGGATAATGCTGTCCAGCCAAAGTCGCAATGTCCTCTCTTGTTCTCTCTTCCTTTCCACCCTCTAAGTCACTCAGCCCTAAACCAGGTATGTTCCAGTTTCCTCTTCTACATGAGCCTCAACCTCCTCTCAGCTCCAGAGAAGACAGGACCACCTTCCCAGGAAGGTAAGACGCTGCAGCTTGACCACTCGTCAGGTCCGTGATGATCTTTTTACAGTCTGGTGCCTTTGTTGATAGGCTGGGTAGTGAGTTAATATCGTAATAATTATAACCTCTTTTCTAGAAGCTGCCCAGAGGAACCATGAAATCATGGAGTGGTGGGACTAGAGGTTAACACCTACGGAGATGAGATAATAGAATCAGAAAACAATTGAATCCAAGGTTACTGGACCCTTAGACTCAAAGGGTTGAGAAAGACTCCAAAGCTTACCAAGCCCAGTTCCTCATCCTGGCCATCTCTGTAACATCCCTTATGCCAGACCTTTCACTCTTTGCTTGTTACTTTGAGAGACTTCTGCTCAAAATACTTGGAATGGCCTGTTCCATGCCTTTGTTTCTTCAAGAAATATTTCTTGAGCATCCATCTACTCTGTGCCAGACTCTTTCCAGGTGCTGGTGATACAGTTCCAAAGTCCTGAACTCAGGGAATGAGAGCGGGAGACAAGAAACACGTAGATACGATGTCAGAAATGAATAGGTGCTATGAAAACAATAAGACTGGGCAAAGGGATGGAGGATGATGAAGGGAGAAGATGCACGTTGGCTAGGTGGTCAGGGAAGGTCTCTGTGCAGAGCCGGAGTGTTAGCAGAGGTCTGAGTAAGATGAAGGAAGCACATGCAGAGTCTAGGCAGGGGGAACAGCAGATGGAAGGCCGAGAGCTGAAGTTCTTCCCTCTGTTGAATAGTCATTGAGCTCCTCCTCCATTCCAGGGAGGCCTCAGTGCTGCTGTGGATACGGTGGTAATTATGACATGTTCTCTGCCCCCCCCAGAGTTCCTCTATCCTAGACCTCTTTTAGTATAACATAAAACAATTTAATCATTGTTTTATTCATTCATTCAGCAAATACGATACCTTCTTTGTAGTGCTGGCCATGTTTCCTCTTTTTACATTTATGAAGATGTGTCATGCCCCCCCATTTCCTAAACCTCACTGCTTCTTTTCTTTTTTCTCCAACACTGTGCTGAGAGAGACAGAAGCCCAGGTGAACATTTTCATTCCTTCCAACGTGGCTTGGCTCCTAGTTCTCTCACTATAGCAGCCACTCCTCTCTGCGTGGTGTCCTGCTCTCTGCCTGTTCAGGTGTGGTCTGGCCTGTGGAGAGACTAGCACAACTACTTCTGCCATGGTTGGTGCCACTACACAGCACCTCCTGGGCTCACTCTGCTAGCCCCGCTGCTGCTGACAGCACCCTCTTCTTTGGGAATGGAAGGAGCCCCACATATCTGCCTCCTTAGACACTGAGGTCTTGTCAAATCTCAGAGCACCAGGAAGAACAGCAGACCTTATTTACATGCAGACTGCTTCTTTCTTTTTTTTTTTTTTAAAGATTTTATTTATTTGAGAGAGAGAAAATGAGAGAGAGAGCACATGAGAGGGGGGAGGGTCAGAGGGAGAAGCAGACTCCCCGCTGAGCAGGAAGCCCAATGTGGGACTCGATCCCGGGACTCCAGGATCATGACCTGAGCCGAAGGCAGACGCTTAACCAACTGACCCACCCAGGCGCCCTGCTTCTTTCTTTTATATATCAGGAGAAAGGGTGGGTGGATGTGTGAAACTCAAGGATATTAGTTTCATTTTTACGGTAATAATCATAGTGTGCTTTGGTGGAAACAATCACTAAACTTAGAATTAGGAGACCTGGCCTGGCTCTGCTATCAAATTGCTGTGCACATTCTCCATCCTCACTCTCCACTTGGCCCTAAGTCCACTGCCCTAGCAGGACAGACTTTTCACTTGACCTCTAACTTGGCCCCCTGCTTTCAGTTTCTCATCCTCCAACCAGTCTCCATCCATGCTGGAAAGATCTATCTGAAAACCAAGTCTTATCCTCCTAACACCCTAGCCTTCAGCTGTGGTCCCCAAACATCAGTCTGTGGGGCATTGTCAGACAGTGAGGAAGGTTCCTCTGATCCATGGTGAAATGTGGGAAATAAAGGTAATATAGTGAATTTCCTATAAAGTTGACTTTATTGAAAGTTTAAGCTCTAAAGTCTTTTCCTTTTATACTCTTTTGGTATGAAAATACCCTTTCTTTTCTGGAACAGAGGTTTCATAGGAAATCTGTTCTCAGGATAAAATCCAAAATCTTTCCTCAGCATTCAAACCACAAATTACGTCACATAGCTTTTTGCAACTCCTGACACTCCACATCTATTCATTGCTGGTTTGGTCAGACAGAATTCCTTGCTGCACCCTAAACGTGTCCTTTTATACCTCTGGGCCTCTGAACACCTTGCTTCCTTTGCCTAGGATTCTCTGCGCTCACTTTTCTGCTTGTTTTCTGCTTACCTTCCACAGTTCCCTTCTTTCTGAGCTTGTCCTCCCCACCCCAGGTGGTATGAGTCACACCCTTTTCCACACTTGAACAGGGCACTTGATCGCATGTCCTGTAACTTTGTGTCTCATTTTCTGTCTTTTCTCAGCCACCAGCTCCTGGAGATAGGGACTGTGTGTCACAGCCTGGCCTAGAGTAGCCACTCAGTGAACTTTTGCCAATGAATGAATGAAGGATTGTATCCATGTTCTTCCACATGTTACCTTTAGTCTCTCCTGGCAGGGTGAAAGCTTTATAAAGCAATAGGAAACTGATTTCCTTTTATCCTGCATGTACCCTGCTACCCTGTGCAGTACTCGTCGTATAGTAGGTACTCCTGTGCTGATTAGCTGCTTTCCTGTGTTCTCTATGTGGCTTTCTCCTGCTTGTTTCCTCCCCAGAACTCTCTGCAGTATCTGCGTTCCTGCAGCATGGGCTGCCCCAGATAAGCAGCAGGAGCCCCGAAAGCCTTGCCTTCCTGTCAGATCGCCAGTATGTGGAGGGAACTGCTCGCCAGAGACAGTACTGCATCCTGCTCCTCTTCTACCTGGCCTACATCCACGAAGATAGGTCAGTGTTCAATGCCAGTGGCTGGCAGTGCATCCTGGGACCCACATCTGTGGCCCAGTTTAGTTCAATAAATATTCACAGAGGCATCTGCTCCAAGCCTGGTGCTGGGTACTGGGGACACAGAGATAAGTGAGAAATGGGTTGTATTCCTGAGGGGTTCACATACTGGAGGAGGGTTAAGGCAGAGGGGTTAGTCACAGTGTAGAGAGCAGAGGCCTAGAGTGCTAATGAGAATTTTTCAGTATCTTTAAAAAGTATTGTTTGTGCATAGAAAAAAATTTTTAATGGTTTACTTTGGTTTTAAGAATTACTTTACAGGAGCTCCTGGGTGGCTCAGTTGGGTAAGTGTCTGCCTTTGGCTCAGGTCATGATCCCGGGGTCTTGGGATTGAGCCCTGAGCCCTGGGGCAGGCTCCCCGCTCAGTGGGGAATCTGCTTCTTGGCTCTCTCTCTGCCCCTCCCCTCTTCTTCTACCCCTCCCCTCTCCTTGCCCCTCCCTGCCACTTGCACTAGCTCTTTCTTGCGCGCTCTGTCTCAAATAAATAAATAAAATCATTTTTAAAAAATTACTATACAATTTAAGGGGCACTGGGGTGGCACAGTCCGTTAAGCATCCAGCTCTTGCTTTCAGCTCAGGTCATGATCTCAGGGTCCTGAGATTGAGCTCTGCACTGGGCTCTGTGCTGGGCGTGAGCCTGCTTAAGATTCTCTCTCCCTCTCCCTCTGTCCCTCCCCCGTCTTTTAAAAAAAAAATTACTGTACAATTTATTAAAATTTCAAAATCAAAGGACTATTATTCCTTAAGCTTAAAAAATAATTTTATTGAGGTAAAATTCACATAACATAAAATTAATCATTTTAAAGTTAACAATTCAGTGGCATTTAGTATATTCACAGTTGTGCAACCACCACCTCTCTCTAGTTCCAAAACATTTCCATCCCCCCAGAATAAAATTTCATACCCATTAAGCATTCACCTCCTCTTCCTTCTCGTGGCACCAACAGTCTGTGTTCTGTCCTTATGGATTTATCTATTCTGAATATTTCCTATAGATGGCTCATACAATAAATGACTTAGCATAGTGTTTTTTGAGACTCATCCAGTTGGCATAATATTTGTAGCACATATCAGTACTTCGTTCTTTTGCGTGTGGCTTGTTTAGATGTTCCAGCATCATATGTTATTTGTATCTGTGAGTTCAGTTTTTTGTTTGTTTTTAAGATTCCACATATAAGTAAGATCATAAAGTATTTTTCTTTCTCTCGCTGACTTATTTCACTTAGCCTTATGCCTTAAGGTCAATCCATGTTGTTATAAATGGCAGGGTTCCCCTTTTTTATGGCTGAATAGTATTCCATTGTGTGTATGTACGTATCACATTTTCTTTATCTGTTCATCCACCAATGGACATGTAAGTTTTTTCTATGTATTGGCCATAGTAAATGGTGCTGCAGTTAACATGGGGGTGTACATATCTTTTTGAGTTTGGATAAATACCCAGAAGTAGAATTCCTGGATCATATGGTAGTTCTAGTTTTAATTTTTTGAGGAAACTCCATTCTCTTTTACATAGTGGGTGCACCAATTTACATTCCCACCAACAGTGCTTATGTGTTCCCTTTTCTCCACATCCTTGCCAACACTCGTTTTTTCTTTCTTTTTGATAATTGCCATTTAACAGGTGTAAGGTGATACCTCATTGTGGTTTTGATTTACATTTCCTTGCTGACAAGTGATGTTGAGCATCTTTTCATGTACCTGTGGGCCATCTGCACATTTTCTTTGGAAAAATGTCTAGTCAAATCCTCTGCCCATTTTTAAATTGGACTTATTTTTAATTTTTTTAAAGATTTTCTTTATTTAACAGAGAGCGAGCATGAACACAAGCAGGGGGAGGGGCAGGCAGAAGGAGAAGCAGGCTCCCCGTTGAGCAGGGAGCCTGACACAGGACTTGATCCCAGGACCCCGAAATCATGACCTGAGCCGAAGGCAGTTGCTTAACCAACTGAGCCATCCAGGTGCCCTATTTTAATTCTTTTTTTTTTTTTTTTTACTATTGAGTTGTGTGAGTTCTTTATATATTTGGACATTAACTTTTTATCAGATATATGATTTGCAAGGATTTTTCTCCCATTCAATAAGTTGCTTTTTCATTTTGTTGATGCTTTCCTTTGCTTTGCAGAAACTTTTTAGTTTGAGGGGCGCCTGGCTGGCTCAGTCGGTTAAGCCTCTGACTCTTGATTTCAGGTCGGGTCATGATCTCAGGGTCCTGGGATTGAGCCCCATGTGGGGCTCCGTACTTGGCGCAGAGCCTGCTTGTCCCTCTCCCTCTGCTCCTTCCCCCTACTTGCTCTCTTTTATAAATAAAGTATTAAAAAAAAAGAAAAAGAAGCTTTTTAGTTTGAAATAGTCCCCCCCTTTTTTTTTTTGCTTTCAGTATAAGATCTAAAATAATCATCTCCAAGACCAACATCAAGTAGCCTACTGCCTATGTTTTCATCTAGAAGTTTTATGGTTTCAGGTCTTAATTCATGTCCTTAATCCATGTTGAGTAAATTTTTGTGTATGGTATAAGATAGTGGTCCACTTTTTTTTTTTTTTTTTTTTTTGCATTTGGCTGTGCAGTTTTCCCAACAGCATATATTGAAGAGACTATGCTTTCTCCATTGTATATTCTTGGCTCCTTTGTTGTAAATTAATTGATTATATATGCGTGGGGTTATTTCTGGGCTCTCTATTCTGTTCCATTTGTCTATATGTCTGTTTTTATGCCAATACCATACTGTTTTGATTACTGCCCATGTGATTCTTTGAATGTTTTTTTAAAAATCATGTCAATATGCAAGTAAAATAGTTGGGTATAAAGTTAAAATAAAATACATTTCCATACATCTGCCAACATTAACTACTGTTAGGTACCCTGTGTGAACTTGTCTATGCATCAACAAACACATATATGCTTCTTTTTATCCAGTATACAGAATGGAATATTATATAAGGTCTTCAATTTGCCCTTTAACCTAACAATATATCTTTTTTTTTTAAAGATTTTATTTATTTATTTGAGAGAGAATGAGAGAGAGAGAGCACGAGAGGGAAGAGGGTCAGAGGGAGAAGCAGACTCCCTGCTGAGCAGGGATCCCAATGCGGGACTCGATCCCGGGACTCCAGGATCATGACCTGAGCCGAAGGCAGTCGCTTAACCAACTGAGCCACCCAGGTGCCCCCTAACAATATATCTTGGAGATCTTTTCTTGTTTAGTACATGTATTAATAGGTCTACCTCATACTTTTAGTAGCTGTATAATGTATAAATTATACCTATCATCCGTTTTATTTTTATTTCTTAAATAAACATTTTACTTTGGGGTAATTATAGATTTATAGGAAAGTTGCAAAGAATACAGAAAATTCTTCACTAATTTTCTCCTGATGTTAACAAACTATGGTACATTTATCAAACTAAGATACCAACCTTGGTACATTGGACATTGGTATTTTTTCCATTTTTTTTATTGTGGTAAAATACACAAACAAAATTGATGTCTTAGCCATTTTTAGTGTACTGTTCAGGGGTACTAATTCATTAATATGGTTGTGCTACCATCACCACCATTCATCTCCAGAACTCTTTCCATCTTGCAGAAGTAAAATTTTCTGTACCTGTTGAATAACTCCCCATTTCCCCTTCCCAGCCCCTGGCAACCACTCTTCTACTTTCTGTCCCAATGATTTTGACTACTCTAAGTACTTCCTCTAAGTAGAATTATGCAGTATATATCTTTTTGTGACTGGCTTATTTCACTTAACAGTGTCCTCAAGATTCACCCATCCTGTGGCATGTCAGAATTTCCTTCCTTTTTTATGCTGAATAGTGCTCCATTGTTTGTATATGCCACATTTTGCCTATAGATTTGTCCATCGATGGACACTTGGGTTGCTTCCACCTTTTGGCTGTTGTGAATAATGTTGCTGTGAACATGGGTGTACAAATATCTCTTTGAGACCCTGTTTTCAATTTTTCTGGGTATATACCCAGATTGTTGGGTCATCCGATAGTTCTGTTTTTAATTTTTGTGAGGAAATGCCATGCTCTTTTTCACAGCGGCTGTACTATTTTACGTCCCCGCCAGTGATGCACAAGGGCTCCAATTTCTGCACATGCTCGCCAACACTTGTTATCTTCTGCTTTTTGACGGTGGCCATCCTGATGGATGTGAGGTTATTATCTCATAGTTTTAATTTGCATTTCCCTAGTGATTAGTGATGTTGAGTATCTTTCCATGTGCTTATTGGGCATTTGTATGTCTTCTGTGGAGAGGTGTCTATTCAAGTCCTTTGCCCACTTTTGGAATCAGCATGTTTCGTTGTTATTGAGTTTTAGGAGTTCTCTATTTACTCTGGATATTAATCCCTTATTAGATACATGATTTGCAAATATTTTCTCCCATTCTGTGGGTTGCCTTTTTACTGTGTTGACGGTGTCTTTTGGTGCACAAAAGTTAAAAACCTTCATCAATCGGTTTGTCTGTTTTGGGGTTATTACCTGTGCCTTTCTTGTCATATCCAAAAAAATCATTGCCAAATCTGATGTTGCGAAGCTTTTGCTTTTTGTTTTCTTCTAAGAGTTTTATAGTTTTAGGTCTGGTCCCATTTGGGGACTATTCTTTCTTTCATATCATGTCAGGTGGGGGTACAAAGTCATTCTTTTGTATATCCGGTTTTGCCAGGACCATTTGTTGAAAAGCTTGTCCTTTTCCCCCATTGAATGGTCTTGACGTTCTTGTTGAATTTCACTAGTTTTTCCTCTGCTGTCCCTTTTCTGTTCCAGGACATTATGTTGTATTTAGTATTACCCATTTTAAAATGTTTAATTTTTTTAGGAACTTAATCTGATAGGTGAGAGATACACATGGTAGAAAATTCAAAAGGTATAATAGGATATATGCCTTTTGTATTTTACAAAAAAAAAGTCAGTCTCCTTCTCGCCCCTGTCGCCCTTACACGTACAAGCACAGACAAATCCCTTCCCCAGAAAGTAGCCCACTGAACACATCAATGTTTGATGATAAAAAGGAGTGGACTGGTGGCCAAAAAAGGGACTCCTAAAGCCTAGAAGTAGCATCCTTCTCTTTCATAGTGCTAGTCTAGTTGGCAGACACTTCACCTCCTAATTGTGAGTGAGGAGTCTCTGGCCCCTAACAGGGCCTTGTATAAAGTGCAGAACCTTGTGCTGTGTGTGTATGACAATGTTTTGTAAGTATATGTAGCATGCTCTTTGTGGAAGGTGTCATGAAGCCATGGACCTGCTGGGGCAGAAGGACAGAAGGCAGAGGGAGGATGTGGCAAAACAGGATAGCCATTTCTGTCTTTTTCACTCAGACCCTCCTTGGTCAACAGGTTTGTCTCAGAGACAGAATTGTTCGTGGCTGTGCAAAGCTTCCTCCTGTCTCTGCAGGACCAGGGTGAGCGCCCTCCACTGGTGGTCTTCAGAGCCTCCATCTATCTGCTTGCAATCTGCCAGGACAAAAACGGAACACTAGATGAGGTATGGACCAAAATGCCTGTGGCTCTTCCTCCTCCTGCTGCCCCCCTTTACATCATGGCTCCTTGAGAGACCATGATGATGTATATAGAGAGAAGGTAGGTGGCAGAGAGAGAGAGAGAGGAAGAGAGGGAGAGAGAGAGTCTTGGTGGAATGGGGAGTGGGAGGGGGCTGACATACAGATTTAATGAATTCTCTCAGTAGTCCTGAGAGGTAAAGATTATTATTTCCACTTTTTACAGGTAAGAAAATCAAGACTTGGGTTAAAGTAACTTTCTCTAGGTCACACAATTAATTGATGGGGGAGCCAGGACTCCAATTTAGTCTTAACCAACTCCCCAAGGCTCTTTTCTTAGTACCAGCTCTGGTTTGAGAAGGAGAGAAATGTGAGGTATATCCTTCTGTTAACAGTTTATCAATCAAGGTGGGTTGCTGGGACACAGAATATTGTTAATCAGGCTGATCTTGGATCGCTTTGACAGTGGTTGTGTGTATACAAGTTTTCTCTTTCCAGATTCTTTATAAATTCTTATGGGTCAAGGACTATATCTGATTGATCACTGAATCTCTCGTCTCTTTCATTGAAGATTGCTTCTACTCCTTAGATATGGACACTTCAGCTTCAACCTAAGGATACTCTTTCTTCACTGACTAATAATTTTGCCTCCTTTTTTTTAAGGTTTTTTAAAAACTTACTTAAGCAATCTCTACACCCAACATGGGGCTCAAACATGACCCTGAGATCAAGAGCCACACGCTCCAACTGAGCCAGCCAGGCACTCCGTCTTTTTGATTACTGTTGGGGCAAACATGTTGTAAGCAGACCTGGTTTAATTTGAATGGAAGCAGAAAGTTGTAGTTGAAGTGCACGAGTTTTCAAGTAAGAGACCTAGATATACAGTATCCCATTGTCTCTTTTTTGGTGATATTTGAAGCCATTGGTGATCATTGCCGACTACTAATTCATTAGGGGTTGTAAAATAATAACCTTGATAAGTGCATTTTCAGAGATGTGGTAAGGTTGAAAGCTTCACTGGGGTAGGTTCAAGAGCAAATGGGAGAGCAGGAAGTGTATACAAGCTTAAAGCATCTTGTCATAGTAGAAAACCCAAACTCTGCCAAAGACTACTAGGGTTGTGCCAAAAGGGCTCAGACCAAAGATAGGACAATTGGAGCTTCAAAAGGGGAGTAACTACAGTGGATTGAAACATCAAATAATTCTGTCATTCACTCTTTATTAACTGGGATACTTGCATAAAAGGAAACTTCCTTTATCAACTACTCAGTTACTCTGAGTGGTAGATTATAGAGGAAGCGTAGGTTGAATGTTTGATTCTTTCCCTTTTTTAAAAAAGATTTTATTTATTTGAGAGATAGAAAGTGAGAGCATGAGCAGGGGAGAGAGGGAGAAGGGGGCACCCCGCTGAGCAAGGAGCCCAACCCGGGGCTCGATCCCAGGACCCCGGGATCATGACTTGCTTAACCGACTGAACCACTCAGGCACCCCTGATTCTTTCCTTTTAATGACAGTTTTTACAAGAAATGAGTTGGTTTTCTAGCATTCCTCAAAGGGGACCAAAGAGATTTTTTTTTAGTGTCATTATGTACTCATGGATTTAAAAATATTTGATGTTTCAATCCACTGTAGTTACTACCCTTTTGAAGCTCCAGTTGTCCTATCTTTGGTCAGTGGGAGCCTCTTCAGGGTAGCTCCTGGGTCCTTTTGGCACAACCCTAGTAGTCTTTGGCAGAGTTTGGGTTTTCTACTATGACAAGATGCTTTAAGCTTGTGTACACTTCCTGCTCTCCCATTTGCTCTTGAACCTACCCCAGTGAAGCTTTCAACCTTACCACATCTCTGAAAATGCACTTATCAAGGTCACCAGTAACAGATACATGACTGAAGCCAGTAACCAGTGTTTGCCATTATCTTACTTGACCAATCAACAGCATCTCTTTTCTTGGAAACATTGCCATTATTTGGCATCTAGAATGCTGTGTGCTCCTGATTTTCCTCCTACCTCTCTGGCAGTTCTGTCTCAGTGTCTTTTGCTGATTTTCTCTTCTCTCCCTGACCTGTAAGTGTTGTACTGCCCCAGAGCTCAGTCTTTGATGCTTTTCTTTTCTCTTTAAATTTATTTCTTTGATGATCTCATATAGTCCCATGGTTTGATTCACGGCTGAATTGAAAAGGATGACTCTGGCTTCTAGGACAGTAAACCAAGAGACCACGAGGTGGAAGTGCAGAAACCAGTTAGGGGGCTGCAGCAATAATGTGGACACGAAACAGTAGAGGAGGTGGTGAAGAGCATTAACTTCTGGACGTATTTTGAAATGGAGCCAACAGAATCTTGATGGATCAGTGTGAGGTGTAAGAATAAGAGCGAATAAAAGGACGTTTCCAAAGGTTTTGGTTCTGATGGGGGCCAGAGAATTGTTGTATGGAAATACCAGAGGGAGTGAGCTGGAAAATAGGGGGTGGGTGGTAAAGTGGGGTGCTTGAATTGGTGTTAAGGAGCATGCTGTTCTTGGTAATGATGAAGCCTGGGGGCATGACCACGGGCAAGACTGGCTGAGGCAAGTGGAGGAGATTAGAAGGGGGAAAGAGAACTTACAGGCCGCATTCCGGAGCCAGGGAGGTGGGAGCAAAAATAGCCGCAACTCGAGAGGTTGTAGGCGAGACAGGGTTTTGGAAGAGGACCCAAGCAACAAGGTAAAGGGAATATTCAAAGAAGAGGCACGGGACAAGGAATTTGCTGATAACTGGGAGTGAGTCCTAGAGGACACTGTGGAAGGGTTTTGGGAACCAGGAATGAGTGGGAGATGGGGACAGAAAAAGGCATGTTTTGAGCCATATGGGATGATCTGAAATTTCTGGGCTTCCTGAGGAGAAAAGGACATGACAGGAATAGTCCTGATGGCTTCAAGACTAATAATGGTGGTAAATTGGATTTGGGGGGCCTCTCTTCCATATCTACCGGTGGTGGTGTAGAAACGTAGAAGGAGCCCATGGAACTCCAGGCTTTCCCTCTACGGTGTGAATCCATAAATGATGTATAACATTTTGCATGTTTAAAAATTATATACAAATGGTAATATATAATCACAGCTTGATTTTTAACTCAATTCTGTTTTTCTATTTTTATATATTATTCAGGATTTTTTATTGTGGTATAATACACAAATAAGATGTATCATCTTGACCATTTTTGGTAAATAGTTCAGTGGCATTAAGTACATTAGTATTGGGCAACTACTGCCACCAGTCATGTCCAGAACTCTTTTTATCTTGTAAAACTGAAACTCTATACCCATTAAATAATGACTCCCCGATGTGGATTGACCACCTGACACGTGTCAGGTGCTGTCTGGGCTCCTGTCAGGGTTGGGGTGAATCAGACATGTTCCCTGATCTCAGGGAGCTCCAGTTTGGCAGGAGAGACAAAAAGATCCTCTACAGGCAGGCAATAACAGTGCTCTCCTGGAGCTGGAGGACTGGTCAAGAGGTATGAAAACACAGAGAAAGAGATTGTATCTGATTATGGCATCAGGAGAGGCTTCATTGAGAGAATAAAGATACAGAAATGGGCAGTTTCCCAGTCTGTCCCTTCAAGGAAGAAAGTCTAGTGTAGTGTGCCTTAGCTAAGTCATTTGAGAGACAGACTGGAGAGAAGCTCGAAAGGTAGACTTAAGACTTTAACAACATGCCCAAAAATGAAATTAAGGAAACAATTCCATTTATAATAGCATCAAGAAATAAAATACATTGGAATAAATTTAACAAAAGAAATACACTTCTGAACACTGAACATTATAAAACATCGTTGAAATTAAAGAAGACCTAAATAGAAACAAATAGAAAGACATCCTGTGTTCATGAATCAGAAGACTTAATAGCCACTTAGAAGATAAAAAAAAGTTCTGGGATACAATGTACAACATACTGACTATAGCTGATGATTCTGTTTTGCATATTTGGAATTTGCTGGGAAAGTAGGGCTTAAAAGTTCCAATCACAAGGAAAAAAACTTTGTGTGAGGTGATGGATGTTAGCCAAACTTGTGATCATTTTACAATATATACATTTATCAAATCATTACATCACATACGTTATACTTATACAATGTTATATGGCAACTATATCTCAAACTGGGAGAAAAAGACTTTATAGTGTTCAAATGGCAGTGCTCCCCAAATTGATCTGTAGATTCCACACAATCCCAATCAAAATCCCAGTTGCCCTTTCCTTCTTTCCTTTCGTCCTAAACTTCATATGGAAGTGCAAGGGACCCAAAATAACCAAACAATCTTGAAAAAGAAGAATAAAGTTGGAGGGCTCACACTTCTTGATTTCAAACTTACTACAAAACTAGAGTAATCAAGGGAGATGCTGGAGACCCAGGACCCGGAGCAGCTCTGAGGTGGTGAATAGCTCTTCAAGTCTGCAATTAAAAAAATGGCCTCAAGGGCCACCTGGGTGGCTCAGTAGTTAGACTTCTGGCTTCGGCTCAGGTCATGATCCCAGGGTCCTGGGATCGAGCCCTGCCTCGGGCTCCCTGCTTGGCGGGAGGCCTGCTTCTCCCTCTCCCACGCCCCCCGCTTGTGTTCCTTCTCTCGCTGTGTCTCTCTCTGTCAAATAAATAAATAAAATCTTAAAAAAAAATGGCCTCCAGTTTACAAAAAATGAGAAAGAAACAGAATGAAAAGCGTGAAAAAGTAGAAGAGGCAGAGCCTGAAAAGTTTGTGGCAGAAGAAGTACTGGACCAATGTGTAGTGAATGGGAAGGTGGAGTATTTCCTGATGTGGAAGGGATTTATAGATGCTGACAGTACTTGGGAACCTGAAGGAAATTTAGATTATCCAGAGTTAATTGAGGCATTTCTTAATTCTCAAAAACCTGGTAAAGAAAAAGATGGTACAAAAAGAAAATCTTTATCTGACAGTGAATCTGACAATAGCCAATCAGAGAAGGAAAGAGATGCTGCTGATAACAAGAGGCTTTGCCAGAGGTCTTGATCTGAATGAATAATCAGTGCTACAGACAGCAGTGGAGAATTCATGGTTCTCATGAAATGGAAAGATTCAGATGAGGCAGACTTGGCGCTGGCAAAAGAGGCAAATATGAAGTGTTCTCAAATTGTAATTGCTTTTTATGGAGAGAGACTAACTTGACATTCTTGTCCGGAAGGTGAAGCTCAATAATTGTGTTGCTTTCTTATGTATGTTTTTATATATACATTTATGTGTGTATATATATGTATGTATGTGTGTATATATGGGTCTTGGTTTTTTTATTTATTAGTGTGAAGAAATAACATTCTAATGAAAAACCAGTTTGATAGGTTCGTTTTGAAGTAGTTGGAGTTCTTTTGCATCTAATAGCACTGGTTACTTTGAACAAATAAAAGCTTTCTGTAGTTGCTTCCTTTATCAGAAAAGAATACTTGAGACCATGGTATATTATTCCCCTGCATTCAAGAACACCTTTTCTAAATGTTGGGGGAAGTCTTCAAAGTCGTTAATCAGAATTTGTGTTTAATTCCCATATGCCCAAGGACCATTCTGGGTTTTTTGTTGACTTGGGGTTTTTTGGTATGTATACATAAAATTACATACGTAAATGGTTTCCTTCCCTCCCTCCCTCCTTTCTTTATTTCCCTTCCTTTCTTCCTTCCTTCCTTCCTTCCATTCATTCATTCATTCATTCATTCTTTCACATTTACCAAAACAAAAACAGCATTTCATAACCAAGGATAGGTTCATGTTTTTGGGATGCCATCATTTTCAACACCCTAAAAAATAAATCACGTGGGGCGCCTGGGTGGCTCAGTCATTGGACATCTGCCTTTGGCTCGGGTCGTGATCCCAGGGTCCTGGGATCGAGCCCCCGCATCGGGCTCCCTGCTTGGCAGGAAGCCTGCTTCTCTCTCTCCCACTCCCCCTGCTTGTGTTCCTGTTCTCACTCGCTCTCTTTCTCTGTCAAATAAATGAATAAAATCTTTAAAAAAAAGAAAAGAAAGAAATCACTTAAAGTTAGATTGAAAATTTTCCTGAAACCTTAACCTTTCAAATTTTGTAATTAATTGGGTAATTTAAATATAATAGAAACAATTTAAATTGGACAATGTAAAAGCAAGCATATCAGAATCCATATCCATGTCTACCGTTAAAGAAATACAAGTTTATTTGCAAAACCTCTGAAAGGAAAATTTTATCACAGCTTCCCCACCCAAATGAGAAAACTAGACAAGTCCTGGTGTGTTTTAATTAGGTAAGCAAAACTTAGTTAAATGGACATTTAAAGTTTCCTTCTAGTGAACCATTCTTTTTCAAGAAGTTGAAATCCCTGTGCTGTATTGGATAAAAGGTCATGATTCATGGAATGTCTGGACTTCATTCATGGAAACAATCATAATCGTATGGTTAGAGATGTTGGCAATTTAGGATCTTCTGAAATAAATGAGTGAACAGACTTCTGTAATCTAAATTCTTGAGCTGCATTTTGTTTCTTTACCCCAACTCATTCCTTACATGTAGGCTCAATCTTCTCAGTATTTGGGTTACTGGTTCCGCAGAAGCCAGGAAAAACGATAACTTTGTAGTGAATGTTATCCAAGTGTATATTGGATGTTGTTTACTTTATTGTAAATACTGGTAAATAGTCATCAGTAGTTTTATATTCCTTTTATTTATTTTTTTAAAGGTTTTATTTATTTGACAGAGAGAGACACAGCAAGAGAGGAAACACAAGCAGGGGGAGTGGGAGAGGGAGAAGCAGGCCTCCCGCCTAGCAGGGAGCCCGATGCGGGGCTCGATCCCAGGACCCTGGGATCATGACCTGAGCTGAAGGCAGACGCTTAAAGACTGAGCCACCCAGGCGCCCCCGTTTTATATTCCTTTTAAAAAAAACTAGGATAATCAAGACTGTGTTTCTGACATAAGGATAGTCATCTAGATCAATGGAATAGAATTGACAGTCCAAAAATAAACCCACATATATTTTATAAGGATGCCAAGACAATTTAGTGAGAGAAAAAATAGTCTTTTTAACAAGTAGTGCTAGAACAACTGGATGTCCCCATGCAAAAGCATGAACTTGGACCGTTATAGTATATACAAAATTAATTCAAAATGGATCAAAGACCTAAATGAAACAGCCCAAACTATGAACCATAAAACTCCTAGAATAGTATATTAAGGATTAAATTTTGCTATATGTGCAATGGGAAGAGATAGGTTTTTGAGGGTTAATAAATGATTCAGTACACATGCCCTTTGCCCGCTCTGTGCCAGGTCCTATGCCGGGTGCACAGATGAATCTGCATCAGTCTGTTCCCCCAAGCAGCTCAAGTCTAGTGTGGGAGGTAGACACCTACACTGATCATTACAACACACCCTAGTAAGTATCATTATAGAGCTGGGTTTCTCAGCCCTGGCACTATTAACATTTTGCACAACATAATTCTTTTCTGTGGGAGGCTGTCCTGTGCATTGTGGGATATTTAGCGGCATCCCTGCTCTCTCCCACTAGATGCCAGTAGCACTCCCTAGATCAAGAAAATAAAAAATGTCTATAGACATTTCAAAAAAATCTCCTGGGGGAACAAAATCACTCTCATTTGAGAACCACTGTTGGAAGGTAAGCACAGTGAGTTTTCTTCTCACTGGAGGGCACTGGGATGAGCCAGTGAAGATGTCCTGGAGCACTGAGATGCCAAGTACATTTTTCCCAGTTATGTCTTGGCTGTGTTTGTTGGGCTGTGTTGGGTTCTCTGCAAGATTTATTTAGTTCCTTTCTTTTCTTTCTTTGTCTTCAGGCTGTGGTCAGTGCCATCAGAAAATTTTTAGAGGACATCCCCGACCTGCACCTGGTTTACATCCACCATCCCCTCCTGCTCAGGTTCTTCCTGTTGTATCCAGAGCTGATGAGTAGGTTTGGGCACCGTGTCCTGGAACTTTGGTTCTCCTGGGAAGAGAGCAGCTATGAGGAGCTGGATGATGTCCCTTCTGCTGGGCAGTCCCCTCTTCCTGCTAGCTTAGCAGCCCTGTTCCACATGCTCAGAAGCAGCCCCAGCATCCTGCTCATTTTGCTAGTAGGTAGACCACTTACTCATTTCTACATTCAGAGATGGTGGGTTCTCTCTCCCTGGGAGTTGGTTTACTGAGGTCAGGAGGCAACTGCAGTTGCTTCTGCCTGCCTCTGGATTTATTGCTGTTTCCATGTGAATGGGAGGTCCTTTGCCTAGCAGGTGCCTGGGTTTCTATGAATCCATACTCTTTTCTAAGTCTAATGGAGGTTTGCTAACTGAGAGATCTGTCCGTCTCTACTCCTCAGGGGACAGAACTATGAAATGCTGACCCCAGTCACCATTCCCTCTCACCTCCCTGTCTTCTCTCAAACAGATTCTACTAACAAGGGTTTAATGTCAGAGGAGAGCCTTGGGGCATGTGAATGGAGAATGGCTGATTGTAGAGAGACCAGGCATTTTTTATGCCATGACTCACAGGATAATGTTACATGTGCAACACACTCGGGCAAACCCAGAATTGTCAGAAATTCCAGTGTTTTTTTTTTTTTATGAATTAAGACATTCCTATAATTCTTATCAGGTGTATCAGATAAGCCAGCTAGCTGCAGCTTCTAATACGCTAGCTTTAGCTTCATCTTTTCTTCATCCACTCAAGAAAGCATGTTGGAAAATAATGAGAGTGACATTACTTTATTGTAGAGGTAACTGCTGTAAGTTGTTAATTTATTTAAAAAAGAAAATCATTTGTACCATTTGGCACCTTGTATTTAGTGAGTGATTACTAGTGGTAGGTGCCAAACTGACTTCAGCATAGGAGACATTTAGTTTAAAACCACTGCTTTCAATGATATAACCCGTTAGGGAAGAGTGGGGATTCCTTTGATGTTCTTAATCATAGGCAAACATGATTTATTGAGTGTTTTTTTATTGGACTGGCTTTATTAGAGTGATTGTTGTAGAAATAACACCTTCATGTTGTATACCTCACTTCCTTGAGCACATAGTTCTGTCCATATTCACACGCACATGCACACGCTCCCCCCTCAGACTTTAATCTTCACCTTCCATCCCTGTGATCTCTTATCCTGGGAGGTCACACGTGTTGGCTTGATAGGGGCTGCATTCATGCTTTGGCTCAAATTCTTCCTTGGAGGAGGAAGAAAGGAGAAGGAATGGATTAAAAGTAAAGCATCAGTTCATAGAGGGGGAAGGCAAGATGGGTGCCAGGGAGAGTAGCAATGGACAGAGCGAAGATAACTGGATTTTCTTTGCTAGATGAAGCATTCAGGGTTAGTTTCTCACACAGAGTAGGTTGCTGACCTGTTGAATTAGGGTTCTGGACAGAAGTCTCTCTCAAAAAAAGCAGACCTTCTGATAGAGATATTTATGGCATTTTTTTTCTTTTTAAACAAACAGAGGTTTAGGGAGATTTTCCGTAAGTCACAGAAGTTGAGATTAAAACCCATATTTTGACTCCCTGTGTAATGTATTCTTCCCAATAAACTGAGCTAACTCTCAGAACAAGAGAGAAAACAACTCTGATCCAGTGTTCCATCTAACAGCAGAGCTGTTTATTTGAGCAGTGGCGATATAGGGAGGAACTGGACCTAGAGCCTGCTGCGTGGGCCAGGGAGGGAATCAGATGCAACAAACCACTAAGACCTGTCCTAACAGTGTGGCAGTAAAGGTCAGGCAGAGCGCTTGGGTGGCAGGGAGGGCGGAAAGATGTCATATATTGCAAGGGATTTGACAAGTGACAGTGTTAGGGGAGGATCCTGCCAGGACAGCGCAGCAGCGTGCAAGTGCTTCCTGTAATTCAGGGACGCGAGTGGTCTGGTGAGGTTTTGGGGCATGGAGGGTATGTCACAGGAGTTGAGGTTGGAGAAGGATAAGGAGGAGCAGGTTTTTAGAGGCTTTGATTTTAGTTCACTTTTTCTTTTCTCATACATTTATTTGGTACTTACTAGGCACTAGGCATTGGGGATACAAAGATCGTTCAGATATGGTTGGTCCCTGCCCTCGAGGGAATCACAGATGCTTGTTTCATATGTCACCTTGTAGAGACTTCTAAAGCATCCCTGGAAGGAGAGAATCAAAGAATAGTGAGGCTAGAAAAAAAATCTCAGATCATGACACTGGGCTATGGGAGTGGTAGGAGAGTCTAAGCCCCTATAGACTTACTTCTGGGTGCTCTGGTGTCTTCTCCTGGGACCCAGACTCTCACTGGTCCCTGCCTTCCTAACCCTTTCCATGTTCATGTCCTTCCCTTTACAGCCAAACCCTAGAAGTCTCAAAATTGTCATCTCCCTTATTGCTCCACCCATGGCTTTTGCCTCCATAGCCACTTGAAACCATTCTTAGCAGGATCAGCAGCAGTGTTCCTGTGACTAACTGCAGTGGGT